>NC_091199.1:11238836-11268836 GCF_040958095.1 Procambarus clarkii | reverse complement strand
GGACTATCATGGTACTCTCTGGGACTATCACGGTACTGGCTGGGACTATCACGGTACTTTCTGGGACTATCACGGTACTGGCTGGGACTATCACGGTACTGGCTGGGACTATCACGGTACTCTCTGGGACTATCATGGTACTGCTGGGACTATCATGGTACTGGCTGGGACTATCACGGGACTGGCTGGGACTATCACGGTACTGGCTGGGACTATCATGGTACTGGCTGGGACTATCACGGTACTGGCTGGGACTATCACGGTACTGGCTGGGACTATCATGGTACTGGCTGGGACTATCATGGTACTGGCTGGGACTATCATGGTACTGGCTGGGACTATCACGGTACTGGCTGGGACTATCACGGTACTGGCTGGGACTATCACGGTACTGGCTGGGACTATCATGGTACTGGCTGGGACTATCACGGTACTGGCTGTGACTATCATGGTACTGGCTGGGACTATCACGGTACTGGCTGGGACTATCACGGTACTGGCTGGGACTATCATGGTACTGGCTGGGACTATCACGGTACTGGCTGGGACTATCACGGTACTGGCTGGGACTATCACGGTACTGGCTGGGACTATCATGGTACTGGCTGGGACTATCACGGTACTGGCTGGGACTATCACGGTACTGGCTGGGACTATCACGGTACTGGCTGGGACTATCATGGTACTGGCTGGGACTATCACGGTACTGGCTGTGACTATCATGGTACTGGCTGGGACTATCACGGTACTGGCTGGGACTATCACGGTACTGGCTGGGACTATCATGGTACTGGCTGGGACTATCACGGTACTGGCTGGGACTATCACGGTACTGGCTGGGACTATCACGGTACTGGCTGGGACTATCATGGTACTGGCTGGGACTATCACGGTACTGGCTGGGACTATCACGGTACTGGCTGGGACTATCATGGTACTGGCTGGGACTATCACGGTACTGGCTGGGACTATCACGGTACTGGCTGGGACTATCATGGTACTGGCTGGGACTAACATGGTACTCTCTGGGACTATCATGGTACTGCTGGGACTATCATGGTACTGGCTGGGACTATCACGGTACTGGCTGGGACTATCATGGTACTGGCTGGGACTATCACGGTACTGGCTGGGACTATCATGGTACTGGCTGGGACTATCACGGGACTGGCTGGGACTATCACGGTACTGGCTGGGACTATCATGGTACTGGCTGGGACTATCATGGTACTGGCTGGGACTATCATGGTACTGGCTGGGACTATCACGGTACTGGCTGGGACTATCATGGTACTGGCTGGGACTATCACGGTACTGGCTGGGACTATCACGGTACTGGCTGGGACTATCATGGTACTGGCTGGGACTATCACGGTACTGGCTGTGACTATCATGGTACTGGCTGGGACTATCACGGTACTGGCTGGGACTATCACGGTACTGGCTGGGACTATCATGGTACTGGCTGGGACTATCACGGTACTGGCTGGGACTATCACGGTACTGGCTGGGACTATCACGGTACTGGCTGGGACTATCATGGTACTGGCTGGGACTATCACGGTACTGGCTGGGACTATCACGGTACTGGCTGGGACTATCACGGTACTGGCTGGGACTATCATGGTACTGGCTGGGACTATCACGGTACTGGCTGTGACTATCATGGTACTGGCTGGGACTATCACGGTACTGGCTGGGACTATCACGGTACTGGCTGGGACTATCATGGTACTGGCTGGGACTATCACGGTACTGGCTGGGACTATCACGGTACTGGCTGGGACTATCACGGTACTGGCTGGGACTATCATGGTACTGGCTGGGACTATCACGGTACTGGCTGGGACTATCACGGTACTGGCTGGGACTATCATGGTACTGGCTGGGACTATCACGGTACTGGCTGGGACTATCACGGTACTGGCTGGGACTATCATGGTACTGGCTGGGACTAACATGGTACTCTCTGGGACTATCATGGTACTGCTGGGACTATCATGGTACTGGCTGGGACTATCACGGTACTGGCTGGGACTATCATGGTACTGGCTGGGACTATCACGGTACTGGCTGGGACTATCATGGTACTGGCTGGGACTATCACGGGACTGGCTGGGACTATCACGGTACTGGCTGGGACTATCATGGTACTGGCTGGGACTATCATGGTACTGGCTGGGACTATCATGGTACTGGCTGGGACTATCACGGTACTGGCTGGGACTATCATGGTACTGGCTGGGACTATCACGGTACTGGCTGGGACTATCACGGTACTGGCTGGGACTATCACGGTACTGGCTGGGACTATCACGGTACTGGCTGGGACTATCACGGTACTGGCTGGTACTATCACGGTACTGGCTGGGACTATCACGGTACTGTCTGGGACTATCACGGTACTGTCTGGGACTATCACGGTACTGGCTGGGACTATCACGGTACTGTCTGGGACTATCACGGTACTGTCTGGGACTATCACGGTACTGGCTGGGACTATCACGGTACTGGCTGGGACTACCAAAAATAAACAAAATTGAGTGTGACACACACACACACACACACACACACACACACACACACACACACACACACACACACACACACAAAGAAGCTGATTGAAGAGGCAAACGCCATTCATAACTTTAAATACAAATATCATAGGGAAATAGGCCCTGAGTCATTGCATTAAACAACCAACGGTTGGAAAAGCTGGGTCCAATAGCTGGAGCTCGACACTGCAGGCCCAAGAGCTGAAGCCTAACCCCCATACCACAAAAATGAGCGAGTCCACATGCAGGGAGGAGAGGGAATATGCTCTTCAATACATATGTTAATTTGCTTAAATTTTACACATCCCATCTACTCTCTCTCTCTCTCTCTCTCTCTCTCTCTCTCTCTCTCTCTCTCTCTCTCTCTCTCTCTCTCTCTCTCTCTCTCTCTCTCTCTCTCTCTCTCTCTCACCTTCTCAAACATAATAGAGCACCACACCAGGACACCTGATACGAGACACCAACAGAGTGGAGAGACCACACTACATTTTTCACAACTTAAAGATGGTATCATAAGACAGAGATTCAGGGGAAACTAGCATAAAAAATACCTCCACAAGTACTCATAGAAAACGCGGGTTTTTAGTGAGAGGCTAATTTTCATAGTACCCCTTATTTTGTCCGCTGGGAAGGTCATAGCATACAAAATATGATGTATTATTTGAGAGCAGCGAGATGGGTTCGGAATAGATGTATAAGAATGTACTCGTTTCATAAACACGGCCTCCAGGCAGTTGATAGACTCTATCTTAACTCACTAATTAACTATATTTGCAATTGATGCTGAACTGTTGTGGATAAGTTGATTGGCCAGCTGCACGAAGCTGCAAGATGACTCTGAACACAAATAAATGTGGCAAGTGGTTGCTCGAGTTCAACTCTAGCACATGCAAGATATTGAAGATTGCCACTAGGGAAACTAGTCTTGATAGCTCCTCGAATAGCCTTAAGAAAGAAAAGAGGTTCGAAGAAATATTAAAGGAACTAAACCTCATATCCTGACAGCAGAAACAAAAGTTAAGGGAGACATGATCACGCTCCACAAAATTCTCAGGGTGATATCTCGTCCTGATAGAACGAAAAAGACATGTGGAGGACATGAAAATGGCAATATGAAAGGCATACTCATTACCTCAATAGCAGAGTAATGAACTACTCATTTTTGACAAGGGTAAAATTCTGCTTATGCGATCGATGGTAGATATACGATTGAACCCAATGTGTTAGGGATCAGAGCTCAGTATCGGACACACACACACACACACACACACACACACACACACACACACACACACACACACACAAACGTTTAGGACAAAAAAAAACTGATCCAGATATAGACGACCACAGCTTATAAACCCCTCAAAAATAAATCAAACTTTAAATCATCTGTATATAGAGACAGACAAAGGGAAAGATGACAGAGATAAAGAAGACAGTAATAAGCTCTCAAGGAGGAATATTAAACTGTTGCATCGTAGAGTAGCTGGCAGCATCACCATGTTGAGAATTCTGGTTATTTTCACCCCGAAGATAAAACACTTTTGGCATACAGGGGATTGGAGGGAAAGCATCGTTTCTTCTCTACAGTTCCTCCTTGAGCGTTGAAGAGCACACACACACACACAGGAGGCAGGCGGGGCCAAAGAGCCAAAGCTCAACCCCTCGATCCTCACACACGCCTATGGAGGCTGACTCCATACACAGTTTCAAATCTAGATATGATAAGAGCCCAGTAGGCTCAGGAATCTGTACACCAATTGATTGACAGTTGAGAGGCGGGGCCAGAGAGCCAAAGCTCAACCCCCCCGCAAGCACAACTAGGTGAGCAGACACAGTGCCAGGCACAATGATCAATATATATGATCAATGATCATGTATATTGGTTATATGGTTCTATGATCAGTTCCTCAACATTATTGTACTGAGCAGGTCTTCGTAGCACGATGTTGCCATTGAACCAGCATTCTGGGTCACCTGTGACGAGGGTTCGAGTCCACCCTCGTGCTTCAAACGTTTTTCACGTAGATATCTCACGTTAATGTGATTTCATGTTGCTTGATTTGCTTCTTAATTAGACACACATATAATATAATATAATATATATATCCTTCATTCTGCTTTGCTCTGATGATGGCGAATTAGCTGAAAACGCGTTAAGCATTCTCTATTTTTCAAATGTGTTTTTTTCCATGTACTTGGATCAGTGATTTTGTGATCATATATTTTGTATGATCATATATTTTATATATATATGCGGATTTTGTGATCCGCATATATATATATATATATATATATATATATATATATATATATATATATATATATATATATATATATATATATATATATATATATATATATAACTGAAAACTCACACCCCAGAAGTGACTCGAACCCATACTCCCACAACTGGTATGTACAGGGACGCCTTAATCCGCTTGACCATCACGACCGGACATAAGGAAGTGATAGCCGAGGCTATATGAACCACTTCCCCGCCGGCACCCGGATGGTAATCTTGGGCATAGCATTTTATCAAATCACCTCATTCTTTGGGGCACACGTGAGGAACACAAATGCAAACAAGCCTGAATGGTCCCCAGGACTATATACAACTGAAAACTCACACCCCAGAAGTGACTCGAACCCATACTCCCACAACTGGTATGTACAGGGACGCCGACGGGTGCCGGCGGGGAAGTGGTTCATATAGCCTCGGCTATCACTTCCTTATGTCCGGTCGTGATGGTCAAGCGGATTAAGGCGTCCCTGTACATACCAGTTGTGGGAGTATGGGTTCGAGTCACTTCTGGGGTGTGAGTTTTCAGTTGTATATAGTCCTGGGGACCATTCAGGCTTGTTTGCATTTGTGTTCCTCACGTGTGCCCCAAAGAATGAGGTGATTTGATAAAATGCTATGCCCAAGATTACCATCCGGGTGCCGGCGGGGAAGTGGTTCATATAGCCTCGGCTATCACTTCCTTATGTCCGGTCGTGATGGTCAAGCGGATTAAGGCGTCCCTGTACATACCAGTTGTGGGAGTATGGGTTCGAGTCACTTCTGGGGTGTGAGTTTTCAGTTGTATATAGTCCTGGGGACCATTCAGGCTTGTTTGCATATATATATATATATATATGCGGAAAATCCACAGAGAAATATGAAAGGAAGTTAACGTTTAGGCCTGTTAAAGCCTTTGTCAACACCAGACTGATATATATATATATATATATATATATATATATATATATATATATATATATATATATATATATATATATATATATATCTGTTTGTACATTCTTCAGGGAGTCCCTTGTGTGTGCATCTTGGGGTGGAGGAGACGTAGTCTGAAATTAGAATCTTTCTGGCGTTAATGATTATAAAACATGAGTCCCGGAAATGGCCGGCAAACATACAACGTACCAACAACGTTTTTTTTACGTAACTTATGTTTTTGAAACGTTGTAACGTTTTTTTAACGTTACACAAAAGTTGCTAAAACGTTGTGGGTACGTTGTGTAATTAGCGATGGGATTAACTGGGCAAGGTGACGTTGGATGTAAATATGATGTCCCATGTAAACAAGCCCACCGGGGGTGTAAACAAGCCCACCGGGGGTGTAAACAAGTCCACCGGGGGTGTAAACAAGCCCACCGGGGGTGTAAACAAGTCCACCGGGGGTGTAAACAAGCCCACCGGGGGTGTAAACAAGTCCACCGGGGGTGTAAACAAGTCCACCGGGGGTGTAAACAAGCCCACCGGGGGTGTAAACAAGCCCACCGGGGGTGTAAACAAGCCCACCGGGGGTGTAAACAAGTCCACCGGGGGTGTAAACAAGCCCACCGGGGGTGTAAACAAGTCCACCGGGGGTGTAAACAAGTCCACCGGGGGTGTAAACAAGCCCACCGGGGGTGTAAACAAGTCCACCGGGGTTTTAAACAAATGTAAATAATGTTTATATATGAAAAACCTAAGAATGTAAAAATGTACACTAAAACAGTAATTTTTTTCTCTCTCTCTCTCTCTCTCTCTCTCTCTCTCTCTCTCTCTCTCTCTCTCTCTCTCTCTCTCTCTCTCTCTCTCTCTCTCTCTTCGCCTCGTTTACACATTTACCACAGCTTTCCTTCACATTTACACCCAATTCTAAAAATTCTTCTCCCCCTGTTTATCGTGCCTTTATTATCTCTCTTAATCTTTTCATCCCGTTAATAAAGCCATCTTTGCCTATAATACTACCTCCCCCCTATAATGTGATCCTATATTGCCTTCACTCCTATAATGTCATTATCTGGGGGCACTCTGGAGGCACTCTGTTGTTTAAAATTCGCTACCTGGAATAAAAAGCTCCAGGTAGCACGGGCTATGGTGATCCCGTGTGAGCCTTACCTTCATGAACTCGACTGAGGACTCAAGGGGGTTGTCGAAGCGGAAGAGCAGGAGGAAATTCTCCTCCATCGGCAGCAGTTGGGCCAGCTTGGGGAGGAGAGAGGAATAGGTAGGTCAATAGAGCAGCTGGTGGGTTAATAGAGCAGCTGGTGGGTCAATAGAGCAGCTGGTGGGACAGTAGAGCAGCTGGTGGGACAATAGAGCAGCTGGTGGGACAGTAGAGCAGCTGGTGGGACAATAGAGCAGCTGGTGGGACAATAGAGCAGCTGGTAGGTCAATAGAGCAGCTGGTAGGTCAATAGAGCAGCTGGTAGGTCAATAGAGCAGCTGTTGGGTCATTAACACTGCTATTTATAGTAAAACAATTAACCTGAAAAAACTATTTACTATTTGGTTAAAATATTTATAAACGTCGATATAAGTATTAATTTACAACAAATTTGCATCAAACACAAAGTTGTTTGTAAATATGTATTAATTTCTCCACTTACGTTAAGCTCTTATCTGCAATTATATCTTTGATATTATTGATAAAACTAACTGATTAGCTCTTAATTTATAGACCAACTTGCTTGATTTGTTTGGAAATGAATGACATTTGGGGACTGTGTAGAAAGCCATTTGGGGATTACATAGAAAACTATTTGAGGATAGTATAGTAATCCAATTCAGGATTGCATAGAAAACGAAAAAAACTTTGCCACAAACTCTCTTATTCTTACCAACTTCTGCCTTACTCATCCGAATCATTCCAAACTGACTCACCTTCCTCACCCACGGCACACTCATCACCTGAAGCCCTCACTCACCGCCTGAAGCCCTCACTCACCTCCCTAATCTCAATCTTGCCATCCTGGTTGTCGTCGTAGGCTTCCATGAAGCATTCTTTGAGTTCCACTAACATGGCGTCGGAGACAGACTGCGGACCAACAGGTAAATGACATCAACAACAATAACGGGATTATCAGCAATAATAGGATTAACAGGATTATCAGCAATAATAGGATTAACGGGACTATCAGCAATAATAGGATTAACAGGAGTACGAGCAATAATAGGATTAACAGGATTACGAGCAATAATAGGATTAACAGGATTACGAGCAATAATAGGATTAACGGGATTATCAGCAATAATAGGATTAACAGGATTATCAGCAATAATTTTAACAGGATTATCAGCAATTATTTTAAAGGGATTATCAGCAATAATAGGATTAACAGGATTATGACCAATAATAGTATTAACAGGATTATGAGCAATAATAGGATTAACAGGATTAACAGCAATAATAGGATTAACAGGATTAACAGCAATAATAGGATTAACAGGATTATGAGCAATGACATAGTGATGTAAACTTGGATACAGAATAACGAAGTAAATGTAATTATTTCGAATAACGAAATAAAGGTAACAAGGAAGGTGTTATATGATAAATTAGGAGGAGGTGATATAATAGCTGCCTTAATTATCTCCTGGTGTCACCTGGGAGTGTCATGCAAAGGGGGAGTGTCATGCAAGGGGGGAGTGTCATACAAGGGGGGAGTGTCATGCAAGGGGGGAGTGTCATACAAGGGGGGAGTGTCATGCAAGGGGGAGTGTCATGCAAGGGGGAAGTGTCATACAAGGGGGAGTGTCATGCAAGGGGGAGTGTCATGCAAGGGGTGAGTGTCATGCAAGGGGGGGTGTCATGCAAAGGGGGAAGTGTCATGCAAGGTGGAAGTGTCATGCAAGGGGGAGTGTCATGCAAGGGGGGAGTGTCATGCAAGGGGGATGTGTCATGCAAGGGGGGAGTGTCATGCAAGGGGGAGTGTCATGCAAGGGGGGAGTGTCATGCAAGGGGGGAGTGTCATGCAAGGGAGGAGTGTCCTGCAAGGGGGGAGTGTCATGCAAGGGGGAGTGTCATGCAAGGGGGAGTGTCATGCAAGGGGGGAGTGTTATGCAAGGGGGGAGTGTCATGCAAGGGGGGGGGTGTCATGCAAGGGGGGAGTGTCATGCAAGGGGGGAGTGTCATGCAAGGGGGGGTGTCATGCAAGGGGGGAGTGTCATGCAAGGGGGGAGTGTCATGCAAGGGGGGAGTGTCATGCAAGGGAGGAGTGTCCTGCAAGGGGGGAGTGTCATGCAAGGGGGAGTGTCATGCAAGGGGGAGTGTCATGCAAGGGGGGAGTGTCATGCAAGGGGGGAGTGTCATGCAAGGGGGGGTGTCATGCAAGGGGGGGTGTCATGCAAGGGGGGAGTGTCATGCAAAGGGGAAGTGCCAGACAAGGGGAGTACCATGCAAGGGGGGAAGTGTCATGCAAGAGGAGTGCCAGACAAGAGGAGTGCCAGACAAGGGGAGTGCCAGACAAGGGGAGTGCCAAAGTGATAGCTATAAGATAAATACCACGACTCAGCTACAAGGGTCGACATATAAGAGGGGAAAGTGAGAAGAGGGAAGAGGGGAGAGGAAGAAGGGAGAGAGAAGAACGTGGCTTCATAACTAAGAGAGGGGAACAATGAGCCGTCAGAGACTGAACAACAGTTCCAGAGGCAGGATTGTTCAGCAGTTATGGGGAGGAAGATGCTTGGACAACTGTAGCGAAGCTCTTGTACTAAGAATAGTGGTTATTAAGGGAATGGATAAGAGTCAATAGTGGCGCAAGGCAGCGTAGAGGGAGAGAGAGAGAGAGAGAGAGAGAGAGAGAGAGAGAGAGAGAGAGAGAGAGAGAGAGAGAGAGAGAGAGATAGAGAGAGAGAGAGAGAGAGAGAGAGAGAGAGAGAGAGAGAGAGAGAGAGAGAGAGAGAAGGTAAGGGAAGGGAAGGGAAGGGAAGGGAAGGGAACTATTAGGATTAAGAACCATGCTATTATGAGTATATTGCACTTAGAAGGGATCAGGATAACTATTAGGGATGGGACGGGGGGAAGGAATGGTGCCCAACCACTTAGACAGACAGAGAGAGAGAGAGAGAGAGAGAGAGAGAGAGAGAGAGAGAGAGAGAGAGAGAGAGAGAGAGAGAGAGAGAAAGAGAGAGAGAGAGAGAATCAACATCACTCTAAAATGCTTCGATTCTTTGAGGAAGAAAGTAAATTCTCCTCCACTAACACTGTATTGCCAAGTACAACACCTTATGATAAAAAAAATACTAAACAAAAATCAACATCAACGTTCTCCAGCGCTCGTCTCTTCGTTATCAACACTACTAACGCGTGCAAACACCATCTTCGTTACCTGAGAGTTCAAAAGAAACTCGTTTCAGTTCTCTCGTTCCAAAGTACCTCTGGGGAGTTAATGGGCCTTGATAAAGAATGCTTTGTAAGGGGTAAAAGGTAGTCTTGTGCACCTAAATCTAATGGGTGCGTTTGTTTCAAGGTTTTCTGCGTTGACCGTCATCTTCCAGCACTTCCAGGGAACCTCTGGTAGGGTGCCCTTTGGGGGGGTTTGGTTATTGAGTGTCGGGTCACCCATTGAATGAGACAAGGAGAGTTAAGGCATTGTAGCAAGCAAGTACGATGGGTTGTAACCTTGGATGATCAAAGTAAGGCTTGGTTGACCCAAGTAAGAAGGTTTCAGGCCTTGGTTGACCCAAGTAAGGAGGTTTCAGGTCTTGGTTGACCCAAGTAAGAAGGCTTCAGGTATTGGATGACCCAAGTAAGAAGGCTTCAGGTATTGGATGACCCAAGTAAGAAGGCTTCAAGTCTTTTTTGACCCAAGTAAGAAGGCTTCAAGTCTTGGTTGACCCAAGTAAAAAGGCTTCAAGTCTTGGTTAACCCAAGTAAGAAGGCTTCAGGTCTTGGTTGACCCAAGTAAGAAGGCTTCAGGTATTGGATGCCCCAAGTAAGAAGGCTTAAAGTCTTGATTGACACAAGTAAGAAGGTTTCAGGTCTTGCTTGACCCAAGAGCGCTGGGAACCTTGTATTATATAAATCTGGACATTTTACAAGTGTAAATAACCACGTAAAAGAGTGTCAAAGGAACCCAATGTTTACAGTAAAACAGGAATTTCGAAGGACTTAATTAAGGAAAGATCTACAGGGTGTTCCAAGAACTTAAGCGCCGAGTAGTTGAGATCACTATAAGACAGAGTAGAGTCCCTGCTTGGTCTTGACGTCTAAGGCACGGATTCATCAATTATTTACCCATCTACGTGCGAAACCTATACATCTTTTAACAACCACGACAGCTTCTTTAAATCTAATAAATAGTTTATGAGCTCCGAAGCACTACGAGGTTGTTTATAACAATAATAACCTCGGGTTGTGAAGCTCCGAAGCCCGTAAACTAATTAACGTAAAGATGCAGGGATGGTTGAAAAGATGCACAGGTTTCGTTGATACGTATCGTGAGTGGGGTGGGGGGGATGGATACTACAACTATGTGTCTCCTCCCCTCCCCCCCCTCACCCCCCCCCCTCCCCCTCGTTAAGGTCGCCTCATTCACAATGGTTAAGACTCGTAACAGCCCGACTCTTAAGAGCTTCTCACAAGAAGTTGAGATTTTAAGGAAACACAAGAACAAGTACAATTTACAAAAAAAAATCTGGCGTAATCTCCATTACGTTTACAGGACCGTAAATCTATAAAATATAATTTTAAAACTTTAAAAAAAATGGCAAAATTTACCAAAATTTACAGAAAAATTTAAGTTTTAATTTAGTTAAAAAAATATATGCAAAATTTCCATGCAATTTTGACACTACGGCACAACTGTCCACAAGAGAATTAGCCAATTTCATCCAAATTCCAACATTAATCCAAATCAAATATATAATAAAAAAAAAAACACCTAAGAGTAGGCTTAGGCTCGCGAGGGTGGGAATAGAAATTAATTTCCAAAATATCATTCAATATGCAAATGAGATCACATAGAAATCCCCTATGTGATAGGAGGAAGACTTTAAGTTATTACGGCCATAGGGGTGAGAGAAGCATGGGTTACTGTGGGATTCTTTACCATTCGTCTGTGTGGTGCGTCGGAGCCCTGAGGCGCGGGAGAAGAAAGTGCCACACGGATATAAGGTTCATTTTAGGCTTCAATAAATCACAAAGATGTTCAAGGTGGCTGTGATGGATGGTGAGTGCAGGGGTATGAGGGAGATGCTGGGGATGGTATGTGTGTAAGTATGAGAGATGGTGAGCTTGTGTTAGAGCTGGTGAGGTGAGGTACTGTGAGGTAAGGTGAGGTATTGTGAGGTAAAGGGAGGTATTGTGAGGTAAGGAAGGAAGTGTGAGGTAAGGGAGGATGTGCGATGTTCCTCTCCCTCACCTCTCACTTTATTCTCCCGCCGTTTACCCTCACATCCCCCTAGCTCTACCTAATCTTTACTCTAATCTCCTTGATATCCTTTCTTGTGTCTCTACACTCTCTATCCTCCCCTCCCACCTTCCTCTCTCTATCCTCCCTTCCCACCTTTATCTCTCAGTCCTCCCCCACCTCCCCTCCCCTCCTCACCTGGAGGGGAGACAGGAAGGAGACGAGACAGGTACATATATACAGGTACATATATACAGGTACATATAGACAGGTCCCAAAACCCACAATAAATCCTCCCAGCAGATCTCCTAGATAACTACTCCCGACGTCAATCATCCTTCCCATACGTGTTAATACATAAAAAAATGCAATGGTTTTACCTAAATGGATTTGTACGACCCAGAGCAACCCACCTAACCTATCAAGGCCTATACACACCAAACATCATTATCGCGGTGGTTTCATTTACGCTAATAAGTCGCATTTTGAACAGATTGGTCGATTCCGCTAAAAGTGTGAAAAGTATTAGGTGAAAGGAGGGGTTGACCTGAATCTGAGGTCATAATGAGGTCATCATGCTAAGATCTAGGAGGAGACTCATGTTAGGAACTGAGGGAAAGCTGATGATATGATCTGACATGAGAATCATGTTGGCATCCTAGGGAACGACATGAGAATCATGTTGGCATCCTTGGAAACGACATGAAAATCATGTCGGCATCCTAGGAAACGACATGAGAATCATGTCGGCATCCTAGGGAACGACATGAGAATCATGTTGGCATCCTAGGAAACGACATGAGAATCATGTCGGCTTCCTAGGGAACGACATGAGAATCATGTCGGCTTCCTAGGGAACGACATGAGAATCATGTCGGCATCCTAGGGAACGACATGAGAATCATGTCGGCTTCCTAGGGAACGACATGAGAATCATATCGGCATCCTAGGGAACGACATGAGAATCATGTCGGCATCCTGGGAAACGACATGAGAATCATGTCGGCATCCTAGGGAACGACATGAGAATCATGTCGGCATCCTAGGGAACGACATGAGAATCATGTCGGCATCCTAGGGAACGACATGAGAATCATGTCGGCATCCTAGGGAACGACATGAGAATCATGTCGGCATCCTAGGGAACGACATGAGAATCATGTCGGCATCCTAGGGAACGACATGAGAATCATGTCGGCATCCTAGGGAACGACATGAGAATCATGTCGGCATCCTAGGGAACGACATGAGAATCATGTCGGCATCCTAGGGAACGACATGAGAATCATGTCGGGATCCTAGGGAACGACATGAGAATCATGTCGGGATCCTAGGGAACGACATGTTAGTATCAAAGGCTCGTACCAACGTCAAGACAAAATAGTTATAGTTCATCGTGATTCAGTAATCAATGCCACTAAATCTAGAGGATAATTACATTTAATGGTATTTAAAACACTGAGTATGATTACAGAGGGTGGTATTTAGAACACTTAAGAATGACAGTGTAAGATGATATTTAGAACACTGAGAATAATCACAGAAAATGGAATTTAAAACAATAAGCATAAGTAAAAGCAGACATCTAGAAACCAATTTTGATAATTTGTATTTTGAGAGAGACAGACAGACAGACAGACAGACAGACAGACACGAACCTCTGGACCAGCATCGTTAGCGTTAACAGAGGAAACAAACTCCTTGAGAAAGCCATCCAGTTCAGAGCCCTCAATGTAGCCATTACCTGGGAAGAAATACCTACATTATATTCTCATTACTTATTTTACATATAAATAATGTACTGGAATAACTGAAATTGAGTTATAAGTGTACAATCATTTATAGTTGATTAATATAGATGACAGAATTAGTTGATTCAACTAACTTCAATTAACTTGAGTTTTATTATTTAGTTTAGATACCCACAGTTTTAAATTACCGAGTTAAGATTCCCAGAGGTCTTAAATACCGAGTTAAGATTCCCAGAGGTCTTAAATACTGAGTTAAGATTCCCAGAGGTCTTAAATACCGAGTTAAGATTCCCAGAGGTCTTAAATACTGAGTTAAGATTCCCAGAGGTCTTAAATACCGAGTTAAGATTCCCAGAGGTCTTAAATACTGAGTTAAGATTCCCAGAGGTCTTAAATACCGAGTTAAGATTCCTAGAGGTCCTAAATACTGAGTTAAGATTCCCAAAGGTCTTAAATACCGAGTTAAGATTCCCAGAGGTCTTAAATACTGAGTTAAGTTTCCCATGAAAATCTCCTTTAATTCAGTTGACTACTTTATTGTATCAAGTACAGGACTTCATTGTATCAACAACACCATAGAGAAACATTAACAATATATTTAACCCGCAGATAACATACTCATTATGAGACCTTCATCAAATATCTTCAAATCTCATGGAAATCATACACACTCGAATCGGTATACATAAAGTAAACTATACAATAAAGTATCCAGTAATACAAGTTGAGTAACGTTCATACAACTGTCACTATACCAACATTCCAGTAATGAGTATTGATACAGTACTGGAATGAAGCTGGAATGAATAAATTCTCTTATGTAATCTACTCAAACTATTTCTGAACTCTAATGACATAAATACATATTATAATATTAGTAATTGAATCAGAACCGTTCCAGAGCTTGTAAAAGATCCGGGACTATGTGTTTCCCCCTCCACCGGGGGATCGAACCCGGAACCTAAGGACTACGAATCCCGAGCGCTGTCTACTCAGCCGTCAGGCAGAAAAAGGAAAGACAAAGGAAAGACTTAAGAAAAGTTCCAGGACTCACCGTCGGCGTCGTAGTGGCTCCAGACTTCCATGAATTGGTTGGCGGTGAGTTTCTTGAGTTCCCGTGACTCATCATCCCTGAACTGGCGCATGAAGTTGTTGCACTTCTCCTGAGAATTCATCTTCCTTTGGTAGGCGGTGAGTCCGTCAGAGCCAACTGCCATACTGTGGAGAGGAAACATTCATCACTCATGCGTCTCTGAACGGTAGGGACTCATCAATCATGCGTCTCTGAGGAGCTGGACTCATCACTCATGCGTGTGTGTATGTATATACACACATATACACAGCCCAAGTGACTACACAAGCTAACAACACATAGCTACTATGATCTTAACAAACACGTAAGACAGTGGCTTAATTGGTTCTCAGAACACCTGGCGTGATAATACACTCATACAGGTAGTATACCTGATCTTAATGATGCTTATAAACAGGTGTCTCAACAGGTATAACACCTGCGTGAGGCCCCAACACGCCATCTGGGGGGTTGAATAATCAACCCTGAGGCGCACCCACCAACCCCCAATTCATCCCCCCCAACAGTCAACAATTCCACAGGAGGTGGTACGATGGTTAGCTGTAAATAGCCCAGAATGATTGACATGTTCCGTGACCCGGGCAAGAGGTCAGGTCAGCGTGTGAAGGCTGAGCAAACAAACATGATCGTGTCAAAAGAGATTTGAGGATTAAAAAGATATTCGACTCTAAAATGGCATGACAGGGGGGATGGTGAGGAGATTGAAAGGTAAACAGAGCATGTTAGAGCTTGATGGGTGGGGGAAGGGAGGGGGATCACCCCATCCCAGAGCGAGAGAGAGAGAGAGAGAGAGAGAGAGAGAGAGAGAGAGAGAGAGAGAGAGAGAGAGAGAGAGAGAGAGAGAGAGAGAGACAGACAGAAAGAGAGAGAGAGAGTGAGTCTTCGATCTCCCTGTCTGTCGGAATGCAATTAAACTCTCTTATTTGTCTCTGGAATATTGTGGTAGGAAGCATTGTGTATTAAATCCTGTTGTTTGTTTTCCGTTTGTGATTGAATTCTTCTCGTTTATATATATATTCTGAAACGTTGATCAAGATGTTCATTTGTGATTGTAGCCCAATGTGATAAGTGGTTTACTCTGTGTTCTGGGAAGGCGAAGGGGACGTAGGTGAGCAAGACTTGTGTTTTGTTAACTCTCTTCCTCTCTCTCTCTCTCTCTCTCTCTCTCTCTCTCTCTCTCTCTCTCTCTCTCTCTCTCTCTCTCTCTCTCTCTCTCTCTCTCTCTCTCTCTCTTTCTCTCTCTCTTTTTCTCTCTCTCTCTCTCTCTCTCTCTCTCTCTCTCTCTCTCTCTCTCTCTCTGTCTCTCTCTCTCTCTCTCTCTCTCTCTCTCTCTCTCTCTCTCTCTCTGTCTCTCTCTCTCTCTGTACACCGAATGTGTTGACCTCTACACCTGCTACTTGTCAAGGCGCCATAACAAATGTCACAGCTGTTGCCTCTCATCACTGTGACACTAAATCAACAGGTGTCAAGGCCACATTATCCACACACAAACATGTGTCAAAGCAAAGCTGTGTCCACACACAAACATGTATCAAAGCTAAGCTGTGTCCACACACAAACATGTATCAAAGCTAAGCTGTGTCCACACACAAACATGTGTCAAAGCTAAGCTGTGTCCACACACAAACATGTGTCAAAGCTACAAATTATTGTTTTAGAGTACCGAAAATGTATTAAACAAATGTCACGTTTCATCTCGAGTCTATTATGCTTTCAGACCAAATAATATAATTTCGTTATATTCTTTCAAGTAAATATCACCAAATATTGTGTAAATATATATATAATATACAAAGGTGGTAGGAGAAGATAATATTAGTGTTCAGTGAGAAACTACAAGGTCTTCTCTGAATACTGTTTATTTTCTTCTCCAAGGCTATGGGTCCCCATATTAGCACCGGAGGTGGTACCCTCATAATATTCAAATGTTTACAAAATGTAATATGTCCGCGTAATATGTACTGTCTGCCCCTCTTCCATGGGGGCAGACAGTTGGTGTGTGGGACTACGTCCAGCCCAACTACTTGGGCTGGACGGTAGAGCGACGGTCTCGCTTCATGCAGGTCGGCGTTCAATCCCCGATTGAACGGGGAGAGTGGTCCCCGTGCCCATCCATCTAAGTGGTTGGGCACTATTCCTTCCCCCAGTCCCATTCCAAATCTTTATCTTGACCCCTTCCACGTGCTAAATAGTCGTAATGGCTTGGCGCTTTTTCCTGATAATTCTCTCCCTCCCTCTTCCAGGGGTATATAGTGATGCCATCTGGGTGAAGTGCTGGGTCATCCGGGTTTTGGTCTCCTAGGATGCGAGGTTCTCTCTCCGCTGGGCACTGAGCTGAGGCAAGGCTCCTCTTGATGATGTCATTGACCTCGTTGTGTCTTGCATCTTGGGTCTTGCATCTTGCAACCCTTGGATCTTTTGCAGTGCAACCCATGCAGTCCGTATTGGTCTGCTTCCACCCTGTTGCAAATACACTTGTATTCATTGTGAATTGGGGCACCAAGGCAGAGGGCCGCTGCTACACGTAGGGATTCTGGATATAGACGCGTGCCTGTTACTGACATGGGCACTGCCAGAAGGAAGTCCCCTGCATGGGGGGCACGTACTGCTCTGAGGCGAGTTTTCTCCTTGTCTGATGTTGCGGCGCTGAGCATGGCATCAACTGTTCTTTCCACTGGCGGGTGGTCCCAGTTTGACTATGTGTTTTTTATTGGACTTATGACGGGTGCTGGGGCTGCAAGAGCATCCCACTGATTTAAACATTCAGTGAAAGCAGGATCGTGTATTCCTGCTGAATCCCTCAGAGGTTCTAATAGGATATCTCTTATGAGGTCTTGCGATGCACAAGAGGAAAGGAAGACTGGTAGAGCAATCTGGGAGGCTGTGCGGACACCAAGACCCCCGAGTCTTACAGAGATGGTTGCTTGCTCCCATTAAGAGTCGTCCAACGGAAGGTTCAGGACATTTTCCTAGCATGAACCTCAGAAGTGTGTCATACTTACTTAATTTGCGTCTGGTGTAGGATGGAGAACACCTCAGAAAATAAGTTAACTTAGGGGGAGAGAGAGATAGACATCTTGTGAGGAGGAAGAGAGCATCATGGGCATCGATCTCGTCAGTCATGTCCAGCATTTTTCCTTGGATCAGTGATTTTTGCCTCCAGGGCCATGTCGATTGCTTGCGGGCCAATGGGGGCCCCCAGGAGGATGCCGTCAGGGGACTCGGCAACGAGAATGTCTGGAAGAACAGTTTTTATGTGGCCGGTGATGTCTGGGTTGCGGGAGACTATTTCACATTTGGATGCATTGAGAATGAGGCCCAAAGCTGCTCCCTGCTCCTGGATTTTCCATATATCCTCCAAAATGGTATCCGGGGTTCCAGCGAGAGTGCCATCATCCAGGTACCAGATGTTTAGCTCGCTTGTCACACTATCAGTGACCTCTTTGATAGCTAAGTAGAAAAGGAGAGGGGCTAAGGGATCACCTTGTTGGACACCTTTATATCAGTCTGTTTCATGTCGCCACTGTAGCATGATTGGATGAATGGGTACAGAGGAAGGTAATGGTTATATATATATATATATATATATATATATATATATATATATATATATATATATATATATATATATATATATATATATATATATATACTAATTTAATGCTACTTTTTGTGTATTAGTTTTAATTTATTAGCAGAAGTTTTCTACGTAGGTGTAGATAAGAAAATAGCAGCCGTCCCAGGCCTCGGGGCCTCCCAGAACCATCCCAACATTCAATATTAGTGTATTATCGTACACACTCAACATCTCTGCAACATCTTCCTTACCACCGTCATGATCACAAATTAAAATTTTCAATATATATAAAATCATAAGATCATGATCTTCACTACACACAAACATCACTACACAACTGGAGTATGCCCAGTCTAAGTTTTTCAAAATATACGAATTTCTTCGTGGCTAACGCACCATTAAACAAAATTTCGGGTTCAGGCTGGGACCCTAAGGCCTAAAAAAAAAAGTTTTTCTGGGTTTTCAAAGCTCCGGTAATCAGAGCTTATAGACCCAAGGTTATATTTTATCTAGAGCCTATAGCTTTACCTGGTTGATGGGGTTCTGGTAGTTCTTCTACTCCCCAAGCCCGGCCCGAGGCCAGGCTTGACTTGTGAGAGTTTGGTCCACCAGGCTGTTGCTTGGAGCGCCCCGCAGGCCCACATACCCACCACAACCCTGAACCTTCCCCTTATCAGTCTCTAATACTTTTATGTTTTTACCTAAGATCTGCTCAGTGGTTTCTTTATGCATACCGGACAAACAGACACGTTGAGAGGCGGGACCAAAGAGCCGAAGCTCAACCCTCGCAAGCATAACTAGGTGAGTACATGGACAGACAGACAGACACGAACAACGATATCGACAGATATACAGACCTATCCTCTTAGAGAATGACCTGTTGTCATTTATCCCCCTCGTTCATTGCCCTCGTTAAGGTGAATCCAATATCAGCTATTCCCTTTTCACTAAGGAGTGTAACATATCGCTGAACGGCCGCCGCTCTCTACAAACCTCAACATAACTCCTGTAATAGTTGTTATGACTCAATTATATTAATGGAGTAAATAACTATTAGCAACAAGTACGGTGTTTGTCAGCAAGTGTTCACTGGTGACTTATTGCTGAGCGTTGCAAAGGTGGCAGCAGTGATTATTGCAGAGCGTTGCAGTGGTAGCAGTGATTATTGCAGAGCGTTGCAGTGGTAGCAGTGATTATTGTAGAGCGTTGCAGTGGTAGCAGTGATTATTGTAGAGCGTTGCAGTGGTAGCAGTGATTATTGTAGAGCGTTGCAGTGGTAGCAGTGATTATTGTAGAGCGTTGCAGTGGTAGCAGTGATTATTGTAGAGTGTTGCAGTGGTAGCAGTGATTATTGTAGAGCGTTGCAGTGGTAGCAGTGATTATTGTAGAGCGTTGCAGTGGTAGCAGTGATTATTGTAGAGCGTTGCAGTGGTAGCAGTGATTATTGCAGAGCGTTGCAGTGGTAGCAGTGATTATTGTAGAGCGTTGCAGTGGTAGCAGTGATTATTGTAGAGCGTTGCAGTGGTAGCAGTGATTATTGTAGAGCGTTGCAGTGGTAGCAGTGATTATTGTAGAGTGTTGCAGTGGTAGCAGTGATTATTGTAGAGCGTTGCAGTGGTAGCAGTGATTATTGTAGAGCGTTGCAGTGGTAGCAGTGATTATTGTAGAGCGTTGCAGTGGTAGCAGTGATTATTGCAGAGCGTTGCAGTGGTAGCAGTGATTATTGTAGAGCGTTGCAGTGGTAGCAGTGATTATTGTAGAGCGTTGCAGTGGTAGCAGTGATTATTGTAGAGCGTTGCAGTGGTAGCAGTGATTATTGTAGAGCGTTGCAGTGGTAGCAGTGATTATTGTAGAGCGTTGCAGTGGTAGCAGTGATTATTGTAGAGCGTTGCAGTGGTAGCAGTGATTATTGTAGAGCGTTGCAGTGGTAGCAGTGATTATTGTAGAGCGTTGCAGTGGTAGCAGTGATTATTGTAGAGCGTTGCAGTGGTAGCAGTGATTATTGTAGAGCGTTGCAGTGGTAGCAGTGATTATTGTAGAGCGTTGCAGTGGTAGCAGTGATTATTGTAGAGCGTTGCAGTGGTAGCAGTGATTATTGTAGAGCGTTGCAGTGGTAGCAGTGATTATTGTAGAGCGTTGCAAAGGTGGCAGCAGTGATTATTGTAGAGCGTTGCAGTGGTAGCAGTGATTATTGCAGAGCGTTGCAGTGGTAGCAGTGATTATTGTAGAGCGTTGCAGTGGTAGCAGTGATTATTGTAGAACGTTGCAGTGGTAGCAGTGATTATTGCAGAGCGTTGCAGTGGTAGCAGTGATTATTGTAGAGCGTTGCAGTGGTAGCAGTGATTATTGTAGAGCGTTGCAGTGGTAGCAGTGATTATTGCAGAGCGTTGCAGTGGTAGCAGTGATTATTGTAGAGCGTTGCAGTGGTAGCAGTGATTATTGTAGAGCGTTGCAGTGGTAGCAGTGATTATTGCAGAGCGTTGCAGTGGTAGCAGTGATTATTGTAGAGCGTTGCAGTGGTAGCAGTGATTATTGTAGAACGTTGCAGTGGTAGCAGTGATTATTGCAGAGCGTTGCAGTGGTAGCAGTGATTATTGTAGAGTGTTGCAGTGGTAGCAGTGATTATTGTAGAGCGTTGCAGTGGTAGCAGTGATTATTGTAGAGCGTTGCAGTGGTAGCAGTGATTATTGTAGAGTGTTGCAGTGGTAGCAGTGATTATTGTAGTGTTGCAGTGGTAGCAGTGATTATTGTAGAGTGTTGCAGTGGTAGCAGTGATTATTGTAGAGCGTTGCAGTGGTAGCAGTGATTATTGTAGAGTGTTGCAGTGGTAGCAGTGATTATTGTAGAGCGTTGCAGTGGTAGCAGTGATTATTGTAGAGTGTTGCAGTGGTAGCAGTGATTATTGTAGAGTGTTGCAGTGGTAGCAGTGATTATTGTAGAGCGTTGCAGTGGTAGCAGTGATTATTGTAGAGCGTTGCAGTGGTAGCAGTGATTATTGTAGAGTGTTGCAGTGGTAGCAGTGATTATTTTAGAGTGTTGCAGTGGTAGCAGTGATTATTGTAGAGCGTTGCAGTGGTAGCAGTGATTATTGTAGAGTGTTGCAGTGGTAGCAGTGATTATTGTAGAGTTGCACTCCTGTCATCTGTGTCCTGGACCCAGGAGGCAGCTGTGACAAGGGTAATATTGACAAAGATTGCAAGGCTGTTTCCTCAACACGTCTGGCACATGTGAATTGCCTTTTGGCAAGCCATTACGGCTATGTAGCACTGGGAAGGAGTCAGGATAAGGATTAAGGATGGGACGGGGGGAAAGGAATGGTGCCCAAACACTCGTGGACGGTCGGGGAATTGAACGCCGACCTGCACGAAGCGAGACCGTCGCTCTACCATCCAGTCCAAGAGTGGAAAGAGAGGGAATGTTCACAATACCAAAGAAATTAAGAGGGTACGGATGGAATCTTGAGACACATCCACACTAATTCAGAATGAATCACTACACAAGAACTGAGACAAACTCGGCTGACCAGTCCCAGAACTGAGAGGTATGAGCTACGAGGAAAGGCTAAGGGAGCTAAACCTCACGTCCCAAGAAGACAGAAGAGTAAGGGGAGACATGATAACCACCTACAAAATTCTCAGTAGAATTGACAGGGTTGTCAAAGACAAAATCTTCAACACGGGTGGGACACGAACAAGGGGACACAGGTGGAAACTTGAGTACCCAAATGAACCACAGAGACGTTAGAAAGAATGTTTTCAGTGTCAGAGTAGTTAACAAATGGAATGTCTGAGCCACATAGATAAAAAGGTACTTTTAGCGTAAAAAATAAATAAATAAGAAAAATAAAAAAACTGAACGAAGCGATGGTAATAACGAAGTCCATTCGTTGTTGCTGTTAAAGATTCGTTACCTGGAACAAAAAGTTCCAAGTAGCACGGGCTATGGTGAGCCCGTATGAAGTCCATTCATAGCACCAAAGGCAGATTTGATCGTAAGAGAAATCGAGAATCGTTTTAAAAAAAGTCATGATTCTGCCATTCCGCATTTTGATCCGGAAAGTGCATGTAAAAGCCAAAAATAATTCAGACACACATATAACAGCCCTCCGTCTAATCACTCACCCCCCCCCCCAATCCCCTACAGATTGGGCAACAATTCCCATCATGGCGGGGAACTTTGCTATTTTGCCCCCTCTGTTTGCTAGGGGTTTTCTCCGCGGTGAGCCAGGGAAAAGTGTTTGGTCATTAGCACTTCCTGTATGAACTACCCTTTTTCTAGGGTGATTAGGGGAATTTGAACTTTGGCAATTGACTTGTTTTTCTTGCAGTTCTCTGTTCCTCTGCAGTTTATAATTGGGCAGTTCAAAAATAGTCTGAAAACTTGATTTTTAGGGAAGGCAAAATTGTTAATGCCCAATTGCTGCCTCAACCCATCGAGTTTAGGTAATTTGCTGGTTCAGCCCCCACTGAGTTTGGCTACTTCCTCGCCCAACCCAACCCCACGAAACAGGCTATCTTGAGAGGTTATCTTGAGATGATTTCGGGGCTTTAGTGTCCCCGCGGCCCGGTCCTCGACCAGGCCTCCATCCCCAGGAAGCAGCCCGTGACAGCTGACTACCACCCAGGTACCTATTTTACTGCTGGGTAACAGGGGCATAGGGTGAAAGAAACTCTACCCATTGTTAGGAAAAGGAACACACACTATTCCTCTGCCAGCCACTAACCTAACCTAGGGAGCCGGTGGCTGAGCGGACAGATCACTGGACGCGTGATCCTGTGATCCCGGGTTCTATCCCGGGCGCCGGCGAGAAACAATGGGCAGAGTTTCTTTTACCCTGATGCACCTGTTACCTAGCAGTAAATCAGTAAATAGGTACCTGGGAGTTAGTCAGTTGTCACTCGCAGCTTCCTAGGGGTGGAGGCCTGGTCGAGGACCGGGCCACGGGGAAACTAAGCCCCGAAATCTTCTCAAGATAACCAGACTCGGCCATATTGGTGCCAGCCCCGGGGGCCATATTGGTGCCAGCCCCGGGGGCCATATTGGTGCCAACCCCGGGGCCATATTGGTGCCAGCCCCGGGGGCCATATTGGTGCCAGCCCCGGGGGCCATATTGGTGCCAACCCCGGGGCCATATTGGTGCCAGCCCCCGGGGCCATATTGGTGCCAACCCCCGGGGCCATATTGGTGCCAGCCCCCGGGGGCCATATTGGTGCCAGCCCCCGGGGCCATATTGGTGCCAACCCCCGGGGCCATATTGGTGCCAGCCCCCGGGGGCCATATTGGTGCCAGCCCCCGGGGGCCATATTGGTGCCAACCCCCGGGGGCCATATTAGTGCCAGCCCCCGGGGCCATATTGGTGCCAACCCCCGGGGGCCATATTGGTGCCAGCCCCGGGGGCCATATTGGTGCCAGCACCCGGGCCATATTGGTGCCAGCCCCCGGACCATATTGGTGCCAGCCCCCGGGGCCATATTGGTGCCAACCCCGGACCATATTGGTACCAACCCCCGGGGCCATATTGGTGCCAGCCCCCGGGGCCATATTGGTGCCAACCCCCGGGGGCCATATTGGTGCCAGCCCCGGGGGCCATATTGGTGCCAGCCCCCGGGGCCATATTGGTGCCAACCCCCGGGGGCCATATTGGTGCCAGCCCCGGGGGCCATATTGGTGCCAGCACCCGGGCCATATTGGTGCCAGCCCCCGGACCATATTGGTGCCAGCCCCCGGGGCCATATTGGTGCCAGCCCCGGGCCATATTGGTACCAACCCCCGGGGCCATATTGGTGCCAGCCCCCGGGGGCCATATTGGTGCCAACCCCCGGGGGCCATATTGGTGCCAGCCCCGGGGGCCATATTGGTGCCAGCCCCCGGGTCATATTGGTGCCAGCCCCGGGCCATATTGGTACCAACCCCCGGGGCCATATTGGTGCCAGCCCCCGGGGGCCATATTGGTGCCAGCCCCGGGGGCCATATTGGTGCCAGCCCCCGGGCCATATTGGTGCCAGCCTCGGGCCATATTGGTACCAACCCCCGGGGCCATATTGGTGCCAGCCCCCGGGGGCCATATTGGTGCCAACCCCCGGGGGCCATATTGGTGCCAGCCCCGGGCCATATTGGTGCCAACCCCCGGGGGCCATATTGGTACCAACCCCCGGGGGCCATATTGGTGCCAGCACAAGTAGTGACCACACTCCCAACACACGCTTCGCTCAAAAGCTTGGCAGTATTGATCTAGTGTGTTAAAGGAGAACACACTACCTTGGGGAAGTGTGGTAACCACCCCCCACCATCACCCCCTCCCCATTAACGACCCTCCTTACCCATTACCCCCCCCTCCTTAACTACCCTCACAAACCCCCTTAAACACACACACTCCATACAAGCCGGAGTGTTTAAAGAACACATATTTACTCTGGCTGACTCACCCCTCACACGTGTCTCAACCTACAAGCGTTCTGTCAAGAGGATTTTCCTCACCATTTCTCACTATTTCTCACCATTTCTCACTATTTCTATCACTATTTCTCACTATTTCTATAACTATTTCTCACTATTTCTCACTATTTCTCACTATTTCTGTCACTATTTCTCACTATTTCTATCACCATTTCTCATTATTTCTATCACTATTTCTCACCATTTCTCATTATTTCTCACTATTTCTATCACCATTTCTCACTATTTCTATCACTATTTCTCACCATTTCTCACTATTTCTATCACCATTTCTCACTATTTCTATCACTATTTCTCACCATTTCTCACTATTTCTATCACTATTTCTTACTATTTCTATCACTATTTCTCACCATTTCTTACTATTTCTACCACTATTTCTCACCATTTCTCACTATTTCTATCACCATTTCTCACTATTTATATCACTATTTCTCACTATTTCTATCACTATTTCTCACCATTTCTCACTATTTCTCACCATCTTTGTCTCTCAGTAAATGCTAGATTAAACCGGTTGGCGACAGATATTTCTCAATGATTGCTTTCTCAAACACGGGCTTCACGGTTTTTGAAACTGCGGTGAATTTAATTATGTTTTTTTTTTGCCTTTCTTTGTACTGACTTGTTAGTGAAGGTAGTTCGGTGGTTCGTTAAGCACCGAAGGGCCATTGTGAGGAGACAAGATAACTGCTTGTTAGTGTTGTCTTGACGGGGGGGGGGGGGGGAAAGGTGGGATGCATCTGTCTGTCTGTGTGTCTGAGGGGTGCTTCTGTCTGTACTCAACTAGGTGAGCTTGCGGGATTGAGCTCAGGCTCTGTTTGTGTTCTCGCTGAGATGAAGCTAAGAATAGATGTAGCAATAGATGTAGATTCTTTGCTCTAAGGATAGATGTAGCAGCCTAAATGTGTTCATGTAGATATCCTCATTTGGGGGGCGCTTGGATGGTTGGGTCTCAGCTCTTGGGCCCCGCCTCTAGAACCATTAATATTATAGTTCTCACTGCAAGATGTTGTTGCTCTTTGGTTGGTCATAACTTATTTAAATATTGATATATTGATCGAGGTCACGTTAGAATGAGAAATGTTGACCACTGAGAGTTAAGGGTCATTATACACACTTGTTTGTGGGAGTGTATTGCTCTCTCTCTCTCTCTCTCTCTCTCTCTCTCTCTCTCTCTCTCTCTCTCTCTCTCTCTCTCTCTCTCTCTCTCTCTCTCTCTCTCTCTCTCTCTCTTTCTCTCTTTCTCTCTTTCTCTCTTTCTCTCTTTCTCTCTCTCTCTCTCTCTCTCTCTCTCTCTCTCTCTCTCTCTCTCTCTCTCTCTCTCTCTCTCTCTCTCTCTCTCTCTCTCTCTCTCTCTCTCTCTCTCTCTCTCTCTCTCTCTCTCTCTCTCTCTCTCTCTCTCTCTCTCTCTCTCTCTCTCTCTCTCTCTCTCCAGCTTTCTTTTGAGAATGAATCTCAAGATATTTTGGAGTCTATTTAGTATCTAAGCTTCAACCTTTACACACACACACAGAGCCGGCGGGGCCTGACGGCTGAGCGGACAGCGCTCGGTATTCGTAACCCCAGGGTCCGGGGATCGGTCCCCGGCGATGGCGGAAACAAATGTGCAGAGTTTCTTTCACCCTGATGTCCTATTCACCTAGCAGTAAATAGGCACCTGGGAGTTAGGCTACTGCTTCCTGTGTGTGTGCGTGTGTGTGTGTGTGTGTGTGTGTGTGTGTGTGTGTGTGTGTGTGTGTGTGTATGTGTGTGTGTGTGTGTGTGTGTGTGTGTGTGTGTGTGTGTGTGTGTGTGTGTGTGTGTGTGTGTGTGTGTGTGTGTGTGTGGAAAAAAATCAGTTGATTGATTGAAAGTTGAAAAGCGGGCCGAAAGAGTCAGAGCTCAACCCCCCGCAAACACAACTAGGTAAATTCAACTAGGTGAATACAACTAGGTGAATACAACTAGGTGAATACAACTAGGTGAATACAACTAGGTGAATACAACTAGTTGAATACAACTAGGTGAATACAACTAGGTGAATACAACTAGGTGAATACAACTAGGTGAATACAATGTGTATCGTAAAAATATTGTTGTTGAAGCCTCACCATGCTTGTAACATCCCTCGCATTGTTTGCAACAAGATCTACTGTGATCAAACAGGCAAACACAGCTAACACTGTTTAACATTGTACATTGCACCTTTCCACTCACCCTATGTATCTGTTCACCCAGGACACCTGTCCCGAGAGGATCCAGTCCTGATATAAGAGGATTGGATCCTTGATAGGCAGCTTTCTGGACCAAAGATCACAAAATCTATCAATTACGGGCTATTCATGCCCATGCCACCTCTTGGGTGGCTTAATCTTCCTCAATCAATCAATCAGAAGCAGCCGTGTTAGTCGGTAAGATGTAAGTCTCGTTCTAACTACACACTCAGACCTCGACAAAGCACTCAGGAGAGTGTGAAAATCTGTATGTAAATCTTTACATAAAATGTACAAATACATAAGTGAAAGTTTTTATCCTAAATCATGATTACAAACGATAAAATCGTTAAAACCGTTAACATTAGTTATCGCCATTCAAATGATAAAACTGTTAAAATAGTTTAAAAACTGTTAAAACCATTTAAAACGATAAAAACCGTTAAAATTCGTTATAACCGTTAAGAATGGCTATAACCGTTACCATTCTTTACAACCGGGAAAACCGTTAAAACCGTTAAAACCGTTAAAGTATTATAAGAGGTTTGAACATAAAATTTTATACCCTCCCAATTTGTATTACCAACACACTGACCAACCGTCCTCCGGGGGGCCATTTAATCTTTGGGGGCGCTTAGTCCTGGGGGAAATTGGGAGAGAGAGTCGTTAGAGTGATAGTTAACGCATTGTGGGGGTCGTTTACCCCTGCCTGCTTAGCATGTAATTGATAGTTTAGAACGTCGTTTGGATGTGAGAAAGGCGATTGCGCATGTCCTATAGTTCCTTCCTCTTCACTATAGACTGATTGTTTAGGTAATTTGATTGTTAAGACCTTTTGTTTGTTTGAACTGTTTGAATTTGTTTTATATAAGATGTGTTTGTCATCTTTGTCGTTTGTTGTTTTTGGTAATTCTCTTGTTGCTTGAGTTTGTCTTTAACCTGATTTTTTTTTGGTTAGGTTTCATGGTTTGTTAACAGCGTTACTACCTAACAACAGGTGTTAGTATGGTTAGTTAAGAGCGTTACTACCTAACAACAGGTGTTAGTATGGTTAGTTAACAGCGTTACTACCAAACAACAGGTGATGGTATAGTTAAGAGCGTTACTACCTAACAACAGGTGTTAGTATGGTTAGTTAAGAGCGTTACTACCTAACAACAGGTGATGGTATGGTTAAGAGCGTTACTACCTAACAACAGGTGTTAGTATGGTTAGTTAAGAGCGTTACTACCTAACAACAGGTGATGGTATGGTTAGTTAACAGCGTTACTACCAAACAACAGGTGTTGGTATGGTTAGTTAACAGCGTTACTACCTAACAACAGGTGATGGTATGGTTAGTTAACAGCGTTACTACCAAACAACAGGTGTTGGTATGGTTAGTTAAGAGCGTTACTACCTAACAACAGGTGTTAGTATGGTTAGTTAAGAGCGTTACTACCTAACAACAGGTGATGGTATAGTTAAGAGCGTTACTACCTAACAACAGGTGTTAGTATGGTTAGTTAAGAGCGTTACTACCTAACAACAGGTGATGGTATGGTTAGTTAACAGCGTTACTACCAAACAACAGGTGTTGGTATGGTTAGTTAACAGCGTTACTACCAAACAACAGGTGATGGTATGGTTAGTTAACAACGTTACTACCAAACAACAGGTGATGGTATGGTTAGTTAACAACGTTACTAACAAACAACAGGTGATGGTATCGTTAGTTAACAGCGTTACTACCAAACAACAGGTGATGGTATGGTTAGTTAACAGCGTTACTACCAAACAACAGGTGATGGTATGGTTAGTTAACAACGTTACTAACAAACAACAGGTGATGGTATCGTTAGTTAACAACGTTACTAACAAACAACAGGTGATGGTATGGTTAGTTAACAGCGTTACTAACAAACAACAGGTGATGGTATGGTTAGTTAACAACGTTACTACCAAACAACAGGTGATGGTATCGTTAGTTAACAACGTTACTAACAAACAACAGGTGATGGTATGGTTAGTTAACAGCGTTACTACCAAACAACAGGTGATGGTATCGTTAGTTAACAACGTTACTAACAAACAACAGAGGCAAACAAAGGAGTTTTACTGGCAATGAATAATAGAGGAACATTCTGACAGCAAGAGCACTCTGTTATTGATCATTGCAGTGATCAATACAGCTGTGTTGACCCCATATGTGTAGGCACTGGCAGGTGTAGTGAGGCGAGACCGGTGCCTACCTAGGCGTACTCACCTATCAATACCTACGGAGATGTGAGCTCTAGCTCCTTGCCCCCCGCCTGTTAGCCAATTTGTACCGGCTGAGTGGGATTTTAATCTTCACAGCGTTTGAATTTGAATTTGAATTCTAAGTTCGAGTCTCTTGCAGGGGTGGAGTCCTTTGTGTATTTACCTATGACGTGTGAGTTTAAGCAAGTATACGTGTGTATATATATATATATATATATATATATATATATATATATATATATATATATATATATATATATATATATATATATATATATATATTTCAGTTACAATTTAGCCACTGTCCTGCCAAACAATATACTTGGAACAATATACATGGAATAATATATATGGAATAATATACATGGAACAATATACATGAAACAATATACATGGAACAGATACATAACACCTAACACCAAGAGGACATAGATACATTTAAAGAATATTTTATAAGTTAATATTGAGAGAGAGAGCGAGAGAGAGAGAGAGCGAGAGAGAGAGAGAGA
>NC_091199.1:11177308-11238336 GCF_040958095.1 Procambarus clarkii | reverse complement strand
CTCTCTCTCTCTCTCTCTCTCTCTCTCTCTCTCTCTCTCTCTCTCTCTCTCTCTCTCTCTCTCTCTCTCTCTCTCTCTCTCTCTCTCTCTCTCTCTCTCGTAGATTCAAGACCTCTGGGTTCGATATCCTTCCCCCTACATGGCGGGTCAGACGTGGATTGTGCACGTTTTCTTTCACCTGTTGTTTATGTTCACCTAGCAGTAATTAAGTACCCAGGAGTTAGGCAACTGTTGAGGGGGTTGCCTCCTGGGGAAGGGGTCAGTAGATGACCTTTGGGTAACCTTGACACGACCATTAAGAATATATATATATATATATATATATATATATATATATATATATATATATATATATATATATATATATATATATATATATATATATAGTTGCCTGTCCCCAACAAAACGATTTATTATTATTATTATTATTATTATTATTATTATTATTCTATAAGTTATTTAAAGGTGTGTTATCTGGAATATTGCAGAGAGTGTGGGTGATCTCAAGGAGGTGTTCAGAAGCTGAAGGTACAAGTGTACGAGGCTGCTGCTCACTTGGCAGGTAAGTTGACAAGTTCTGTTTTACACTTGAAATGGTTCCTGACACCTGTCGCTAATGTACACCTTAGCATATTAAGAGGCAGAGTGAAAGTAAATAGGCAAATGCAGCAGTATATATTTCATATAAATGGAGAGAGAGAGAGAGGCAGGGAAGGAGGGAGGGAGGGAGGGAGGGAGGGAGGGAGAGAGGGAGAGAGGGAGAGAGGGAGAGAGGGAGAGAGGGAGAGAGGGAGGAGAGGGAGAGGGAGAGGGAGAGGGAGAGGGAGAGGGAGAGGGAGAGAGAGAGAGAGAGAGAGAGAGAGAGAGAGAGAGAGAGAGAGAGAGAGAGAGAGAGGAAGGAAGAGAGAGAGAAAGAAAGAGAAAGAGAGAGAGAGCGAAAGAAAGAAAGAGAAAGAGAAAGAAAGAGAGAGAGAGAGAGCGTGAAGTAAGAGCCCTAACTTCAAACAACATATTGAAGCCGATATAGAGAAAACATAAATATTACGATATTTTAATACATAATAAATCTCATTGCTTTAATGAATCGATCTATTCCGTAAAAAAGGCGACCTACTACGTGACTACGTGACAAAATCAGTCATTTAATATCCGTTATAGCGGGTAGTTTATCAGCTCTCGCTATTGATGGTCCAAGTCACGTTAACTGCTGCTCTAATCACCTAATTAAACGAGCTACAATCCCATTGCCGGCGCTTGCAACAGCGAGCGTGGCATTAGCTTCAATGACTGATATTTAGCAACCTCCCCGCCAAACACACACCGAAACTACGACGTTGGTACAACGTTCGAACAAGTATTAACACCACCTAACCAGATATAACAACCAATATAGCACGTTGTAACAACGTTCTAATACGTCATAAACACGTTAAGCCAAGATTTAACAACTTTATTACAAGTTGTAACAAGCGGAAAATAGAGACAGTTTCGGTTTGTGTTTCCAGGGCTGTCATCTCATCTAATACGACGCATGCATGTCTATGCACCTATGCTGTCACCCTGGTGCATGGGTAACAGCTTCTCTCCCCTCCCCCTCGTATCATCGCCCTGGAGAGGCCACTCCAGACCGACAAAGCGTCAAGATCACTAGAAGGTTATTTACAAAGAGGATTACCGTGGAATTAGGTCGGGCATGTGTAGCATTTGGGAGGTCGTAAAGTGTTTAGTGAATACAAAGTGAGCTGCCATGATGGAGGTAAGAGGTGCAGCTCTCGTAGCGTTGATGAACCCCGCATCAACGCTCGTAATTTGATCTGTCATATGCAAACGAAATATTTTAGAAGTTAGTGTTCAGTACTGTCTAAATCTGCCATCTTAAACAATGATTCTAACCGTATACCCAAAATTTGTTCAAATTCAAAATGTCCTTATCATAAGCACTTCAAATTTCACGCGACTTTGAAATAAGCTGTTGCAATATCACCCTAATTGTTGCCAAGTTAATTACTCCTAATTGCATTTCATGATGAAATGCAATTGTGTGTGTATCGTATCACACTTGACTACGTTCTCAACCCGCAGTCAGGGATCCCGGGTTCGATTCCCGAGTGGGACGGAAATGGTTGGGCACGTTGGCTTTTTACCTAATGCTTCTGTTCACCTAGCAGCAAATAGGTAGTATCCTATAGCTTCTTATTTATTTCTGATCCAAAAAACAGAAATATTTCAGAATTGAAATTAAAATTAAGATGCATCATGAGAACACAACAACGTAGTGTATCAACGAGAATAAATACTGAGGTTATGCAACGGGATCGAACTCAAGAATACGCTAGCCAGTATAGTTATTTAGCCTTGCAGAGGTTAATTACTCCTAATTAGTACGGTGTTTGGCTGAAGAGTGAATCAGAAAGGTTAATTGACAGGACCTATCTCGACCTATCCTGACCTATCCTGACCTATCTCGACCTATCCCGACCTATCCTGACCTATCCCGACCTATCCCGACCTATCCCGACCAATCCCGACCTATCCTTGAATTCTACCAGCCAATCAACGTCTGGGGCCTTGTAATAGAAAATGTGATATGTCTAAATTTTGACTAGGATTTAAGGGTAAACTCTCTCTCTCTCTCTCTCTCTCTCTCTCTCTCTCTCTCTCTCTCTCTCTCTCTCTCTCTCTCTCTCTCTCTCTCTCTCTCTCTCTCTCTCTCTCTCACTCTCTCTCTCTCTCTCACTCTCACTCTCACTCTCTCTCTCTCTCTCTCTCTCTCTCTCTCTCTCTCTCTCTCTCTCTCTCTCTCTCAGAATATCACACGGTAATCACCAGTGTTCCATCCCTCTGTTGCTGCCTACCACGGAATTAACGATTGGAATTCAGAGTCAAGCGGTGGAATCTGAAACCAATCCAGGGAATTAGAGCCGCGTTCAGGGCTAGAGAGAAAGATATCCGATATCACGCCCCTTAATCTCATGCATTAGGGGAGTTCATTGACACTGTCAAGGGGCACTAAGTCAGTAGTGGTTGGGCTATGTTCGGTGATTTGTGGCGGAGAAAGATAATTTTGGGCCGGCTTTTATTCGCAGCATTAATTTATATTGTCAGCATTAGCTGGTTCTATTACCTTATTATGTCTGTGTTTCGTTATACTGTCAGCATTTGGTTATACTGTCAGCATTAGCTTAACACTGTCAGCATTAGCTTAACACTGTCAGCATTAGCTTAACACTGTCAGCATTAGTTTACACTGTGAACCTTACGATTCACTGACCAAATTCAGAGTCAGAACTCAGCCTGCCACACAAAAATTTAATCTGGTGGTCTGCTGTCTAGTGCTAGCCATCACAGTTTAGTGGCTCCTGGTCGGAGACTTGGTATATGTTGTCTGTTTCTCTCCCTGATCTGCACTGTCTCTCTCTCTCTCTCTCTCTCTCTCTCTCTCTCTCTCTCTCTCTCTCTCTCTCTCTCTCTCTCTCTCTCTCTCTCTCTCTCTCTCTCTCTCTCTCTCTCTCTCTCTCTCTCTCTCTCTCTCTCTCTCTCTCTCTCTCTCTCTCTCTCTCTCTCTCTCTCTCTCTCTCTCTCTCTCTCTCTCTCTCTCTCTCTCTCTCTCTCTCTCTCTCTATCTATCTATCTATCTATCTATCTATCTATCTATCTATCTATCTATCTCTCATAGGCCTATCCTTAATAACTAACAATCCACTTCAGTTCGTTTACCAAAAACAGGCCTTTTAAAACATCTATTTCAACTCTTTCATTACATATAAACGCTGGGACTCAAAATTTACACAAATTTCCATAAATTTCTAAAAAAAAAAGCCTTTTTAAAATCCCACATAGTGTATTACTAAATAAACTGGAATTCCATTGTAGTTTGACGGATGATTATAAGCCTGGATTGATGATTTCGTGGGACGATGAGTGGCACTGGTGAATAGGCTAGTTGTGCCATCTATCCCAGGGATCGGCACTCGGCCCCTATCCTCTTGATGAATCCAAGAGGACGGAAATACGACACTGGGTTTCTTCCTTTTCAAAATCTATTTCAATGCCTTAGTGAACAGAATTAGACTAAACACACTTCATAGTTCTCAGATGACACACATAGAGGGTCAAGGTCAAAGGTCAACAACTGAGGTAAATGACCCATACACAGTAAGGTCAAAGGTCAACAACTGAGGTAAATGACCCATACATAGTAAGGTCTAAGGTCAACAACTGAGGTAAATGACCCATACACAGTAAGGTCAAAGGTCAACAACTGAGGTAAATGACCCATACATAGTAAGGTCAAAGGTCAACAACTGAGGTAAATGACCCATACACAGTAAGGTTAAGGGTCAACAACTGAGGTAAATGACCCATACACAGTAAGGTCAAAGGGTCAACTACTGAGGTAAATGACCCATACACAGTAAGGTCAAAGGTCAACAACTGAGGTAAATGACCCATACACAGTAAGGTCAAAGGTCAACAACTGAGGTAAATGACCCATACATAGTAAGGTCAAAGGTCAACAACTGAGGTAAATGACCCATACACAGTAAGGTCAAAGGGTCAACAACTGAGGTAAATGACCCATACACAGTAAGGTCAAAGGTCAACAACTGAGGTAAATGACCCATACACAGTAAGGTCAAGGGTCAACAACTGAGGTAAATGACCCATACACAGTAAGGTCAAAGGGTCAACAACTGAGGTAAATGACCCATACACAGTAAGGTCAAAGGTCAACAACTGAGGTAAATGACCCATACACAGTAAGGTCAAAGGGTCAAACAACTGAGGTAAATGACCCATACACAGTAAGGTCAAAGGGTCAAACAACTGAGGTAAATGACCCATACATAGTAAGGTCAAAGGGTCAAACAACTGAGGTAAATGACCCATACATAGTAAGGTCAAAGGGTCAAACAACTGAGGTAAATGACCCATACATAGTAAGGTCAAAGGGTCAAACAACTGAGGTAAATGACCCATACATAGTAAGGTCAAAGGTCAACAACAGAGGTAAATGACCCATACATAGTAAGGTCAAAGGTCAACAACTGAGGAATATCTTACAAAAATTCAAAGTAAATAAAAGCAAGACAATACACTTTAGTTACAATATTATCTAATTCGTAAACAAATTGTTTTAAAACAAGATAAATAGTTCCAGAGACCAACTAGACTATTGTGTCATGCGTTGGGCATAGCTCTCAAAGACGATGACAAGATTGATAGAAGGATTGGAGATTAGAAGGATTGGAGGTGACAATCAGGTTCTTTGGAAATTACTCTTATACACAAGGGCTCAATGATCAATTGTTTTGTTTACTTTGATGAAGCGTAGAAGACATGATCGAGACGTTAAAGATACTGAAGAATTTCAATAAGCTCAAACAAGGAGATCTTTTGTTTGTATAAGATGTAGACAGTTTTTTCCCTTACACTCTTCCATCTTCCATTATTCCCTCTCTCTCCCTATTTTTTTCCTTCCCATTATTCTCCATTCTTCTTCTCTCCTTCAAACCTCTTCTTCATTTCCATTCTTTAATAAATATCTAAACTATCCATCTTCTTCGTGTCTCCTATCCTCTCTCTTTCCGTGCCCCCTACCCCTTGTTCGTGTCCCCTCGCCCCCTATTCCTTCTGCTCTCTTTCCTTTCTTTCATCTCCCTATTCCTCCTATCCATTAGGGCTGACCTCCCCTATCCCTAGCTCCTCCTGGTGGTCCTCGGCCAGCGTGGTCAGCGAGGAGGTCGTAGTGTGGTGGTAGTCTGGGGCTTTACGACCAATCCGACCCTTGGGCACCATGCCAGGCTTAAGGGAGTTACGACCACCCTTAGCCTTCCTATCGGGGTCTCAGCTTCGTCTTGATTACACACACACACACACACACACACACACACACACACACACACACACACACACACACACACACACACACACACACACACACACACACGCACGCGCGCGGGTTCGATTCCCGCACGAGGCAAAGTTTCTTTCACCCTATGCCCCTGTTACCTAGCAGTAAAATAGGTACCTGGGAGTTAGTCAGCTATCACGGGCTGCTTCCTGGGGTGTGTGTGGTGTGGAGAAAAAAAGTAGTTAGTAAACAGTTGATTGACAGTTGAGAGGCGGGCCGAAAGAGCAAAGCTCAACCCCCGCAAACACAACTAGGTGAATACACACACACGCACACACTCACACACTCACACACACACACACACACTCACACACACACACACACACACACACACACACACACACACACACACACACACACACACACATACACACACACACACACACACACACACACACACACACACACACACATACACACATACACACATACACACATACACACATACACACACACACACACACACACACACACACACACACACACACACACACACACACACACGGAGCTCATCTAAAGTGATTTGCATACACAGGGAATCTTTCTTAATCCACCGAGCAAGACAAACGACTTACACACTGAATCACAAAATTGATCGTTAAACCAGCGTAACACAACAGACAAGTATATCCACCCCTCTACATCAACCCAACCCAACCAATCCTACTCTAACGAGAATACATGTACAGGTTTTAAACTCTAATGGGGGGAAAAAAATAAATTTCGATATCTGAAATCCTAACGAAATGACAACAGAATTTCAGCTTCAATGAATTAAATTTTCAGAATTGATATAGCCGAGACAACCGGAAATTTTAACAGAACTGTGTGTTTCAAACTCAGGGAAATCTATATTATTTTCCGTGGGAATTTGGAATCCCTTGAGGTCAAAAGGTCAACACGACCTTCTGCTCATTTGGGCACTCTTGGCTATTCGCTGCATTAAATAGTTTCCTGTATCATGATACAGGTATCATGATATAGGGAATGATTCCTATATTCCTATGATTATTCCCGATATAATTAAGAGGTCGCTAATCAATACTGCTTATCAACACTACCATCATCAATCGTTAAGTATCTTTGGGATATCTGTGATTATTTGGTCATGGTTAATTTTTGTATATTCTGGCAAAAATATATGCCTATTTTTTTTCTTTCTATGCCTATTCTGGAATCGTAAAATTGTCTGTGAGTGGTAACTCCATCTCTCTCTCTCTCTCTCTCTCTCTCTCTCTCTCTCTCTCTCTCTCTCTCTCTCTCTCTCTCTCTCTCTCTCTCTCTCTCTCTCTCTCTCTCTCTCTCTCTCTCTCTCTCTCTATCTCTCTCTCTCTCCTGTAGCTTGTTCTAGAGTGCAGTAATCTCTTAACTAATGCGAAGTTCAAAAGCAATAATCACTTTCAGCCTCGGGTAATTTGCCAATACTGGTCGTTTCGACTAATTATGAAACTAATTGATGTGAAATTACAATTAGCATTTTTAAACTTTTCGTATGAATAGCTATTATAAATCGAGGAATTTTATTTCTAAGGACAGTGAGTCTATAAAATTTATAACACACTATTAGTATGATATACATTTTTGTTAAGAAATTAATACAGCAGCCATTAGCGGGGATTAAATAAATCCCAACGGCGTGTCTATATCGGGGATTTTTTCTTTACCATGCAACTGATATCGGGGATTTTTTTTGTTTACCATACAACTGATATCGGGGATTTTTTGTTTACCATACAACTGATATCGGGGATTTTTTCTTTACCATGCAACTGATATCGGGGATTTTTTTTGTTTACCATACAACTGATATCGGGGATTTTTTCTTTACCATGCAACTGATATCGTTTTTTTTCTTTACCATGCAACTGATATCGTTTTTTTTCTTTACCATGCAACTGATATCGTGCAAGGATTGCGTTGTATTATTATTCATGCATTAAAACAGACACTGTATAAATAAAGGAAGACTAGATATCACTCTTGCAATGGCTCTCAACAGTGACGGGATTGCAACTGAATAGTGTCGGAGGGAGGAAATAGGTAAGGGGTTATGCAATATGTAAATCACAGCAAGATAACGTAAACAAAAGTGCCTCAGATAACGTTACATTTAATACGGAACTTATATTATCCTCGTCTTGCTATCCTGCCATCAGTCTCTGACTCGAGAAAAGCACAGTTGCATCAGCAAATATTTTTCAATCACGAAGGAACAGAGGGTCTATATTTTGCTGTATCAAAGAAAGCTTTGACACACCAGCTTCTAACCTACACCTCTGCGAGGTCCGCGCGTGGCACAGACAGCTTTGTCACAGTCTGTACTACACCCACCAGTACTGTAATGATGCTAAAAAATTCAACACGAGGCCACTGAATGTTGGTGGGGCTCCCAGAGGCATGTTGAAGCTTGCTTTTGTCAGAATTTGAATCTAATTCCGTCTCTAAAAGTCTCTAATTCACAGGTGACACCCACAGAGTGTGACCTGTGGGTGTCAGAGGTACAAAAAGAGAGGTACAAAAGGTACCTTTTGTAGAGATGGAAGGGATATAAGGTACAGGTACAGGTAAGGTACAGAAGGGATATATTACCTTGCACTTATCTCGAACATTCTTGAAGGAAGCCCGCTATCTTGAAGGAAGCCCGCTATCTTGAAAGAAGCCCGCTATCTTGAAGGAAGCCCGCTATCTTGAAAGAAGCCCGCTATCTTGAAGGAAGCCCGCTATCTTGAAGGAAGCCACTATCTTGAAGGAAGCCCGCTATCTTGAAGGAAGCCACTATCTTGAAGGAAGCCACTATCTTGAAAGACCCGCTATCTTGAAGGAAGCCACTATCTTGAAAGACCCGCTATCTTGAAGGAAGCCGCTATCTTGAAAGAAGCTCGCTATCTTGAAAGAAGCCCGCTATCTTGAAGGAAGCCACTATCTTGAAGGAAGCTCGCTATCTTGAAGGAAGCTCGCTATCTTGAAGGAAGCCACTATCTTGAAGGAAGCTCGCTATCTTAAAGGAAGCTCGCTATCTTGAAGGAAGCCCACTATCTTGAAAGAAGCCCGCTATCTTGAAGGTCCTATATGGCTAATAACGAAAGCAGTAAGCGCTCAACCTCACCCCTCCCCCCCCCCCCATTAGACACGGATAGTTAAGACCTAATAGATAAGCCCATTTGCTGACCCACACCAACTACCCAATGACATTGGTTTTCAGCTGCGAGTCCCCCTTTGTTTGAGTGTCATGATGACCTCTGACCTACTATCCAGATCTCCTATTTAGGGGGGGGGGGAGGGGGTAGGGGGGAAATCACCTTTGTGACTTGTGCCCCTCTTGCAGGGAAGGCTCGGATGAAATATGGAGTCCGCAGCTCAGGAAGAGTTACGAGGTCTTGGTCCTCTGTTCGTATACTGACTTACGACCTGGTGCACAAAGACAGGGACGTGGATACATATATATACATACATACGCATACATGTTTTATATGCAAATGTGTTCTTTCGCACGCATGAACGTACACACACACACACACACACACACACACACACACACACACACACACATATATATATATATATATATATGTCGTACCTAGTAGCCAGAACTCACTTCTCAGCCTACTATGCAAGGCCCGATTTGCCTAATAAGCCAAGTTTTCATGAATTAATTGCTTTTCGACTACCTAACCTACCTAACCTAACCTAACCTAACGTTTTCGGCTACCTAACCTAACCTAACCTATAAAGATAGGTTAGGTTAGGTTAGGTAGGGTTGGTTAGGTTCGGTCACATATCTACGTTAATTTGAACTCCAATAAAAAAAAATTGACATCTTACATAATAAAATGGGTTGCTTTATCATTTCATAAGAAAAAAATTAGAGAAAATATATTAATTCATGAAAACTTGGCTTATTAGGCAAATCGGGCCTTGCATTGTAGGCTGAAAAGTGAGTTCTGGCTACTAGGTACGACATATATATATATATATATATATATATATATATATATATATATATATATATATATATATATATATATATATATATATAGATATATATATATATATATATATAGATATAGATATATATATAGATATATATATATAGATATATATATAGATATATATATATATAGATATATATATATATATATAGATATATATATATATATATATAGATATATATATAGATATATATATATATATATATAGATATATATATATATAGATATATATATAGATATATATATATATATACATATATGCGAACAAGCCTGAATGGTCCCCAGGACTATATGCGACTGAAAACCGCTATCTTTCGCATATAGTCCTGGGGACCATTCAGGCTTGTTCGCATTTGTGTTCCTCACGTGTGCCCCAAAGAATGAGGTGATTTGGTGAAATGCTATGCCCAAGATTACCATCCGAGTTGCCGGCGGGGAAGTGGTTCAAATAGCTTCGGCTACCACTTCCTTTTGTCCGGCCGTGATGGTCAAGCGGATTAAGGCGCCCTGTAGTTACCAGTTGTGTTGCTCCTGGGAGTATGGGTTCGAGTCACTTCTGGGGTGTGAGTTTTTGCTCAAATGAAACGAATTACTCAATACAATTAACCTAACCAGAAGAACGTACAAAAGCCAGCTGATTACATTAATAGATTCACGGAGGACAATTTAACACAGAAAACTGAATTAACCTTATCATTTTGATATTGTCTTATTAACAAGAAAAGTGAGCGATGGTTAATGACAGTGAGCTAAAAACAAAGATAAAAAAATTATTGTCTAACAGTGCATTGTATTACATTAAATGTCAAATGCGTTCGTTTGTAATCATTGTGTTACTAAATATATCGTTTTATTTTGATAAGATAAAATAATTGTTTATTTTGTGGCGGAATGTAATAGGAAATCAATTATACAAATAATTATACAAATAATTATACAAATATAATAACTGTAATTGGAACCTCCACAAGCACAATTAGGTGAGAACATACACACACACATTCACACACATGCTCACCACATACAAAATACTAACAGGAATCGATACAATGACAGGGGAATTCCTGAAGCCAGCAACATTACGAAGAAAAGGACACAGATTCAAGCTACGAAAAAACAAAGGTGCCGAAAAAATATTATAAATTTTTTCTTTTGCAAACAGAGTGGCATAGACGATTGGAAGTTAGGTGAGAAGGTGGTGGTGGTGGAGGTCAAAACAGCGTTTTACGACAAAGAGTACTGGGAAGACGGGACACCACGAGCATAGCTCTCATCCTACACACACACACACACACACACACACACACACATACACACATACACACACGCTGAGGGGCCTCGTAGCCTGGTGGATAGCGCGCAGGACTCGTAATTCTGTGGCGCGGGTTCGATTCCCGCATGAGGCAGAAACAAATGGGCAAAGTTTCTTTCACCCTGAATGCCCCTGTTACCTAGCAGTAAATAGGTACCTGAGAGTTAGTCAGCTGTCACGGGCTGCTTCCTGGTGTGTGTGTGTGTGTGTGTGTGGTGTGAAAAAAAAGTAGTTAGTGTAGTTAGTAAACAGTTGATTGACAGTTGAGAGGCGGGCCGAAAGAGCTAAGCTCAACCCCCGCAAACACAACTAGATGAATACAACTAGGTGAATACACACACACACACACACACACACACACACACACACACACACACACACACACACACACACACACACACACACACACACACACACACACACACACACATACAAACGCATCCAGATATTTCAACAGTGGATGAAACGTCCAGCAAATATAATGTTTTTTCACACATCGTTATAAATCCTACAAAGCCAAAGAAGTTATCCTTAAAGATATCTCTACATATAAGATAATTATCAGTACAACACAATAAGCCACGTGGAAACTCAACCCACATGGACTATCGGCAATCGAGCTCAGCCCTGCAAGAAGCCAGGTTGTGTCTCTTCAGACTAATATAAGTAGATCGCTTTATTAATGTATATTTATTTATTTATTTATCTATTTTTTAACCTTAATTGTTTTACTAATTGCATTAAACTATGATTAAGTGACTGATTGTTTGAAGGGAAGTAATATATACGTTATGGGAACAATTACCCCATAAATTGGTTTGAAACGAATTTGTGGGGTCTAATTTATTTGATATCACCAATTTATTTGATATCACTGGGGTCCTGATATCAGTTTGTAGGGTCGATAATAGTGACATATTTCACTGATTACTTGAGTTAGGTAAAACTGAGAAATTGGCAACCTATTTACGTTAGATGAGTTTGTTCAATTTTGGTTGAAAATATATCAAATACATGTCAGTATTGAAATTAATATATCAGTGAAAACTTAAGAAGTATTTATCGAATGAAATTGATAACAGGAGAAAGGTCTTTTTTAACAACACTTTCTTGAACGAGAGAGAGAGAGAGAGAGAGAGAGAGAGAGAGAGAGAGAGAGAGAGAGAGAGAGAGAGAGAGACAGAGAGAGAGAGATAATATAATATTAGTCCCCCTGAAAATTCATTAGCTGTTTCATAAGAAGTTTCATATAAATCTCATTATAACTTTTCAAGGGAAATATGGCTGAAAATTTGTCTTAAAAAGAAAGAAGTAAAGTGAAAGTTGCAAGCAATATTATTGCAAGCTGGAATCATTTGTGAGGGAAAAATATTGATTTTGCATCATATTATTTTCTCAGAGCTGATATCTTGTCTTCGTTTTAAAAATAAAATAAAATGTATTTGAAGAAAGAAATTCACATTTCTCTGCATATGCCTTAAGGAGGAAGCTGTTATCTCAAATATTTCTGAGGCTTTGGATATTTTAAAATATGTCTTGAGATATAATGATATCAATTTTGAGGTGCTTCCGATAACCGCAGTCCATCTGTTCAACCAGGCTGTTAGACTCTGCTGCTGCTGCTTGCAGTTTGAATCACAGCCTGGTTGATCAGGTATCCTTTGGAGGTGTTTATCAAGTTCTCTCTTGAACACTGTGAGGGGGTTGGCTAGTTATGCCCCTTATGTGTAGTGGGAGAGTGTTGAAAAGTCTTGGGAAACCCTTGATGTGATTGGAAATGTTCTTGGGTTATAACTTGTGTGTATTTTTAAATCATGCTCTTACAATTAGTTTATTATAGACCATTGTGTAAGTTTAATATGAGTTTCTCTGTGATTGGTGCTTTTTATAGGGGAGTGACTGGCTGTCAGTGTGAGTGGTCGGCTGTCAGTGTGAGTGGTCGGCTGTCAGTGTGAGTGACTGACCATCAGTGTGAGTGACCGACCATCAGTGTGAGTGTCTGACCATCAGTGTGAGTGACTGACCATCAGTGTGAGTGACTGACCATCAGTGTGAGTGTCTGACCATCAGTGTGAGTGACCGACCATCAGTGTGAGTGTCTGACCATCAGTGTGAGTGACTGACCATCAGTCTGAGTGTCTGACCATCAGTGTGAGTGTCTGACCATCAGTGTGAGTGTCTGACCATCAGTGTGAGTGTCTGACCATCAGTGTGAGTGACTGACCATCAGTGTGAGTGACTGACCATCAGTGTGAGTGACCGACCATCAGTGTGAGTGTCTGACCATCAGTGTGAGTGATTGACCATAAGTGTGAGTGTCTGACCATCAGTGTGAGTGTCTGACCATCAGTGTGAGTGACTGACCATCAGTGTGAGTGACTGGCTGTCAGTGTGAGTGTCTGACCATCAGTGTGAGTGACTGACCATCAGTGTGAGTGACTGACCATCAGTGTGAGTGACTGGCTGTCAGTGTGAGTGTCTGACCATCAGTGTGAGTGACTGACCATCAGTGTGAGTGACTGACCATCAGTGTGAGTGACTGACCATCAGTGTGAGTGACTGACCATCAGTGTGAGTGAGTGACCATCAGTGTGAGTGTCTGACCATCAGTGTGAGTGACTGACCATCAGTGTGAGTGACTGGCTGTCAGTGTGAGTGACTGACCATCAGTGTGAGTGTCTGACCATCAGTGTGAGTGTCTGACCATCAGTGTGAGTGACTGACCATCAGTGTGAGTGACTGACCATCAGTGTGAGTGACTGACCATCAGTGTGAGTGTCTGACCATCAGTGTGAGTGTCTGACCATCAGTGTGAGTGACTGACCATCAGTGTGAGTGACTGGCTGTCAGTGTGAGTGACTGACCATCAGTGTGAGTGACTGACCATCAGTGTGAGTGACTGACCATCAGTGTGAGTGTCTGACCATCAGTGTGAGTGTCTGACCATCAGTGTGAGTGTCTGACCATCAGTGTGAGTGACTGACCATCAGTGTGAGTGACTGGCTGTCAGTGTGAGTGACTGACCATCAGTGTGAGTGTCTGACCATCAGTGTGAGTGACTGACCATCAGTGTGAGTGTCTGACCATCAGTGTGAGTGTCTGACCATCAGTGTGAGTGACTGACCATCAGTGTGAGTGTCTGACCATCAGTGTGAGTGTCTGACCATCAGTGTGAGTGTCTGACCATCAGTGTGAGTGAGTGACCATCAGTGTGAGTGACTGACCATCAGTGTGAGTGTCTGACCATCAGTGTGAGTGTCTGACCATCAGTGTGAGTGTCTGACCATCAGTGTGAGTGAGTGACCATCAGTGTAAGTGACTGACCATCAGTGTGAGTGACTGACCATCAGTGTGAGTGACTGACCAGTGTGAGTGACTGGCTGTCAGTGTGAGTGACTGACCATCAGTGTGAGTGACTGGCTGTCAGTGTGAGTGACTGACCATCAGTGTGAGTGACTGGCTGTCAGTGTGAGTGACTGACCATCAGTGTGAGTGTCTGGCTGTCAGTGTGAGTGTCTGGCTGTCAGTGTGAGTGGTCGGCTGTCAGTGTGAGTGACTGACCATCAGTGTGAGTGTCTGGCTGTCAGTGTGAGTGTCTGACCATCAGTGTGAGTGATTGACCATCAGTGTGAGTGACTGGCTGTCAGTGTGAGTGACTGGCCATCAGTGTGAGTGACTGACCATCAGTGTGAGTGACTGACCATCAGTGTGAGTGTCTGACCATCAGTGTGAGTGACTGACCATCAGTGTGAGTGACTGACCATCAGTGTGAGTGACTGACCATCAGTGTGAGTGACTGACCATCAGTGTGAGTGTCTGACCATCAGTGTGAGTGACTGACCATCAGTGTGAGTGACTGACCATCAGTGTGAGTGACTGACCATCAGTGTGAGTGTCTGGCTGTCAGTGTGAGTGTCTGACCATCAGTGTGAGTGACTGACCATCAGTGTGAGTGTCTGACCATCAGTGTGAGTGACTGACCATCAGTGTGAGTGACTGGCTGTCAGTGTGAGTGACTGACCATCAGTGTGAGTGACTGACCATCAGTGTGAGTGACTGACCATCAGTGTGAGTGACTGGCTGTCAGTGTGAGTGACTGACCATCAGTGTGAGTGACTCTCTGTCAGTGTGAGTGACTGACCATCAGTGTGAGTGACTGACCATCAGTGTGAGTGACTGGCTGTCAGTGTGAGTGACTGGCCATCAGTGTGAGTGACTGACCATCAGTGTGAGTGTCTGGCTGTCAGTGTGAGTGTCTGACCATCAGTGTGAGTGATTGACCATCAGTGTGAGTGACTGGCTGTCAGTGTGAGTGACTGGCCATCAGTGTGAGTGACTGACCATCAGTGTGAGTGTCTGGCTGTCAGTGTGAGTGTCTGACCATCAGTGTGAGTGACTGACCATCAGTTTGAGTGACTGACCATCAGTGTGAGTGTCTGGCTGTCAGTGTGAGTGTCTGACCATCAGTGTGAGTGACTGACCATCAGTGTGAGTGACCGACCATCAGTGTGAGTGACCGACCATCAGTGTGAGTGTCTGGCTGTCAGTGTGAGTGACTGACCATCAGTGTGAGTGACCGACCATCAGTGTGAGTGTCTGGCGGTCAGTGTGAGTGACTGGACATCAGTGTGAGTGACTGACCATCAGTGTGAGTGACCGACCATCAGTGTGAGTGTCTGGCTGTCAGTGTGAGTGACTGGCCATCAGTGTGAGTGACTGACCATCAGTGTGAGTGTCTGGCTGTCAGTGTGAGTGACCGACCATCAGTGTGAGTGACCGACCATCAGTGTGCGTGTCTGGCTGTCAGTGTGAGTGACTGACCATCAGTGTGCGTGACTGACCATCAGTGTGAGTGACTGACCATCAGTGTGAGTGAGTGACCATCAGTGTGAGTGAGTGACCATCAGTGTGAGTGACTGACCATCAGTGTGAGTGACTGACCATCAGTGTGAGTGAGTGACCATCAGTGTGAGTGAGTGACCATCAGTGTGAGTGACTGGCTGTCAGTGGGAGAGGCTCATCAAGCTCCATAACAGACAGACAGCCAAACACACATTGAATCATGAAGAAATATAACCTCCTGACTTTAATCTTTACTATCAGTTTATCTTATAATTCACAATGGGTTAAACCCCTCATGAATATGATTCACCAAGTTAAAAAGAAGATGAACGTTTTATTCAAAAGATTTAACATTTTCACCAACAAAAATAGAAATTAGAACCATGGAAAACGTTATTAAATTAAATTAAAAATTAAAAGAAAATTAAAACGTTCTTTTGAACCTAAGAGACATTAAATTTACAATTTTTGGCACTGTACTCACCCATCTTTTGATATATTTTTGGCGGGTTGGGCTTCAGCTCCTGGTCTTGGTTGACTAGCAATTGACTAACTTTCAGATACCTGCTTACTGCTTGGTGAACAGAAGCGTTTAGTTTTAAGAGAAGTGTTGATGTGTTTGATTTATGAAAGTGAATGATGGACATCAGGAAAAAAGAGGAGAGAGAGAGAGAGAGAGAGAGAGAGAGAGAGAGAGAGAGAGAGTGAGAGAGAGAGAGAGAGAGAGAGAGAACAAAAGAAGGCAGAAAGGGAGTGTTGGATAAAGTAGATATGTTTCATCACATGTTCATTTAGAGGTAGAGTAAAGCCAGTGAGAATATGGATAAAGAGCGCCGACTCTTTACCCACATTCGAAGAGCGAATAGAGAGAGGGGGGGGTATGGATCAAGAAAGGGGGGGGGAGAGATGTCAATTGACAAGACTGGAGGAAATGTTGGGGGGTGTTTTCAGGGCCCCAGGGAACACCCCTTAAACCATCCCTTGTCCACTATTTGGCACAAGCTGACTGGCCGGCTGGAAAGCAGGTCTCTTGGCCGGCTGGAAAGCAGGTCTCTTGGCCGGCTGGAAAGCAGGTCACTTGGCCGGCTGGAAAGCAGGTCTCTTGGGCGGCTGGAAAGCAGGTCACTTGGCCGGCTGGAAAGCAGGTCACTTGGCCGGCTGGAAAGCAGGTCTCTTGGCCGGCTGGAAAGCAGGTCACTTGGCCGGCTGACAGGATGGTCAGCTGACAGCCAGGCCGGGTGTAAAGCTGACAGGATGACCACGGTAGGATGACTTAATCCCGTTATCTCTTGTAAACCTCAGCTGGGGTATACTGCATCTTGTAATCCTCAGTTGGGCAGTTTACTGCCTTTTGACAACCTTAGCTGGGATATACTGCCTCTTGTAAACCTCAGCTGGGGTTTACTGCCTCTTGTAAACCTTAGCTGGGAGGGTATACTGCTGTTATATACGGTTCGTTAATTTGGATATATTGGATATAATGTTTATTAATATGTTTTGTTTGGTTATAACTTGTTTCTTCAACCCTAATGTTACCTGCGAAGGTGATTGGCCAATCGCGCTTGTTTGTGCCCAACAAGAATGTTTCCTGCAAGATGATTGGCTACTCTTGTCTGTGCTGTGCGAGGGAGTGTTACTTTATGGTCTTGATTTGTTCAAATTATTTTTTTTTTTTTAATTTGTCAAATGTTGGCAAGATTATGTTTTTGCTAACGCTCTCTCTATGTTAGAAAGACAAAGAAAAAGGAATCATTTACTCAATACGTTTTTCATAACATAGGAAGATAACTCATAGAAAGATCTAGGAGTTGATATCACTCCAAACCTGTCTCCTGAAGCCCACATCAAAAGAATAACGTCTCCGGCATATGCGAGGCTGGCTAACATCAGAACAGCGTTCAGGAACCTGTGTAAGGAATCATTCAGAATCTTGTACACCACATATGTAAGACCAATCCTGGAGTATGCGGCCCCAGCATGGAGCCCGTACCTTGTCAAGAACAAGACGAAGCTGGAAATAGTTCAGAGGTATGCCACTAGGTTAGTCCCAGAACTAACAGGCATGAGTTATGAGGAAAGGCTGCGTGAACTGCACTTCACGTCGCTGTAAGACGTGAGGAGCTCGGGAAGACATGATCACCACATACAAAATACTCGGGGGAATTGACAGGGTAAACAAGGATGGATTATTTAACACGGGTGGTACACGCACAAGGGGACGCAGGTGGAAGTTGAGTACCCAAATGAGCCACAGAGACATTAGAAAGAACTTTTTTCCAGTATCAGAGTAGTTAGTAAATGGAATGCATTAGGCAGTGATGTGGTGGAGGCTGACTCCATACACAGTTTCAAGTGTAGATATGATAGAGCCCAGTAGGCTCAGGAACCTGTACACCTGTTGATTGACGGTTGAGAGGCGGGACCAAAGAGCCAGAGCTCAACCCCCGCAAACACAACTAGGTGAGTGACACAGGAGAAGCCTCGCCGGCAGCAGCCAAGCTGAAAGTCAAGATCGCTCACAAAAAACAGGATTTCTTTTGTGTTTTCTCAAGTCTTCTTTCCAACACAAAGCGTCTTAGCGACTTTGTACATAAATTATCGCTCGTGTATACCAGTATATTTCTTGTAAATATACTCCTTCTCGTGCCTTCTTGAACCACTTGGGCTGGACGGTAGAGCGACGGTCTCGCCTCATGCAGGTCGGCGTTCAATCTAAATATACTGCTTCTCCTGGCTTCTTGAACCACTTGGGCTGGACGGTAGAGCGACGGTCTCGCTTCATGCAGGTCGGCGTTCAATCCCCGACGGTCCACAAGTGGTTGGGCACCATTCCTTTCCCACCGTCCCATCCCAAATCCTTATCCTGACCCCTTCCCAGTGATATATAGTCGTAATGGCTTGGCGCTTTCCCCCTGATAATTCCCTTCCCTTCCTGCTTCTTGCTCCTCCTTAAAGCATAGTACTTATACTAGCTATTTAGCCGAACGTACAAAAATGGACTGTTTGACCCCCAAAAAGGATTCACATTTAATATTACTGAATTAGCTCAGTAATATTCAGTAAAATTAAATACTCAGACTCAGTAAAAATTGTAAAGCTAAAGAATCTAACCTTTCTAAGCAATTCTAGGCCTAATATACGCTGATTTTGGGCCTAAAATACTTGACACATATCTGCCAAACTAGGCCTAGGAAATTCTTAGATTTTTGGCCATTTCTTCCCGCCCTCTACAAACCAGCCCAGAGTGAGGATTGGTTGCTGCCTAAATGTTTCTGTCTCGAATATTTCTGGCACTGTTTTTTTTTATGTAGTCGTCTGTCTGATTGTAATTCATTTTTCACCACGTATCACCAGTGAGCTCATATATATATATATATATATATATATATATATATATATATATATATATATATATATATATATATATATATATATATATATATATATATATATATATAAACCTAGAAGGGATACCACCTCTGGTGCAAGTGTAGAAGTGTAGGGACCCATAGCCTCGGAGAAGAAAATATAGAGTACTCAGAGAAGACCTTGTGGATCCTCACATATATATATACATACATACATACATACATACATACATACATACCTATGTATCGCTACTATTCATAGAAGGTCGCATTTGTAACGTAGGTTACCGTAACGTCACAAACGCGACCTATTAGTTGGGAGGACGGGTTGAATTGTGCGGCAAGTTGTTAGCGGCTTGAACGAGCGGTCCGTTGAGCGTCTTTTGTCAGCCAAAATTGGGCGGATTCGAAGCCATTGTCTTCGGATCCCTTTTGTTTTGTTCGGGTGTTCGGGAAGAGACGCGGAGCGGCAATCCGTAAAAAATACGACTGTTTTGTCTAAATCACAAACGTATAAACCTAAATCAATCCCCACCGAATATATGGAGGCCAGATTCACGAAGCAGTTACGCAAGCACTTACGAACCTGTACATCTTTACCTCAATCTTTGGCGGCTTTGTTTACAATTAATAAGCAGTTAATGAGCTCCGAAGCACCAGGAGGCTGTTTATAACAATAACAACAGTTGATTGGCAAGTTTTCATGCTTGTAAACTGTTTAATAAATGTAACCAAAGCCGTCAAAGATTGAGGAAAGATGTACACGTTCGTGAGTACTTGCGTAACTGCTTCGTGAATCTGGCCCCTTAGGCAGATTTTCGGGGCTATAATATTTCGGGGCTATAGTCTATATTAGCACGTCGCATTTTTAACGGATTGGTCGAGTCAACTAGAAATACGACGTGTTAGGTGAGATGCACTTTACAGGTGAATCAAATTGATCACACTAACGTTTTTTTCGAACAGTGATTCGCTCTTTTTTTTTACCTGCGTTCGAATCCCACCTCGTTAACTCTTGACCCACGTGCTTCATATACATATAACTGCCAACACAACCAACATATTTAACCGAAGCTATTTTAGGTCTTCCTGCACACACTATTCTTATATACATTAATATTTACTTATATACGAGAACATTGAGAGAGAGAGAGAGAGAGAGAGAGAGAGAGAGAGAGAGAGAGAGAGAGAGAGAGAGAGAGAGAGAGAGAGAGAGAGAGGGAGAGAGAGAGAGAGAGAGAGAGAGAGAGAGAGAGAGAGAGAGAGAGAGAGAGGGAGAGAGAGAGAGAGAGAGAGAGAGAGAGAGAGAGAGAGAGAGAGACAGACAGAGAGGGAGAAGACAGCCCCATCACCCCCCCCCACCCACACACCCTAAGCCTCCACCAACCACACAAGTAAGATATGTAAAACACACACATGTCTTACAAAAAAAAATTACCGTTGAATGCAGTACGCGGAAGAAAAACAAACATAAGTTTTACTGAGAAATGCAACGCAATAAGACCGAAATTTGTGACACCGTTTAAAGACCGAAATTTGTGACACCGTTTAAAGACCGAAATTTGTGACACCGTTTAAAGACCGAAATTTGTGACACCGTTTAAAGACCGAAATTTGTGACACCGTTTAAAGACCGAAATTTGTGACACCGTTTAAAGACCGAAATTTGTGACACCGTTTAAAGACCGAAATTTGTGACACCGTTTAAAGACCGAAATTTGTGACACCGTTTAAAGACCGAAATTTGTGACACCGTTTAAAGACCGAAATTTGTGACACCGTTTAAAGACCGAAATTTGTGACACCGTTTAAAGACCGAAATTTGTGACACCGTTTAAAGACCGAAATTTGTGACACCGTTTAAAGACCGAAATTTGTGACACCGTTTAAAGACCGAAATTTGTGACACCGTTTAAAGACCGAAATTTGTGACACCGTTTAAAGACCGAAATTTGTGACACCGTTTAAAGACCGAAATTTGTGACACCGTTTAAAGACCGAAATTTGTGACACCGTTTAAAGACCGAAATTTGTGACACCGTTTAAAGACCGAAATTTGTGACACCGTTTAAAGACCGAAATTTGTGACACCGTTTAAAGACCGAAATTTGTGACACCGTTTAAAGACCGAAAGACACTGAAAACCTGAGGCGTCTATAGCGGTCAACCACCTTCGGTCTCGTAATAAGAATGACAAGTAAAGTTCAGAGTAAAGTTTTTTGCTTTTGTTTACTTTCGACATTCGACATTTCCTTGACTTTCGACATAACTTTCGACACCAATATCATAGTAAGTCTAAATGTCTTACGCTTTCTCTGTGCTTACATAATTTAAGGAGGCTTTGGGGTAGCCTGGGGTACAGAGAGAGAGAGAGAGAGACAGAGAGAGTGAGAGAGAGAGAGGGAGAAAGAGAGAGTCAAACGGGCAGACTGAAATGCAGAGAGACAGGCAGACAGACAGAGACACAGAGACATAGTATTCGAAATATAGACGGAGACATGTTTTACAAGACAGAGGCATAATATACGAAACAGGATATAGTTCACGAGACAGACAGAGATACAGTACACGAGACAGCATGCGAGAAAGAGACAGAGACATACCATACGAGACAGAAGCAGACGCAGAATTCTTAAAATGTAAAGCAAGCAAAAATAGTGTAGTCACATAAGAGACGGAAGAAAGATATATTTGAGCGTGATTCGACGTGGGACAGACAGTCACAGACAGACAGAACTATCGTAGACTCATCTACGATCTGTCCTTCACCTACGATATCCTCTGAACACGGACGATACAGTTACGATACTTCCTTTCTCCAAGCTCTAAAAGGATTCCCCACCATGAAGACATAATTCCCTATTTACTTCCCCTTCCAAGACCCATGAAAACCCTCCCTCTCTCACCCCCCCTCTCCAAGACCCATGAAAACCCTCCCTCTCTCACCCCCTCTCCAAGACCCATGAAAACCCTCCCTCTCTCACCCCCTCTCCAAGACCTCATGAAGACTCCCCCTTCGTCCTCCTTTTCCACTAATAAAGACTCCCACTGTCCCCTCTCCCACTGTCCCCTCTCCCACTGTCCCCTCTCCCACTGTCCCCTCTCCCACTGTCCCCTCTCCCACTGTCCCCTCTCCCACTTTCCCTACCGTGAGTCTTCATCTCGCAGCATCCTCCAATTTGTCGTCAGCAATTTTCTCCTGCGTCGTCTCAATGATGCTGGAAATCTCTCGCCTCAAGCCCAAATACTTTTCACCTTTCTTCCGACGTTTGGAAGCAGAGCAGTCTTGCATTTTTCTTGGCCGCTCCCTTTGTTTTGATTAGTTTTCTTGCTTATTATGTGTGTTTTTTGTTGCTTTTTTGGTAGCTTGTTTACACCCTGTTTTCTTGATTTGCCACTCCGGGGAAAATTTAACCTTCTATTTTATCAAGAAACGTAGGAACCCAGTTGACCTTTCAGCGAGTCCGATGCATAGAAAACGTGGATATTTCTGAACTGTACTTTTTCATAGGTTGCATTTGTAACGTTGGTTACCATAACGGACAAAATACGACCTATTAGTCGAGGGCACTACAGTAGGTTGTTGTATCAACAGTCTCCTAACAGGGAGCCGGTCGGCCGAGCGGACAGCACGCTGGACTTGTGATCCTGTGGTCCTGGGTTCGATCCCAGGCACCGGCGAGAAACAGTGGGCAGAGTTTCTTTCACCCTATGCCCCTGTTACCTAGCAGTAAAATAGGTACCTGGGTGTTAGTCAGCTGTCACGCGCTGCTTCCTGGGGGGGGGTGGAGGCCTGGTCGAGGACCGGGCCGCGGGGACACTAAAGCCCCGAAATCATCTCAAGATAACCTCCTTAACACGATTCAAGCGTTTCAGGTTGTGTTGTATTTTATGTATTTTTCGGTTCATAAGAACCGAAAAATACATAAAATGTATTTCTACTTCTTCCTCTTCTGCCTACTTCTACCTCTTCTACTTCTGTATTTCCTTGTATTCCATTGTTCATTGGTTACTGTATTTTCTCTATCGACGTTCTTTGATCTGACTCTTATTTCATAATCTCCAAGGGCATCCTGGAATAAGAATAAAAGGGTATTTTGACCAGACCAGACCACTAGAAGGTGAAGGGACGACGACGTTTCGGTCCGTCCTGGACCATTCTCAAGTCGATTGGACTTGAGAATAGAAAGTCGATTGGACTCAAGTCACAATCGACTTGAGAATAGAAAGTCGATTGGACTCAAGTCACAATCGACTTGAGAATAGAAAGTCGATTGGACTCAAGTCACAATCGACTTGAGAATAGAAAGTCGATTGGACTCAAGTCACAATCGACTTGAGAATAGAAAGTCGATTGGACTCAAGTCACAATCGACTTGAGAATGGTCCAGGACGGACCGAAACGTCGTCGTCCCTTCACCTTCTAGTGTGTGGTCTGGTCAACATTCTTCAGCCACGTTATTGTGACTCATCGCCTGCAATAAGAAGGGTAAGAATAGGGTAAAGCTCTATCTTTATTATCTTAGGAATAGGTCCAAAGTAATCAATAAAGTGTAGCCAGAACGATATAAAAATAAAACCCATATTAATAGCGTTGCCAGAATAGACGAATTTCTGTTACAGGATAAGGATTTGGGATGGGACGGAGGGTAAGGAATGGTGCTTGGACGGTCGGGGATTGAACGCCGACCAGCATTAAGCGAGAATCCTCGTTCTACCGTCCAGCCCAAGTGGTTGAGCGTTGCCAGAATAGACGAGAGAACATAGCAACAGCGAAATATTACCAGATAAAAAAAAAAACTTTATTAAAAAATAGACAATTTAATTTTTTTTATTACAAAATCAGCAAGTAAAGCTGGCTATTTTTTCTGTTTATGTTTATTACAGGGCTTATAGTTCTGGGGCGCCATGGAGGTAGCGTAGGTTCGAACCCTTGTGGACCCACCAGACTATGGTCGTTACAATTCCCCTTCGCCTACGAACGACTGAACTCCAATGAAAGCTAATTTCACGATAATATATTAACTTTTCTCTCACACGAAAAGGGTGAGCGTGTATAGTGTCGATCCCATACACACACACAAACACACACACACACACACACACACACACACACACACACACACACACACACACACACACACACACACACACACACACACACACACACACACCTGGTTCTTTGTCCGCCGACCAGACCACTGTATCACAGTCTCTTTGTCAACAAATGTGCAAAGTTGTTCATGGCTGTGGTGGACTTGGTACAAGTGAAGATAAATGGAATGCCGCAGAGAGGTTGCATTCTGTGCCACAGAGAGGCTGCAATCTGTGCCACAGAGAGGCTGCTACCTGTGCTACAGAGAGGCTGCAATCTGTGCCACAGGAAGTTGCAATCTGTGCCACAGAGAGGCTGCTACCTGTGCTACAGAGAGGCTGCAATCTGTGCCACAGAGAGGCTGCAACCTGTGCTACAGAGAGGCTGCAATCTGTGCCACAGAGAGGCTGCTACCTGTGCTACAGAGAGGCTGCAATCTGTGCCACAGAGAGGCTGCAACCTGTGCTACAGAGAGGCTGCTACCTGTGCTACAGAGAGTCTGCAATCTGTGCCACAGAGAGGCTGCTACCTGTGCCACAGAGAGGCTGCTACCTGTGCTACAGAGAGGCTGCAATCTGTGCCACAGAGAGGCTGCTACCTGTGCCACAGAGAGGCTGCAACCTGTGCTACAGAGAGGCTGCAATCTGTGCCACAGAGAGGCTGCTACCTGTGCTACAGAGAGGCTGCAATCTGTGCCACAGAGAGGCTGCTACCTGTGCCACAGAGAGGCTGCTACCTGTGCTACAGAGAGGCTGCAATCTGTGCCACAGAGAGGCTGCTACCTGTGCTACAGAGAGGCTGCTACCTGTGCTACAGAGAGGCTGCAATCTGTGCCACAGAGAGGCTGCTACCTGTGCTACAGAGAGGCTGCTACCTGTGCTACAGAGAGTCTGCAATCTGTGCCACAGAGAGGCTGCAACCTGTGCCACAGAGAGGCTGCTACCTGTGCTACAGAGAGGCTGCAATCTGTGCTACAGAGAGGCTGCTACCTGTGCTACAGAGAGTCTGCAATCTGTGCCACAGAGAGGCTGCAACCTGTGCTACAGAGAGGCTGCAACCTGTGCCACAGAGAGTCTGCAATCTGTGCCACAGAGAGGCTGCAACCTGTGCTACAGAGAGGCTGCAACCTGTGCCACAGAGAGTCTGCAATCTGTGCCACAGAGAGGCTGCAACCTGTGCTACAGAGAGGTTGAAACAGTGAGGCTACAGTTCGTGCCACAATAAGACTGTGTGCCACAGACACAGCATGGGAATCTGCACCATACCCTAGAGAGAGAGCTATATACTCTGCTTATCACACACAGAACCCCTCCTCCCTCCTCTCATAAATTTGCAGCTATGCCATTGCAAGAACTGTGCTCCTTCGCTACAGACAAGCTCTGTGCTCAAGGGGCTAGGGATGCAGGGGTAGGGGGGGGGGATGGATATCTTTTTTTACCCTATTTCCTGTCAGTGATAACACAAAGGGATGTAGATAACTTGATTTAGCTGGGAGAGGGCTGGAAACACAACGTAAAAACAACGTTCAGGCAACGTCGTGGCAGCGTCCAGGAAACGTTGATGGGGGAAAAAAACGCGGTTTTAGCAATGTAGTGAAGATTGTGTTCTTCTCTGTCAGTTTTGTTTCTTTGTCTCTCCATCTGTTTTATCTGATTCTGTTTATTTCTGTTCTTTTTTCTGTCTTGCTAAGCGTCTGTATTCACCTATTTGTATTCACCTATTTGTTCTGGCGGGGGTTGAGCTCTGCCTGGAGGCCCGCCTCTCAACTGTCAATCAATCAACTGTAACTAACTACTAATTTAGGCCTAGGAAGATTTAGGGCATATACTGCCCAATCTTGGTTGCCTGGATACTGCCCAATCTTGGTTGCCTGGATACTGCCCAATCTTGGTTGCCTGGAGGCTGCCCAATCTTGGTTGCCTGGATACTGCCCAATCTTGGTTGCCTGGAGGCTGCCCAATCTTGGTTGCCTGGATACTGCCCAATCTTGGTTGCCTGGAGGCTGCCCAATCTTGGTTGCCTGGAGGCTGCCCAATCTTAGTTGCTTGGATACTGCCCAATCTTAGTTGCTTGGATACTGCCCAATCTTAGTTGCTTGGATACTGCCCAATCTTAGTTGCTTGGATACTGCCCAATCTTGGTTGCCTGGAGACTGGCCAATCATGTGGAAGCAGCAGATGCTACTGTAATATTGGAAACGCTTACTATCAATTGCATGTGTGTAATAGAGAAGATATTGCCCAACCAGCTCCGGCGAGCATGCAGACCGAGCCACTCTCTAGTGAGAAGGGAATAGTGTATCCTGTCTTCTCAACTAATAGGTCGCGTTTTGTACGTTATTCGCGACCAACATTATAAATACAACGTCTTAAGTTAACAGCTCATAAATGTCTACGTTTTCTATGCATCGGACTCAATAGGTTAAGTGGGTTGTTTTCTAGGCTGAAAGGTCGGATTTGTTACGGAATAGCGAATCATAAGATCATGAGGGTGCCATGAGCCGCCACGAACAGACAACAGTCTGGTAAAAACACTCGCTCCTCGCCTTACGAGGTCTGGGTTCGAGTCCTGGCTAGGAAGGATTTGATTGGGGCGACCCAATAACTGTTCGCCTCTGTTCACCCAGCAGTAATTTGGTATCTGGTTGTTAACCGATTGACGGAGCGTGTTCCAGGGCAAAGCTAAGCAGGATAAGGCTTACCATGAGCAGTGGGAAGGGAAAGCTCTCAGCCTGCTAACAGCAGTCAAAATTCGTCTGTTCCTGTTTCCATAGTTGTAGGATCGCCGGAGTGTTTCAAGCGCAGGTTAGACTGAGTTCGGGTGGATATAAATAGGAATTGTCAGGTATGAGCCAATAGGTGTTCTGTAGTTTCCATTGTTCCTATTTTATTTTATCCTTTGGTAGACGTGGTCTCTCTCTCTCTCTCTCTCTCTCTCTCTCTCTCTCTCTCTCTCTCTCTCTCTCTCTCTCTCTCTCTCTCTCTCTCTCTCTCTCTCTCTCTCTCTCTCTCACCAAGCCGTCAAAATGTCATGACTACCAATGAGCAACTCTAATCACGTCGTTGAACATAACCATCGATCTCATTACCAGTGTTTACACGTGTTTTAGGTAAGAATTTTCATCCTCGTGTTGAAACGAGTTCTAGGAACCTGTTAATCACCCTACCCCCCCCCCCACTCCCCCCACTACCCCTACTACCCCACTCCACCCCTTCCCCCAATTCCCCTCTTAAATTCCCTCTCAGAAGCATCGACTGCCATAATTACCTAAAAACCATGACATAATTTTGTCCAATGGATTTTTTTTGTTCAATGGAAATTTTTTTGTCCAATGGAATTTTTTTTGTCCAATGGAAATTTTTTTGTCCAATGGAATTCCCATTTTTTGGCACATTTTTGTCTTCGACAATCAATCTTATGGATGCCAAATCTTATTTGCATAGGTTAGTTCTACACATGTGGAGGCTGGGATATGTTGACAGGTATTGACAGTCGTGACATATAGTGAGGACATATGACACTAGTTCCGACGAATGGTGGAAGTGACCTTCTTGGCGGCTGTGGTGGTGTAGTGAATATTGATCTGTATAGAGTGATCTTGACCACTCAGAGTGCAGCAGCAAATGTAGATTCTGACAATGCTATTAGTGTTTGTTCTAGAATACAACTTACATGATAATACATTTCCATGCCGAGTATTCTACAAGGTACACAAAACTCCCGATGTATTTTTTCCCCTTCATTTGAGGCGAGGCAACGCGAGGAATATCTCAGACGTGAGAATCTTTCATGTGTCGGAGATTTAAATATATAAAATATTGAGAAAAAGGAATGAAGTTCGTGTGGAAAATTTGTTCTGGAGGAGTGGAGTTGTGGTGAAGTGCCAGAGAGTTAGAAAAGAGCTTGAATTTCACAGTTGTATTCAAATGGTGAACGTGAAATTGACTGAAAACATAAAGAATCAATGGAAATGCAGGAATCCTCTTGGCCCATCCTTGGCAGCTCTTATTTACATCTACCCAAATTCATTCATATACATGTCTAACCTACGCTTGAAACAATTAAATGATCCCACGTCTATTGTTATACCCGGTAGTTTGTTCCACCAATCAACAACCCTGTTTCCCAAACCAGTATTTATCCAGGTCTTTCCTAAATCTAAACTTATCCAATTTACATCCACTGTCTGTATTTACATGTTGATTAGATATTTACATGAATACAGCTTATAGAGAAAGATTAACAGGTGTATGTCATCCATTTGTTATGTTTCAGAACCTCTATAGAAAACAGTTTTAAAACCTATTTGGAAAACCGAGTTTCAAAACCTTTTTTTGAAACCTTTTTTGAACACAACCTCTTTTGAAAACCGAGTTTCGAAACCTCTTTTTGCAAGCCGAATTTTAAACCCTCTTTTGAAACCGAAGTTTCCAAACCTCCTTTGAAAACCGAGTTTCGAAACCTCTTTTTTGCAGACCTAATTTCAAAACCTCTTTTGAAACCCGAGTTTCCGAACTGCTTTTGAAAACCGAGCCTCAAACCTCTTCTTCAACAAAACCGCGTCGTCTCACATTGTGTTCCAAGTTAGAAGATATTCTCTAAACTTAATAAGGAACTTGGTGGCCACACTGTGAGCCGCAAGCAACTTCAGTGGCACCTTCACTCTCTGAAGACTGCCTCATCAACACACCTTTCCTTATCACAAAGGCCAAGAGACCTCTGTGTAACATCAACACTGCAACATTGATTACACTTGCAGAGAGAGAGAGAGAGAGAGAGAGAGAGAGAGAGAGAGAGAGAGAGAGAGAGAGAGAGAGAGAGAGAGAGAGAGAGAGAGAGAAACATTTATTTAAATGTCATACTATAATGTTTTTCTACTGACATGGCATTTGTCAGTACAAAAAAACATTTTGTACCCATGGCATTTGTTCCACAGGAATTGTGATGCATTGTTTTATAGTTGTGATGAAGTGCATTGTTCCAGAGTTGTGATGAAGTGCATTGTTCCAAAGTTGTGATGAAGTGCATTGTTCCAAAGTTGTGATGAAGTTCATTGTTCCAAAGTTGTGATGAAGTTATTCCATATAGTTGCTATGACTTTTGATCCTGTATATTAGAGTGTGTTATACCAGTTATACTGGAGTGGTGCTCCAGGTGTATATATTGTTCCAGTTATGGTGTATATGTTCTTCCAAATATGATGCTGTGTATTCTCATACTATCATTCGTGATGATCGTGTATCATCAGTATCATTCAAGTGTCCAGAGACTGACAGATGAATCTCCCGAGAGGTGGAGATGAATCCCAGCCTCCCTGAGCCCCACATACACCTGGTGGTATCATCACAGCCTCTGTATGAAGCCGTCAGTATTGTATATTCTGTATGAATCAGTTGTATGTATGTCGCGTCATACTTAAGGTGGTTCGCCATTGGGTTATAAATCCTACCTCACTTAACTTTACTACTCAAAGCTATCCTATCCTAACTTAATCCAAGACTATTCTATTATAACTTAACCTAACCCAACCGAATCTAACACAGAAAACTAACCCAATATCGGAACATATTGTCGGTGGGTTCAAGGTATATACGTTCGAAAAGTGAATGATTCCTGTCGGGAATAGTTAGTATTTCGTAGTCAATCGGACTCTGTTCGAAAGTGTGGTTCGCAGTTTGCCTCGTTCATTTCCGTGTTCTAACGTAAACACTGATTACGTTCGAATTCTTTTTCGAGCAGTGCTTTCCTATCTTTCTGTGTTCCATTCTTACCTTTCTAAGTGCTTCGACACGGATTGCAAATGCAAATAATTGCCAATAGCCCCAAAAGCAACTCACCCAACCTATCATAAACTAACTATACACAAAATTGCAGTATACATCAGTATTAATTCATTACACAATGCATAAAAATACGAATGCATCTGTAGGATATGAAGCAAATTTAGACGAGCATTGTCTGAGGATAGTTTGGTTAAGATAGGTTTGTTAGGTTAGGTAGGTTAAGTTAGTTAGGTTAAGTTGGTTAGGTTAAGTTGGTTAGGTTAGGTTGGTTAGCGTAGGTTGGTTAGGTTAGGTTAGGTTGGTTAGGGTAGGTTAGGTTAGGTTAGAGTAGCTTAGGTTAGGTTAGGATAGGTTGGTTTGGTTAGGTTAGGTTAGGTTAGGTAGGTTAAGTTAGTTAGGTTAAGTTGGTTAGGTTAAGTTGGTTAGGTTAGGTTGGTTAGCGTAGGTTGGTTAGGTTAGGTTAGGTTGGTTAGGTTAGGTTAGGGTAGGTTAGGTTAGGTTAGAGTAGCTTAGGTTAGGTTAGGATAGGTTGGTTTGGTTAGGTTAGGTTAGGTTAGGTTAGATTGGTTAGGATAGGTTGGTTTGGTTAGGTTAGGTTAGGGTATGATACATTAACTTAGACTGTTTTCATTAACTTAATCCGCAACAACTTAAACAAATCATTACAACATTGGCGAGACTAAACTGGTATTTAGCAGTCTAAATAAAACTTCTAAATCAGTCTAAATCAAACTAAATAACAATTTGAAAGATGATATACTGTAAAGGCCATTTGAGGCTTAATATCAGAACGGTAAGACATATATTCGCACAATATCACAAAATATGGATGATTAGTTGGAAATTAGAACTAGAATTTATATAAACTAATCATGCCATAAAGTTATATATATATTTGCACACCTGCAGCATACAACCTCTGGAGGGTTGTTAAGATCACTACACCACCTTACTGACTATCAGGCAAGTTTGTCAAGTCCTGTCAACCTCTGGAGGGTTATTAAGACCACTACACCACCTTACTGACCAACGGGCAAGTTTGTCAAGTCCTGTCAACCTCTGGAGGGTTATTAAGACCACTACACCACCTTACTGACCAGCAGGCAAGTTTGTCAAGTCCTGTCAACCTCTGGAGGGTTATTAAGACCACCACAATACTATACTAACTTCAGGGAAGAGCAGGTTCAACAAGCTTTAGGGGTGGGGGGGGGGGAGAGGAGGTGCCTGGAGACACAGATTACAAAATGACACTTAGTGGCACTATAGACTTAGTGGCACTCACCTTAATGACACTTAGTGGCACTCACCTTAAATGACCGTTCGGGGGGACGCTATGTAAACCACACATTGTCACCAGCGAGAAGTGATTCCCTATATGTAATCACCCGCCGCAGTGCCCAAGCTCTTGCTTAAAACACTCCTATGTACTCTAAAATGTGTATGTTTCCTAGGGGATTACCGTATACAATACACTACCATACACAATACATTGCTTGCTATACAGAACAGAATTAACCTTACACAATAAGAAGGTTCCCGATACATAGTATGAATTAGCATTCACGATAAATATATAGTCTGCCTTACATAGCATAAGAATTACCACATGCGATACGTTAACTGCCTTACGTAGCAATTAGACTATCGTACGCTATCATTGACCTTTCAGTACATAGCAAGTAAACTACCATACAGAATACGTTGCCTCTCATACGTAAAAAGTACACTACGATACATAATTGTCTGCTATACGTAGTAAGTAGACCACTATACTTATAAAGTATTGCGCCATACACAGGAAGCCTACTATACACAACATACAACCTACAATACACAAACGCCTACCATACCAACAAACAGCTTATCATACACAGCTTTCCTTATACACTAACTAACCAAATACACAACAAACAGCCTATTATACATAGCATTTAGCAAATCACACTAAACATACAGCCAATTACACTCAATACACAGCCTTAAACACCACCAAACGCACTTTCATACACCGAACAGCCTACCATACAAAAAGTAAACGCCTCTCCCTAACCTTAGCTCCAAAAGCAAACATTATGCAGTTAAAATATCCAAAGTTTACAAAAACGCAAAAATAAACAATTTACTTTTGTCCCCCTTCAACTCCAAGTTTCTTGGAACACCGCCTCCCTGGCGATGTAAATAAAGAATATATAAAATCTTTCAGTATTTTATGTAAACAAACTTTTAAAATAGAAATATGAAAACATCTTTGTATATGTAAAAAAAATATATATTTTTTAAAGTATATATATATTTTTGTATATACAAAAAAGCACCGGAAAGGTTATGTTTTTACATAATATATTCTAAAACGCCCCAAGGATGTACCCCCCTAAATCTCTGAGAGTTTCAGCTTCCGTCTTCTAATTCAGTTTCGTAGAGTGCCCGCGGGAGCCCTTGTGGGGGGGGGGGGAGACTTGTTAAAACTTGGACAGGAGAGTTTATCATCCATGGCCACCAGCTGCATGCCTGGGTCTTTGGAAAGAAGAGCGGAGGCAAGAGGGGAAAGAGATGAGAGATAAAGAGGGGTACCACGTTTGCTTGGATTGGTGAGGATCCCCTGATCATGGAGAAGAGATTAAACGGCATTCAAGGAAGCTGTGTAATGCCGTGAATTTGCACAAGCATATTGGTTTTGTCCTGCTGCCACCATTATCAGTTTTGATAAATTATTATATAAAATATATTATTAGCTAAATTTATTGGTTACAAAAATGAACATACATATATATATATATATATATATATATATATATATATATATATATATATATATATATATATATATATATATATTTATTTATTTATTTATATATATATATATATATATATATATATATATATATATATATATATATATATATATATATATATATATATATATATACAAGAAGGTACATTGGGATTGTGAGGATACATAGTATAGTAATTACAATCTTGTAAAGCCACTAGTACGCGCAGCGTTTCGGTCAGAAATATATATATATACACAAGGCTCTATATATATATATATATATATATGTATATATACATATATAATATATATATACAAGGCTCTCAGATCAGATAAGGACAAGATTCATCAATGGACTTGATTCTTGCAATTATTTGATTTTTCCTATTGGTGGCAGCGGCACCTGCTTGGTCAGTGGTGAAGGTGAGTTAGACTTTGCACCAGGTGAATACATCGCACTAGTTGTATTATAGCATCACACTAGTTGTATTATAGCATCGCACTAGTTGTATTATAGCATCGCACTAGTTGTATTATAGCATCGCACTAGTTGTATTATAGCATCGCACTAGTTGTATTATAGCATCGCACTAGTTACCTGTCACTCCTCCAGGTGCAAAGGGTCATACCCTCTGAGTGAGTAGAAGGTATAGTAGAATTTCGATACATTAGGGAATGGGGCTCTCTCTCTTCTGGGCATCGGTGAAGGTCTTTTTTTATGCTATCGTTGGCTTTGTCATACCTTGTGTGGCTTACCTGCGATTTCTCAAAGGCAAACCGTGAAACCCTTATTTAACAGCTTCTGCTTCTCTTCAAGTACACTTATTCAGTGTTGATAAGAGAAATGATGTATAAAAGTCACTACAATATAAAAGTATTGCATTTCGAGAAGCATACCTGTTGCAGACATGAAAACCGCCAACAGAAATCCCTAGAGTGGGGAGCACACACATGACTGTCAGGCAAGAAATCCCCAGAGTGGGGCGCACACACATGACTGTCAGGCAAGAAATATAATTGGCTGGAGTTGCTCTTTTGAGCAAAAGTGTAGCTTCTCTCTCTCCACAACGAGGCAATCCCAGGCGATTATTTGTTGATTTTCATATAGCTGATCTGGTTGCTAGGGGCGGTAGAAAAACCCGCCATTATTGTTATATTCTGTAAACACCGAAATCACGAATCTAACGCTGAGTCATCAAGGTTTCTGGAACGTTATTGACCAAGTTATCCGAAACAGAGGCGAAAGCTGGATACAGAAAGTTGGATTGATGTGTGGGCACCGAGGCCCCCCGAGTATATTTTTCGTGGTTGCAGACAATGGGAGCAGACTCTGATACCTTCATGTGATGAATCTGGCCTCAGTTCTAATCCTGTGATCTGACTCAATAAAATAAATAACTTGGATGATCGAAAATTGAAAAGAATTCAATATTTTCATATCCGATATTATAGATAAAAGTTAATCTATTTGCCCGTGTGAATTATGGGAAGGTTTAATTGGTCATTTATATAACAGAGAGTAGTTAATGAACAGTTATGTTCAAAATTCTATGAAATAATAATTTATATCAGCTCTCTCTCTCTCTCTCTCTCTCTCTCTCTCTCTCTCCCTCTCTCTCTCTCTAGCTCACTCCACTTCTTCCCTCTCCCATTGTCTCATCAGAGCCTAATTTTCGCGTCAATAGCTCTTCGCCTAAATTAAAACCCACACAAAAACATGACCAATAAAAACGTGTTGACAAAAATGCAGTTTCCGCCCTAAAGAAACAGACCGCTTTTGTGAAGTCAAGGATCTATTTTTTGTGCGTGTGTGTATTATGTGAGGATACTGTAGTGTTGTTCCTGAGAGCAGAGGGTGGTAAGTGTTGGTCACACTGGCTTTTTTGGTTCCCCCCCTTTGTGTGTGTGTGTGTGTGTGTGTGTGTGTGTGTGTGTGTGTGTGTGTGTGTGTGTGTGTGTGTGTGTGTGTGTGTGTGTGTGGGTTGAGTGTTGATCGTGTCGCAGCTCTGTATTTGACTGAGTTTTTTCCCTCCATTTCACACTGTTTGTGTTTTTTTACACACACACACACACACACACACACACACACACACACACACACACACACACACACACACACACACACACACACACACACACACACACACACACACACACACACACACACACGAAGGAAGTAAGGAAGTGTTTACTAGAGTTGGACGTGACGAAGGCTATAGGCCCAGATGGAATCTCCCCTTGGGTTCTAAAGGAAGGAGCAAGAGAACTGAGCCTACCACTCTCCATAGTGTATAACAAATCACTGGCAACAGGGGAACTGCCAGATATTTGGAAAGCAGCTAACGTAGTCCCGATATACAAGAAAGGGGATAGACAGGAGGCACTGAACTACAGGCCAGTGTCCCTAACCTGCATACCATGCAAGCTGATGGAGAAGATTGTGCGAAAAAAACTAGTGGAGCATCTGGAGCGAAGGAACTTTGTAACACAGCATCAACATGGGTTCAGGGATGGCAGGTCCTGCCTCACAGGGTTACTTGAATTCTACGACCAGGCAACAAAAATAAGGCAAGAAAGAGAAGGGTGGGCAGACTGCATATTTTTGGATTGTCAGAAAGCCTTTGATACAGTGCCACACAAGAGGCTAGTGCGAAAGTTGGAGATGCAGGCTGGAGTGAGAGGGAAGGTACTCCGGTGGATAGAGGAATACCTAAGCAACAGGAGACAACGAGTCTGTGTGAGGGGTGAGGTCTCAGATTGGCGAGACGTCACAAGTGGAGTCCCGCAGGGGTCAGTCCTTGGACCTATACTGTTTCTGGTATATGTAAATGATCTCCCAGAGGGTATAGATTCGTTCCTCTCAATGTTTGCCGACGATGCAAAAATTATGAGGAGGATTGAAACAGAGGATGATAGTAGGAGGCTACAAGATGACCTGGATAGACTGAGTGAATGGTCCAACAAATGGCTGTTGAAGTTCAACCCGAGTAAATGCAAAGTAATGAAACTAGGCAGTGGAAACAGGAGGCCAGGCACAGGATACAGAATAGGAGATGAAGTACTTAATGAAACAGACAGAGAGAAAGATCTAGGAGTTGATATCACACCAAACCTGTCTCCTGAAGCCCACATAAAGAGAATAACGTCTGCGGCATATGCGAGGCTGGCTAACATCAGAACGGCGTTCAGGAACCTGTGTAAGGAATCATTCAGAATCTTGTACACCACATATGTAAGACCAATCCTGGAGTATGCGGCCCCAGCATGGAGCCCGTACCTTGGCAAGCACAAGACGAAGCTGGAAAAAGTCCAAAGGTATGCTACTAGACTAGTCCCAGAACTAAGAGGCATGAGTTATGAGGAAAGGCTGCGGGAAATGCACCTCACGACACTGGAAGACAGAAGAGTAAGGGGGGACATGATCACAACCTACAAAATCCTCAGGGGAATCGACCGGGTAAACAAGGATGAACTTTTCAACACTGGTGGGACGCGAACAAGGGGACACAGGTGGAAGCTGAGTACCCAAATGAGCCACAGAGACGTTAGAAAGAACTTTTTCAGTGTCAGAGTAGTTAGCAAATGGAATGCATTAGGAAGTGATGTGGTGGAGGCTGACTCCATTCACAGTTTCAAATGTAGATATGATAGAGCCCAATAGGCTCAGGAATCTGTACACCAGTTGATTGACGGTTGAGAGGCGGGACCAAAGAGCCAGAGCTCAACCCCCGCAAGCACAATTAGGTGAGTACAATTAGGTGAGTACACACATACACTCTCTCTCTCTCTCTCTCTCTCTCTCTCTCTCTCTCTCTCTCTCTCTCTCTCTCTCTCTCTCTCTCTCTCTCTCTCTCTCTCTCTCTCTCTCTCTCTTTCTCTCTCTCTCTCTCTCTCTCTCTCTCTCATGGCCAGTGCCGGACCTGCAAATTAGATGTATCTGACCAATATATGACCTTGACCTGACCTTCACCCTGTGCAAGCATCTCCCTGCGTGTGTATTGTCTGTTGGCGTAGATGAAGAAAAACAGTTGCCTAGAGCGCGGCTGGGATCACCCAGGTTCGAACCCTCAGCCAGGCCCTTGTGGATTTGTTCAAGATGTCAATGTTGTGAAGCATCAACAAATATTTAATGGGGAAGGTCCAGTTAAGGGGTAGTTCAACATCCATTACATCAGGATTTCTTAACTAAATAATAGGAGGTATTGGAATTAAATAATAGAGGGTATATATGGGACTCTTATCTCTGATTTTATTAAGTTCTTGTTAGATAAATTATTGACAAAACTAAGAATTTGTCATTGATATACATTAATATACATACTGGTACCTGATATACATACTGGTACCTAATATACATACTGGGACCTGATATACATACTGGTACCTAATATACATACTGGTACCTAATATACATACTGGGACCTGATATACATACTGGTACCTAATATACATACTGGTACCTAATATACATACTGGGACCTGATATACATACTGGTACCTAATATACATACTGGTACCTGATATACATACTGGTACCTAATATACATACTGGGACCTGATATACATACTGGGACCTGATATACATACTGGTACCTGATATACATACTGGTACCTAATATACATACTGGGACCTAATATACATACTGGGACCTGATATACATACTGGGACCTGATATACATACTGGGACCTGATATACATACTGGGACCTAATATACATACTGGGACCTAATATACATACTGGTACCTGATATACATACTGGTACCTAATATACATACTGGGACCTAATATACATACTGGGACCTGATATACATACTGGGACCTGATATACATACTGGGACCTGATATACATACTGGGACTTGAAATACATACTGGTACCTAATATACATACTGGGACCTGATATACATACTGGGACTTGAAATACATACTGGTACCTAATATACATACTGGGACCTGATATACATACTGGGACTTGAAATACATACTGGTACCTAATATACATACTGGGACCTGATATACATACTGGGACTTGAAATACATACTGGTACCTAATATACATACTGGGACCTGATATACATACTGGGACTTGAAATACATACTGGTACCTAATATACATACTGGGACCTGATATACATACTGGGACCTAATATACATACTGGGACTTGAAATACATACTGGTACCTAATATACATACTGGGACCTAATATACATACTGGGACTTGAAATACATACTGGTACCTAATATACATACTGAGACCTAATATACATACATGTATCTAATATACAGTGGGTGCTGCCATGCACACGCTTCAGGCGACTAAGCCATGACATGGCCCAGAAACCCTCATGTGTTCAGTAGACATTCAGGTTACAATCCTTTTAAAATGTCTTGGTCTAGTGGCTAGAAACGTGTGCGTGGGGAACACCCACTACGTAGGTTCGAACCCTCATCACTGCTCATATGGATTTTCTCAATTTTGATTGGTGAAAGGGACAATTTTGATTGGTGAAAGGGGGGGGGGATGGGATAATTCTTTGGGTTATGTTATTGTAAAAAAGGTTAGGTTAGGTTGGGTTAATAATCCGTTTGTTAAAGAGTAGGTATTGTCTATGTTAAGCTACCACTAAGACTAATCCACACACACACACACACACACACACACACACACACACACACACACACACACACACACACACACACACACACACACACACTACACCAAACTTCCCCCAAGTGAATATCTTTTAAAAATGGTCTCATAACAGAGAGTAATATTTTTCGAAAAAAAAATTCTGAATTGCATTAGTGAAATGAGATAATCCTTATCCCAGTAACGACATATTAAAGCCTTAAGGACACGACGGCTTGAACACCAACGTACACTAACGTACACAGACGTACACTAACGTACACAGACGTACACAGACGTACACTAACGTACACAGACGTACACTAACGTACACAGACGTACACTAACGTACACATACGTACACATACGTACCAGAAACAGTTTGGCTGATGCCAGACATGGCGAGGTGTTGCGAATGATTGCAAAATGTTGCAAGTATTTTGTAGTATGTGGCTTAATTGCTCTATAAGGAACTTTAGAGAGGAGAAAAACCTTTAGGTGGTACAATTCCGTTTTGTGTGTTGTTACAGCGTTAATTCGCTAATTTGACGTTGAATTGGCGTGGTTATTATGCCTGAGGGTCAGGGAGGGGGGGGGGGATAGGCCTGGAAGGGAAGGGAACTATCAGGGGGAAAGCGCCAAGTCATTACGACTATATTGCACTGGGAAGGGATAAGAATTTTGGGATGGGACGGGGGAGGGAGGGAAGGAATGGTGCCCTACCACTTGGACGGTCGGGAATTGAACGCCGACCTGCATGAAGCGAGACTGCCGCTCTACCGTCCAGCCCAAGTGGTTGAGCAGGATAGGCCTGGAGGTAACGTCGAGGGCCAAACTAGGCCTAAGCCCAGAGTCACAACCACTTGGGCGAGACGGTAGAGCGGCAGTCTCGCTTCATGCAGGTCGGCGTTCAATCCCCGACCGTCCACAAGTGATTGGACACCATTCCTTCCCTCTCCCCGCCGTCCCATCCCAAATCCTGACCCCATCCCATCCCAAATCCTGACCCCATCCCAGTGCTATACAGTCGTAATGGCTTGGCCTTTTCCCCCCCTGATAGTTCCCTTCCCTTGGTCAATATACACACCAGTCCCTTTACACGCTTGACCAGCTGCAGGCATCCTGTCACGGGCTACGTACCGTGTTCGAACGAGAAACCCCCCTGGAGCCCTGTTGCAATGTTAGCCCATGCAAGAACCGCGCCATATGGGCACTCCGACACAAGGTTTGTCTCCCATCAAGCATTTATACGTAGCCACTGACGAAACCGTTGCATCTTTCATACTTGGTTCTATGGTCTGTATTCATTGTAAACAGTTTTAGAGGCTTGGAAACGATCTAAGGGTCGTTCTCGATACTTAAGAGTGGTATTATTGTTAGCCTCGTAATGCTTTGGAAATTGTAAACTGGTAAACCAATTTACACTCCAACTACGTACCAATTTACGAACCACTTACGCACCTATTTACGCACCGATTACACACCAATTACGTACGTCTAGCAACTAGATCTTAATTGGAACCTAATATCAACCCAATCTGTATATCGTTTATGGGTTATATTTCAATGATACTAAGACAGATGAATATATAGACAGAACAGGAAACAATACTCAGGCCCCTGGTAGACGGAGATAAACAGAGAAGAATGGTTACCCGTCTAGAATAGACAGAACAAAAATGAACACCACGATGACAGTGGACGCAGCTAGACAGTCGAGAACAAGCAAAAACCCCGTCCAAAGTGCCTCGGTAGACAGACACTGACAGAACATGACACTATGCCCTCAGTTAAAAAGAGACAGAAGGAAAACAAACAGAACCGTCCAAAAATGGCAATTAACCAGACACAGGACAGAAACCAGCTCCACGACCGTCATAGACAGAGAGACAGAACAGAAATCGACACCACGACCCCAAGTAGACAGAGACAGACAGAACAGAAACCAGCACCACGACCCCAAGTAGACAGAGACAGACAGAACAGAAATCAACACCACGACCCCAAGTAGACAGAGACAGACAGAACAGAAATCAACACCACGACCGTCATAGACAGAGAGACAGAACAGAAATCAACACCACGACCCCAAGTAGACAGAGACAGACAGATTCAGAAATCAACAATACACCCTTAATTATGATCGATTTAAGTGATATGTGTGATCTATTTTAAGTGCTATGCACTTAAATAGATCGCAGTTCTTTCACTTAATAACCAAAACTTTCTCTCTGGATGAAATATCTCTGATTCTAATGACTGTGTATTGTGTATATACAAGAGACCATTTTCCATAATGGGGCAATGGTACCATTGGTAAAAAATGGGGGAAGAGGCATAACTAGAATAGAGGGACATAACCAGGGGAGGGGGTGTAGGGGCAGAAATAGGGGGGGGGGTGAAATTGGTTTATTATCAGCAGGATTGTGATGTTAATTTGTTGCAAAATTATACCTATTAGCTTAATTGTTTGCAATTATCCTGTATAGCATTTATGGCTGTTTGAATGGTCATAGTCAGAAATAAGTTTGAATTGCTACCTAAATCTCTCCCCACGGTAATTTTATTTCTCGTGGGCCTAGACAATAAAATCTAGTAAAAACTCAAGCATTTCAATATTTACGTTTTCTATGCATCGGCCTTGATGGGTTAGGTGTGGGTTGCTTGGGTTTGTACGTTTCTGGTTAGACAAAACGGCTGCTTTTCTTACACAGTAGCGACTGGAGCGAAAGGGATGTTAGGTATACTTATTCCATATCTCATCTAACCTAATCTATCCTAATCAAACCTCATTTAATTTAATCTACCCCTATTGTATCCTAATCAAACCTAATCTAACCTAATCTAACCTAGGAGAGGGCAAGTGCTTTGATATATGCAGTGTTGCAGCCTCAGCAACATTGCATTAGATCATCTTGGTTCCTATAGTCCACACGGAAAAAAATAATGCATGTGGTGGGCATTCAATATTTTTTTAAAAATAATATTTTTCTTCAATATTTTTTGAAAAATAATATTTTTCTTCAATATTTTTTGAAAAATAATATTTTTCTTCAATATTTTTTGAAAAACAGTATTTTTCTTTAATATTTTTTGAAAAATAATATTTTTTTTCAATATTTTTTGAAAAATAGTATTTTTCCTTCAATATTTTTTTAAAAATAATATTTTTCTTTAATATTTTTTTTAAATAATATTTTTCTTTAATATTTTTTGAAAAATAATATTTTTTTTCAATATTTTTTTACAAATAATATTTTTCTTCAATATTTTTTGAAAAATAATATTTTTTTTCAATATTTTTTGGAAAATAATATTTTTCTAAAAATAATATTTTTTGAAAAATAATATTTTTCTTTAATATTTTTTTACAAATAATATTTTTCTTCAATATTTTTTTTTTAAATAATATTTTTCTTCAATATTTTTTGAAAAATAATATTTTTCTTTAATATTTTTTTTTAAATAATATTTTTCTTCAATATTTTTTTAAAAATAATATTTTTCTTCAATATTTTTTGAAAAATAATATTTTTCTTTAATATTTTTTTTTAAATAATATTTTTCTTTAATATTTTTTTTTAAATAATATTTTTCTTCAATATTTTTTGAAAAATAATATTGTTCTTCAAATATTTTTTGACGGCAGAATGTTGGCTATGGAGACTTTGAATTAAAACTACAATATATATTACTATTTGTGCCTGCAGGATCGAGGTTGTAGCTCTTGGACCCCGCCCTTCTGACCGTCGGTTGTTTAATATCCTGACTCCCGAATTTTTCATATTTTTTATATTTAGTAATGCATATTTTCTTTCATATGTACTACTACATATATTTATAACACACACAAAGTCACATCCCCAGATTGCAGTCCGTAACACCTGTCTAACTCCCAGGTATCTATTTACTGCTAGTTGAACAGACGAAACAGGTGAAAGAAGCTCTGCCCTCGACCGGGAATTGAAACTGGGGCTCCTTAGAATTACGACCCCCGAGCGTTGCCCGCTCGGCCGTGAGGATCTCGTAATAAATAACATTGTGTTCTTCATCTTTGCAGAACATGGCAACATTTTCGCCTGGAACCAGAGTCCAGAGGTGGAGAGTCTTGGGTGAAGCCTCTATATCTTATAGAGAAATATCGTGAGTATTGCTTAAGTGTGTAGACTCACCTATTTGTACTTGTGTATGCAGGATCGAGTATTAGCTCTTGCAACCAGCTTTTCTTTCCGGTTATCTAATGCAGTGACTCCTGATATATTTCCTTATATCTACTTTTAGAGATATCAATGGAGTTTGCCTCTACATACTGTGCTTTAAGTTCATTTCATTTTTCCACTACTCTTCTGCTAAAAGAAAATATTCTGATATCTCTGTGAGTTAAAGGAGTTTCAGGTTTACCTTCTGTTCTATTGGTAGTCATTGTGAGCATGTCCTCTTTTTCCACTGTTAATTCCCCCTATTTTGTGTCTTTGTCATGTTCCCCCTTTTCATATTTCTCCTGTTTTCTTGCGTTGGCAGGATTAGTTCCTTCAGTCTCCCTTCACCTGTGTGTGTGTAATTACCTAAGTGTAGTTACAGGATGAGAGCAACGCTCGTGGTGTCCCGTCTTCCCAGTACTCTGTCATTTAACGCTTTGAAACTACTGTTGTGAGTGTGTGTTTGTGTGTGTGTGTGTGTGTACTTACCTAGTTGTACTTACCTAGTTGTGCTTGCGGGGGTTGAGCTCTGGCTCTTTGGTCCCGCCTCTCAACTGTCAATCAACTAATGTACAGGTTCCTGAAGGTTCCTGTGTGTGTGTGTGTGTGTGTGTGTGTGTGTGTGTGTGTGTGTGTGTGTGTGTGTGTGTGTGTGTGTGTGTGTGTGTGTGTGTGTATGTGTGAGAGTGTGTGTGTGTGTGTGTGTGTGTGTGTGTGTGTGTGTGTGTGTGTGTGTGTGTGTGTGTGTGTGTGTGTGTGTGTGTGTACCTACCTAGTTCTACTTACGTAGTTGTGTTTGTGGGGGTTGAGCTCTGGCTCTTTGGTCCCGCCTCTCAACTGTCAATCAACTAATGTACAGGTTCCTGAAGGTTCCTGTGTGTGTGTGTGTGTGTGTGTGTGTGTGTGTGTGTGTGTGTGTGTGTGTGTGTGTGTGTGTGTGTGTGTGAATACCAAACATTCTAATGCTATTTTTAAACCCCCTACGCACAGTAGCAAACTATTATGTATAAAATAACGTAGATATTTAACACAGTTAAAATGTCGTCTGCATCACAAATGAACATTCATCTATAATTGATAATTAAAAACTAATAGTTTGATGTTATATTTAAGCCCTAACAACCTCTGAAGGGTTGTTAAGGTCACCACAACAGCTTACTGACCAACCAGCAAGTATATACATTAGTCCTTATATACTCTCGGTGTATATACACCAAGAAGCATAATACACATCTGGGTGTATATATATACATTGAATAAATAGCCAGAGAAAGTATGATAGCCTACATACACTTCTACAGCAAGTCAATTATAGGTTAATACAAATATACAGCTGTTGTATAGTGTAGGTTTCATACACAATCATACACGTTGTTGTTGTTAAAGATTGGCTACCTGGAACAAAAAGTTCCAAGTAGCACGGGCTATGGTGAGCCCGCAGTGTTTATCATACACCTGGGAACTAGTTTATGTATCACTCCGCTACGAGCCTCATAACATCATCTGGAGAGAGAATTATTGAGCTTTATGTATTGAGCTGCGTTATAGAGCCTCTTATAGAGCCTCTTCCCGGGCGATATTGACACGCGCGCTTCCTATTTGCGAATTACGGCTTTGAAACATTTATGTTAGCCATAAACTTGCATATTTCATTCCGTTTTCTATTGGCTGCGGGTTTTATCGATAAGAGCCAACCTCTACGTAAAAACTGAAGTGGTTTTGGCCTAACTAGAAGCGTCAGTTTCTAGGCAGCCAATTTAACCGACAGGAGCTGATGTGATTAGGCTCATGAAACGTTAATTTTGCGGTGGTTTAAATTTCTCTAAACAACAGGCCTTTTTTTATGGTCTTGGGTCGATAGCGCAAAAATGTTTACGCTTCGACAAAAGCTTCGTTTTCTGTTTGTTAAAGTCGGGTATTTTGATAGGCTGGGATGTCTCAGCTTAGGCTGTGTTGGGCTTGATTTTATATTCCGTTGATGAACCGTTTGGGCACTGTACCCCCCAAGATTAACTGGCTTCAACGTTGAGCTAATGCTACGCATGGTGCCCAGTTGGGTACTGACTTGTTATCTTGAGGTTATCTTGAGATGATTTCGGGGCTTTAGTGTCCCCGCGGCCCGGTCCTCGACCAGGCCTCCACCCCCAGGAAGCAGCCCGTGACACCTGACTAACTCCCAGGTACCTATTTACTGCTAGGTAACAGGGGCATTCAGGGTGAAAGAAACATTGCCCATTTGTTTCTGCCTCGTGCGGGAATCGAACCCGCGCCACAGAATTACGAGTCCTGCGCGCTATCCACCAGGCTACGAGGCCTCCCCAATAACTTGTATCTAGTTTTGGGCATGTTGCAGAATGCAACACTATCAGCAGTAACCAGGGTTGCAAAAAATGGCAACATAGTTAGTGAGTGAGTGATTGATTGATAAAGGTTAAGCCACCCAAGAGGCGGCACGGGCATGAATAGCCCGTAAAGTTATACAGTGGGAACTGGTGAGTAATTATACGGTAATCGCACCTCGTTCACTCAGTGAATGAGGTGTATTTTGGTGGTTTAGGAGTGAGGGAAGGGAGGGAATTATCATGGGGAAAGCGCCAAGCCATTTACGACTATATAGCACTGGGAAGGGGTCAGGATAAGGATTCGGAATGGGACGGGGGGAAGGAATGGTGCCCAACTACTTGTAGACGGTCGGGGATTGAACACTGACCTGCATGAAGCGAGACCGTCGCTCTACCGTCCAGTCCAAGTGGTTGGGCAGTTTAAGAGTTAATGAACTCTGGTCACTCTGTCGTTAGTCACCGGGAAAGATTGCCAGACATGAAGCAGTCAATGACATCAAGAGAAGTTTGGCTACAGCTGGGTGTCCAGCAGAAAGAGAGCCTCAGTTGACATGACAACAGTCACAAGCTCCCAGATGGTTATGTAGTCCCACACAGGAGAACACGGGAGTATCTACATCTACATCTATCTACATACACCTATCTACCTCACAGTACAGCTCAACGGGTCAGATTAATGAAAACAGTTACGCAAGCACTTACGAACCTGTGCATTTTTTCTCAATCTTTGGCGGCTTTGTTTACAATTATTAAACAGTTAATGAGCTCCGAAGCACCAGGAAGCTGTTTATAACAATAACAACAGTTGATTGGCAAGTTTTCATGCTTGTAAACTGTTTAATAAATGTAACCAAAGCCGTCAAAGATTGAGGAAAGATGTACACGTTCGTAAGTGCATGCGTAACTGCTTCGTGAATCTGGCCCCTAGGTGGTGGGGGCTGCCACCTTTAGGAATCCCAGAGAACTATATTTATACCTGAAAATGTATTTTTGTTCCTGTTAGCTTTGGTGTATACTTGTATGTTTGATACGCGTCCTGAATTGGCCTTCTGCTCCCTACGCCTATTTTCATCACTTTGCACTTGCTCGAGGTCAATTCTAGTAGCCATTTGTTGGATCATAGAACATCCTGTGGCCTCTTACAGTCCTCCTCTGTCTTAATCCTTCTCATAATGTTTGCATCATCAGCAAACATTGAGAGGAATGAGTATACTTTCTGGAAGATAATGTGTGTGTGTGTGTGTGTGTGTGTGTGTGTGTGTGTGTGTGTGTGTGTGTGTGTGTGTGTGTACTCACCTATTTGTCCTCACCTATTTGTGTCTGCAGGATCGAGCATTGACTCTTGGATCCCGCCATTCTAGCCATCGGTTGTTTACAGCAATGACTCCTGTGCCATTTCCCTATCATATCTAGTTTTAAAATTATGAATAGAGTTTGCTTCCACAACCTGTTCCTGAAGTACATTCCATTTTTCCACTACTCTCACGCTAAAAGAAAACTTCCTAACATCTCTGTGACTCATCTGAGTTTCCAGCTTCCATCCATGTCCCCTCGTTCTGATAGTATTACGTGTTAACATTTCATCTATTTACACTCTGTCAATTCCCCCTGAGTATTTTATACGTTCCTATCATATCTCCTCTCTCCCTTCTTTTTTTCTAGTGTCGTAAGGTTCAATTCCTTCTGGCGCTCTTCATACCCCATCCCTCGTAACTCTGGGACAAGCCTCGTCGGAAACTTCTGAACCTTTTTCAGTCTCCTTATGTGTTTCTTCAGATCGGGACTCCATGATGGGGTGGCATACTCTAAGACTGGCCTCACGTAGGCAGTGTAAAGCGCCCTAAATGCCTCCTTACTTAGGTTTCTGAATGATGTTCTAACTTTTGCCAGTGTAGAGTACGCTGCTGTCGTTATCCTATTTATATGTGCCTCAGGAGTTAGATTAGGTGTCACGTCCACTCCCAGGTCTCTCTCTCGAATCGTTACAGGTAGGCTGTTCCCCTTCATTGTGTACTGTCCCTTTGGTGTCCTGTCACCCAGTCCCATTTCCATAACTTTACATTTGCTCGTGTTGAACCCCATTAGCCATTTCTCTGACCATCTCTGCAAAGGGTTCAACACCTGGACTGACATGGTCACCTGTGGGAGACGGATCCTCATGCAATATGCAATATGCAACTCTCGTGCACACCGTGTTCCACCACTACCACCACCACTACCACCACTACCACCACTACCACCACCACCACCACCACCACCACTACCACCACCACCACAATCACTGCCTTCTGTGTGTATTCACTTAGTTGTGCTTTGCGGGATTTAAGCTTTGCTCTTTCGGCCCGCCTCTCAACTGTCAATCAACTGTTACTAACTACTAACTATTTTTTTTCACACACACACACACACACACACACACACACACACACACACACACACACACACACACACACACACACACACACACACACACAGGAAGCAGCTCCGTAGCAGCTGTCAAACTCCCAGGTTACCTATTTACTGCTAGGTAACAGGGGCATTCTGGGTGAAAGAAACTTTGCCCATTTTGTTTCTGCCGGGTCCAGGAATCGAACCCGCGCCACAGAATTACGAGTCCTGCGCGCTATCCACTCAGCTACCAGTCACCCCTGTATATATATGTGTGTGTGTGTGTGTGTGTGTGTGTGTGTGTGTGTGTGTGTGTGTGTGTGTGTGTGTGACTATACCCCACACAGTTCACAAAACTGTTGTTACAGGCATTCGCAACTCATCACACCATTCGGCTTAAATTCATCACAAAATTTCCCCTTAATATGTCTTTCAGGCAAATCCCTTCTGGTCAACAGGTTCGTTCGATGAGCATAAAAATAGATTCATGTAATTATGCAAATAAGCCTAACGCAGAAATATGCAAATTAACTCACTTTAAGATACAGTTTCAATCTCATAAATGTTGACATTTTGCATTTGTTGTGTACTGAAGGTTTGGCAGAATTATAAACAAGAATTGAATTTTAACACCTACGATATTATATTTTTTTAATTTAAAAACATATTTTGGGCAAAATGGGGGGATATCGAACGAGTGTTCTGGTTAAGCACGCTCGCTATAAACAGAGACGAGAGTTCGAGTCGACCGCCCTGCTGCAGAAATGTTATCATAGCTATATCAGCGCTATTGTGATATCCTTGTGTATAGGATATATAAAGGAACTATATACTCGCTATACCGTCTGTGTCTACATGTCTGTATATCAGTCTATATATCTGTATATATCTGTCTCTCTGCCTCTCTGCGTCTGTATATCTACACTTGTAAATAGTCATGTCTGTCTGTCTGTCTGTCTGTCTGTCTGTCTGTCTGCCTTTCATTAATATTATTCCAATCACCGCCACAATCTGTCGAGCCTGTTCCAATCACTGCCACAATCTGTCGAGCCTGTTGTTCCAATCACCGCCACAATCTGTCGAGCCTGTTCCAATCACCGCCACAATCTGTCGAGCCTGTTGTTCCAATCACTGCCACAATCTGTCGAGCCTGTTCCAATCACCGCCACAATCTGTCGAGCCTGTTGTTCCAATCACTGCCACAATCTGTCGAGCCTGTTGTTCCAATCACCGCCACAATCTGTCGAGCCTGTTGTTCCAATCACTGCCACAATCTGTCGAGCCTGTTCCAATCACCGCCACAATCTGTCGAGCCTGTTGTTCCAATCACTGCCACAATCTGTCGAGCCTGTTCCAATCACCGCCACAATCTGTCGAGCCTGTTGTTCCAATCACTGCCACAATCTGTCGAGCCTGTTCCAATCACCGCCACAATCTGTCGAGCCTGTTCCAATCACCGCCACAATCTGTCGAGCCTGTTGTTCCAATCACCGCCACAATCTGTCGAGCCTGTTGTTCCAATCACTGCCACAATCTGTCGAGCCTGTTGTTCCAATCACCGCCACAATCTGTCCACTCTGTTGTCCCAATCACCGCCACAATCTGTCGACCCAATCCAAGAGAAACTCTCAAACACACACCTTCTCTCTCCCCCCCCCCCCTCGGCTCTATAACCATAGAAAGCCATAGAGTCGATAGAGCTTCGGCCCTCACACGCTTGGGGCCACAGTTCGAGCCTAGGTGAATAGAACCATAGAGAGAAATGACAGACAGACAGACAGACAGAAATACAGTGAAACAGAGATAGACAGCCAAGCAGAAATAGTGACATAAAAACACAGACAGACAGCCAGTTAGACAGAGCCACACTGACAGACAGACAGACAGACACTAAAACATACATTACATGGCCCCAAATTTCCAAACAGCGTAGTTAGCGAAAATGACTTTCTGATGCATTTTGATTAACAATTCATTTGTTTCATGGTAAGTTTAATCATTTTCTGACGTCACAAAACAGGCTTTTGCTTGTATATGTGACTCCTAAGTCAGTTTATATACTGTATATCTGACTATTATAGACTTTTATACGCTATATGACTCCCAAAAAGGTTTTCAGGCTGTTTATATGATATAAACACTATACAGCCTATTTATATGAGTATATGAGAAATAGCCTATTTATATATGACAAATACTTCACACATTATATATCTGACAAACAGGTTTGTACGCTATACACATAAATGTATATATATACATGTGTATATTTATATATCTGACATAAAGAAGTTTCACTCTATATATTTCTGGCCTATAATTTTTTTCATTATATATCTGACTTCTAAACAAGATTATATGCTATATTGGTGGCTTGAATAAGTATTTAAACGCTATACATGTGACTTCTAATGAGGTTTACAAGCTATAAATATGACTTGTAGACAATTTTATGTACTATATATATATATATATATATATATATATATATATATATATATATATATATATATATATATATATATATATATATATATATATATATATAACTCTTAAATACGTTTCTACGCTATATAGGTGACTTTAAACAAATTGTCTGGTTATATATCTGACATTAACAAGTTTACTCGCTCTCCACCTCATTAAACAAGTGCCAGTTTATTAATGACTGTAATTATACACTGATGTATAATACAGCTGAATAATTACAATAGCAGCTTAATACATCTTGTATAATTGACATGTAAATGGGACCGAGAAATATTTCTGTCTGTCGCTTATACTCACTTGATTCAACTAATTATCTCCTGAATTTTTGTATTTCTGTATTTCCGTGTTTAAAAAAATTATTTAATAATTAGATCCAGGTGTTTGTATGTTAAGCAATCTTGAGGTTATCTTGAGATGATTTCGGGGCTAAGCGTCCCCGCGGCCCGGTCCTCGACCAGGTATCCAATTTTTGTTACACACCCACCAGGAAGCAGCAGCCCGTAGCAGCTGTCTAACTCCCAGGTACCTATTTACTGCTAGGTGAAGAGGTGCATCAGGGGGTAAAAGAGAGATTGCCCATTTGTTTCCGCCATCACTGGGGTTTGATCCCCGGTCCCTAGGATTACGAATCCCTAGCGCTGTCCACCCAGCCACCAGGCCCCTGTATCAGGCCGTAATCAAATAAGCTGACTAGCTGGCTGTGTACTGAACCAAGTATCGTAGATGTCGTGAACATACACTCTCACCACTGCGTTTTTCGTGGATCTAGCTCCTCAGCCCCGACTGTTAATCCACCAATCCATCTAGCATCCCTTTGAGGTTGGCTTCCACACCCGACCTTAGAGAATATGTAGAATTTAAATATTTTGGCAAAATCCAACTCAGGCGTATTGACAGGAAAGTCTATATCGTATTGCCTGCGTCCGGAGTCAGCCTTTTTTCTCCAATGTTCTTCATAAAGTCTTAATTACTTTTCTTTGGTAGGCCGGGGGCTTTGTGTGAAGCAGTGCGTCAGTGAGGCGTGTGTGTGTGTGTGCTTCTCCTGCTGGAGCATTGCGTCAGAGGAACGTGTGTACTCACCTAGATGAGCCTCCAGGGTCGAGCTAAGCTTCTAGGCCCCCGCCCTCCAAACATTCAGTTATTTTTTAAAGCATTGCCTCACTTCCCACGGTGTTATCATGTATACACACTTGTGTATTGTGTGTATGCCCGCACGCCGTGCGTGTGCAGGCTCGCACGGCGTGCGTGTGCATGCTAATCCGCAATGAATGCATTCGTTTACGAACGCAGGCACGACTTTGGGCGTTTAAGCCTGCTGGTGGTGGAGAGTTTAGGTCTAATGTTGCATTAAACACTCCCTTGCAACACCGACTTGACCAGGATGGTTCGGCTCCCACCAGGAAAAAGATGCAGAAGGTAAATTAACATCCAGATGAGAGAGGGATGTTGTCAGCATCTATCGGGAGATGAGATAATGGTGCCAGCATCCATCTGGAGATAAAGGGGCCAGCATCTATGGGAGATAAGGGTGCCAGCATCCATCGGGAGATAAGGGTGCCAGCATCCATGGGAGATCAGATAATGGTGCCAGCATCCATCGGGAGATAAGGGTGCCAGCATCCATGGGAGATCAGATAATGGTGCCAGCATCCATCGGGTGATGAGATAAGGGTGCCAGCATCCATCGGGAGATGAGATAAGGGTGCCAGCATCCATAGGGAGATGAGATAAGGGTGCCAGCATCCATCGGGAGATGAGATAATGGTGCCAGCATCCATCGGGAGATGAGATAAGAGTGCCAGCATCCATCGGGAGATGAGATAAGAGTGCCAGCATCCATCGGGAGATGAGATAAGGGTGCCAGCATCCATCGGGAGATGAGATAAGGGTGCCAGCATCCATCGGGAGATGAGATAATGGTGCCAGCATCCATCGGGAGATGAGTCTTTGCCTCCTGTGCTGTGTATCTCTTTCTCTGAGTAAATCTATACACCTCTGGATTGTATTCAAACAATCCCCCCCCCCAATCACATATCACAATCAACTAGGCAAATATAACGCAATTTGGTATGTTAATTATTAGGGATAAGGCCCAAGACCTGATTACATTCCAGCGAGTTCAGCTTGGACATTATACAGTAATTTGCATAATTATGTAAATTCTCATGCTAGGTTTGTCAGAGACTCGTTTGGGTACCACCAATCACCCAGTTCAACTGCTAATGAGTCCCTGATGAATTGATTGGGAAAGATTATGCCACCCAAGAGGTGGCACGGGCATGAATAGCCCGTAAAGTTTCTGATGAGTTGCTCCACCAGGTGAGGGACTGGGGTCCGGTTATAGGGGTCAGGTTTGGTACTGGGGGCCGGTTATAACCCTCAGACTTGGTACTGGGGGCCGGTTATAGGCCTCAGACTTGGTACTGGGGGCCGGTTATAACCCTCAGACTTGGTACTGGGGGCCGGTTATAACCCTCAGACTTGGTACTGGGGCCGGTTATAACCCTCAGACTTGGTACTGGGGGCCGGTTATAAGCCTCAGACTTGGTACTGGGGGCCGGTTATAACCCTCAGACTTGGTACTGGGGGCCGGTTATAACCCTCAGACTTGGTACTGGGGGCCGGGTATAACCCTCAGACTTGGTACTGGGGGCCGGTTATAACCCTCAGACTTGGTACTGGGGGCCGGTTATAGGCCTCAGACTTGGTACTGGGGGCCGATTATAGGCCTCAGACTTGGTACTGGGGGCCGGTTATAACCCTCAGACTTGGTACTGGGGGCCGGTTATAACCCTCAGACTTGGTACTGGGGGCCGGTTATAACCCTCAGACTTGGTACTGGGGGCCGGTTATAGGCCTCAGACTTGGTACTGGGGGCCGATTATAGGCCTCAGACTTGGTACTGGGGGCCGGTTATAAGCCTCAGACTTGGTACTGGGGGCCGGTTATAGGCCTCAAACTTGGTACTGGGGGCCGGTTATAACCCTCAAACTTGGTACTGGGGGCCGGTTATAACCCTCAGACTTGGTACTGGGGGCCGGTTATAACCCTCAAACTTGGTACTGGGGGCCGGTTATAAGCCTCAGACTTGGTACTGGGGGCCGGTTATAAGCCCTCAGACTTGGTACTGGGGGCCGATTATAGGCCTCAGACTTGGTACTGGGGGCCGGTTATAAGCCTCAGACTTGGTACTGGGGGCCGGTTATAGGCCTCAAACTTGGTACTGGGGGCCGGTTATAACCCTCAAACTTGGTACTGGGGGCCGGTTATAACCCTCAGACTTGGTACTGGGGGCCGGTTATAACCCTCAAACTTGGTACTGGGGGCCGGTTATAAGCCTCAGACTTGGTACTGGGGGCCGGTTATAAGCCTCAGACTTGGTACTAGTTCCGCTTGCAATACAGAAAATAATTAATTTCTGTGTTCGGAGATTCGAGGTAAATATACCAGTATATTTCTATACTGGTATATTTCTATCGATATAAACCACTATTCCGTGGGTAAAATATTTTAAAACTAATTTTTGCAATTGAAAATTATGTAATATTATCTATTTTTTACATGTGTGGGAGGGAAGGAAGGGGAGATAGAGAGACGGAGAGATAGTGAGAGAGAGATAGAGAGAGAGAGATAGACAGGGAAAGGGTTGAATGAGAGATAGAATAAATGAACACATCACTTAATTCAACCTCGTCCCCCCCCCCCTCTCCTCCTCCCCTTGTTCGAAAACCACATTCAGAGTGACCTCATGTTGTCTTGCTAATTGCCCAACCACTTCGTTCCTGTTGCTCGCACTCAATTATCGACAACTGATACACGGAGGCAAGTGGCTGACTGGCTGGCTGGCTGGCTAGCTGGCTGGCTGACTAGCTGGCTTTTAAGTGACCGGCTGCAAGAACACCATCCGGCTTAGATTGGTATTTGAACCGACGGTTCAGAGGAGATTGAGCTGAGCTTGACATGTGATAACTTGGTCCAACAGGCTGTTGCTTGGCGCACCAGGTACGTGTATGTGGTTTGGAGGGCATTTGTCAACACAAATAAGCCTTCCGTTGACTAATTATTCAGTTAAATGCCGACAAATTTGAGGCCATCATGTAAAGAAAACGAAAGCTATTGGGCACGCTCGTGTGTGTGTGTGTGTGTGTGTGTCCAAGTGTAGCCCGTGTTTAGTTAATTTGAGTTATATATATATATATATATATATATATATATATATATATATATATATATATATATACATATATATTAGACTTGCCATTAGTATCTCAATTACACATAGTCTACCAACCCATTTAACACAAACAGCTCATTAGTGGTTAAATAAATTGCAGATCTATTTGTTTTATTATTTTAATTATTGCAATTATAATGATATAATTGTGAGGTATTTGTGCTCACATCACGAGACATAGTTCGGTGCTTTATACAGGTGAGAGTAACCTGTGTAGAGTACTTTATACAGGTGAGAGTAACCTGTGTAGAGTACATTATACAGGTGAGAGTAACCTGTGTAGAGTACATTATACAGGTGAGAGTAAACTGTGTAGAGAACTTTATACAGGTGAGAGTAACCTGTGTAGAGTACATTATACAGGTGAGAGTAAACTGTGTAGAGAACTTTATACAGGTGAGAGTAAACTGTGTAGAGTACTTTATACAGGTGAGAGTAAACTGTGTAGAGTACTTTATACAGGTGAGAGTAACCTGTGTAGAGTACTTTATACAGGTGAGAGTAACCTGTGTAGAGTACTTTATACAGGTGAGAGTAAACTGTGTAGAGAACTTTATACAGGTGAGAGTAACCTGTGTAGAGTACTTTATACAGGTGAGAGTAACCTGTGTAGAGTACATTATACAGGTGAGAGTAACCTGTGTAGAGTACTTTATACAGGTGAGAGTAACCTGTGTAGAGTACATTATACAGGTGAGAGTAACCTGTGTAGAGTACTTTATACAGGTGAGAGTAACCTGTGTAGAGTACATTATACAGGTGAGAGTAAACTGTGTAGAGAACTTTATACAGGTGAGAGTAAACTGTGTAGAGTACTTTATACAGGTGAGAGTAAACTGTGTAGAGTACTTTATACAGGTGAGAGTAAACTGTGTAGAGAACTTTATACAGGTGAGAGTAAACTGTGTAGAGTACTTTATACAGGTGAGAGTAACCTGTGTAGAGAACTTTATACAGGTGAGAGTAACCTGTGTAGAGAACTTTATACAGGTGAGAGTAACCTGTGTAGAGTACATTATACAGGTGAGAGTAACCTGTGTAGAGTACATTATACAGGTGAGAGTAAACTGTGTAGAGAACTTTATACAGGTGAGAGTAAACTGTGTAGAGTACTTTATACAGGTGAGAGTAAACTGTGTAGAGAACTTTATACAGGTGAGAGTAAACTGTGTAGAGTACTTTATACAGGTGAGAGTAACCTGTGTAGAGAACTTTATACAGGTGAGAGTAACCTGTGTAGAGTACATTATACAGGTGAGAGTAACCTGTGTAGAGAACTTTATACAGGTGAGAGTAACCTGTGTAGAGAACTTTATACAGGTGAGAGTAACCTGTGTAGAGAACTTTATACAGGTGAGAGTAACCTGTGTAGAGTACATTATACAGGTGAGAGTAAACTGTGTAGAGAACTTTATACAGGTGAGAGTAACCTGTGTAGAGAACTTTATACAGGTGAGAGTAACCTGTGTAAAGTACATTATACAGGTGAGAGTAAACTGTGTAGAGAACTTTATACAGGTGAGAGTAACCCGTGTAGAGAACTTTATACAGGTGAGAGTAACCTGTGTAGAGTACTTTATACAGGTGAGAGTAACCTGTGTAGAGTACATTATACAGGTGAGAGTAAACTGTGTAGAGAACTTTATACAGGTGAGAGTAACCTGTGTAGAGAACTTTATACAGGTGAGAGTAACCTGTGTAGAGTACTTTATACAGGTGAGAGTAACCTGTGTAGAGTACATTATACAGGTGAGAGTAAACTGTGTAGAGAACTTTATACAGGTGAGAGTAAACTGTGTAGAGTACTTTATACAGGTGAGAGTAACCTGTGTAGAGTACTTTATACAGGTGAGAGTAACCTGTGTAGAGTACTTTATACAGGTGAGAGTAACCTGTGTAGAGTACTTTATACAGGTGAGAGTAACCTGTGTAGAGAACTTTACACAGGTGAGAGTAACCTGTGTAGAGTACATTATACAGGTGAGAGTAACCTGTGTAGAGTACATTATACAGGTGAGAGTAACCTGTGTAGAGTACATTATACAGGTGAGAGTAACCTGTGTAGAGTACATTATACAGGTGAGAGTAACCTGTGTAGAGTACATTATACAGGTGACCACAAACAAAATCACGTGGAACATGATTTTGTCATGATCACGTCTCGCTTCATGCAGGTCGGCGTTCAATCCCCGACCGTCCACAAGTGGTTGGACACCATTCCTTTCCCCCCGTCCCATCCTAAATCCTGACCCCTTCCCAGTGCTATATAGTCGTAATGGCTTGGTGCTTCCCCCCCCTCCCCCTGATAATTCCCTTTCCTTTTTTTGCAAAATTGAAGAGAATGGAGAAGTTCGCTGCCTTTTAAAATGCGTAAAAGTCTCTGTGCCGGGCTTGGTGAAGAGTGGATTGAGACGAGCGGGTATCGAACCCTCTCAGGGAGATATATTAGCACCATTCGTCCACAGCTCTGGTTGATAGCGGCGCTTGATATCGTGTTTTTATGAGACAGAGACGGATGGTAAAGGTGGGATTGGGGGTGTGGGGGAGTTGTTGTGGGTGGGGGATTGGTGGGGCTGTGGGTGGGGGAGTTGTTGTGGGAGTGGGAATACTGTGGCTGTGGTTGGAGGGGAATAATGTGGCTGTGGGTGAGGGAATACTGTGGCTGTGGGTGGTGGAATACTGTGGCTGTGGGTGGGGGAAATACTGTGGCTGTGGGTGGAGGAAATACTGTGGCTGTGGGTGGAGGAAATACTTTGGCTGTGGGTGGGGGAATACTGTGGCTGTGGGTGGTGGAATACTGTGGCTGTGGGTGGGGGAAATACTGTGGCTGTGGGTGGGGAAAATACTGTGGCTGTGGGTGGGAAAATACTGTGGCTGTGGGTGGGGAAAATACTGTGGCTGTGGGTGGGGAAAATACTGTGGCTGTGGGTGGGGAAAATACTGTGGCTGTGGGTGGGGGAAATACTGTGGCTGTGGGTGGGGAAAATACTGTGGCTGTGGGTGGGAAAATACTGTGGCTGTGGGTGGGGGAAATACTGTGGCTGTGGGTGGGGAAAACACTGTGGCTGTGGGTGGGGAAAATACTGTGGCTGTGGGTGGGGGAATACTGTGGCTGTGAGGAAACCAGCAAACGTATTACGTACCCACAACGTTTGTAAACGTTGTAACAGCAAAACAACGTTGTATAAACGTTACTTGAGTAAAAATAACGTTTTAGTAACGCTCTGTGACTGTTGCGTTACTTCAACTATATAACCTTACTAGCTATAATGATCTAGTTGACCCTTAAAGACCTCCCCTAATGACCGAATTGAAGAAAACAGTTAAACCACAGATAGTCATCAAGGAGTTATATATCTCCACCGACGAAACCTGTTGATCTTTCCTTGACCTATGGCGAGGTTGGGAACGACTCGAGGTCATACTAAACCCCAATCGTTTATTGTCGTTATTAACAACCTCGTAAGGTTTCGGAATTGTTAAACTGTTTACAAAGTCGCCATGATTGAGAAAAGATGTACATGTTTCGTGAATAGGCACATAAGTACTTTATGAGAACAGTCATTAACTGTTCTTGTTAGTTAATGACTGACATTTGCCACAAAATGCAACCCACAACAGTCGAATAACTCCACAGTATCCATTTACTACTAGATGAAAGCAGACTTATTGATTGGGAGTTGTATGGAAACGTGCCCAAACGCTTCACCTGGACATGGGAATCGAACCCTGAACCAATTGGTTATTCACGCAGTGATACATGACTCAGCCCCAACACCTGAATGGCATATAGACTCCCTAATCATTTTCACAACCCCGGGATTATCAATACAGCTGATTATACACGCCTGACACCGTATGATTAATACAGATTAATCCGAGCACTGCGTGGGGTGACCACTGAGCTCGGTCAGTATAAGGGATCTATGAACATAAACAATGATCAATATTGATGACTACTCACGTGATAATCATGATGATTAATGATTAATCATCACGTGATGATTAATCTACTCACGTGATGCCAGGTGATGCCTAACGGGCGCGTACCTGATTGGGAGAGAGAACAAGGGATTAATTGTGGTAACTGGTGAGAGAAAGAGAGAGAGAGAGAGAGAGAGAGAGAGAGAGAGAGAGAGAGAGAGAGAGAGAAAATGGAAAAATTTATCTACCTACAAATCTCTCCTATGTTTCTACTTTCAAATCTCTCATCTCCTCCCTCGTTTCTAACTAATCCATTCTAATCCTTCACTACTCCTTTCTCTCTCAACTGATTATCACCCAATCTCAGACAATCCAAAGATTGTCTGCATTCCATTCTAATCACCATCTCTGTCTCTATGTGTTGCAACATAAAAAAACCGGGACTCTACTGTACGAGTAGCGGCGTCTAACAGCCTGATTGATCAGACCACCAATCAGGAGATCTAATCAGAGACCGGGCCGTGGGGGACAGTGTTCCCCGGAGCCATCACTTGGTAAGGTATATGTGTTTTTCTTACTGAACACACTGCGTTGTAAGCTATCAAACACAACGTCAGTATTGCGGTGGTTTAGGGAAATTTATATAGGGAACGAAAGAGGGGAATAAGAAGGGAGGAAAAGGGGAAAAAATGAGAGGGGGAAGAGAGGAGGAAAGGGAAGAGGGTGGGAAAGAGGTAAGACAAGAAAAGAGGCAAGAGGGCAGGCAGGCCAGAACGCATCTGATGCTTTAGTCAAATTTTTTGGTCTCCAGAAAAGGACATAATGAAATGCTTGTATCAGTGTCCGTAGAGTTTTACAGATTGTGTAACTCCTCTCCCTGCCTACCATTCCCTTCTCTCTTCCCCTTACCCTCCTCTTCTCTTCCTCTCTCCCCTTCGCTCCCCTCTCTCTCTCTCTCTCTCTCTCTCTCTCTCTCTCTCTCTCTCTCTCTCTCTCTCTCTCTCTCTCTCTCTCTCTCTCTCTCTCTCTCTCTCTCTCTCTCTCTCTCTCTCTCTCTCTCTCTCTCTCTCTCTCTCTCAATCTCCCCCCTCTCAATCACTCTCACTTTTTCCCATTCTCTAACACACTTCCCCTCTTCCATTCTCTCTATCTTTCTCCCCCTCTCCTCGTAACCTCTTTCTAAGCATCCCTTTCCCTTTCCATGTCCCATATTCACCCCTTTATCCCTCTCTACCGTCCCCTCCCACTCTGTCATCCCGTTTGCCCTGTTATTTCTTACAACATGGCAATTGAATCGACCCCCCGACTGACCTATGACACTCACACACCGCACATGTTGCATGCTTCAAAGTTTAGTTAAACTAGCTACAGGCATCTGACCTTCTACTTGAGACAAGCAAACATATATTCAATTTTGTAGATACAGATTAATTCCAAAATACATTATATATAAGAGGTTAATCAATTGTTTAATACGAATATATACAGACAGCAGATTCAACAAATATTCAAATTTCCTGTTGGGTTCATTTGCATGCTGGAAGCTGTTGCAAATGCTTGCAACATGAATAAAACAAGTGAGATTGGGGAGAGCGAGGTACAAGCACAATGACTGCAGTTACACCATTAAGATAAAAGCCTTTTGAGGGCTTTTTTGGGGGGTGGGCAGGAGACCGAGTTTAATTACCAGCAGCCGGTGGGGTCGTGAGGCTGCAGAACAACGCCTCCAACAACTTGCTGGAACGACGAGAAGGCTCCAAGATAATGGTGGTTCTTGACTATAATTAAAGTGAGATTAAACTGAGGATGAGTTTGGTTGTCGATCTGTGTGTGTGTTTGTGTGTGTGTGTGTGTGTGTGTGTGTGTGTGTGTGTGTGTGTGTGTGTGTGTGTGTGTGTGTGTGTGTGTGTGTGTGTGTGTGTGCTCACCTAGTTGTGCTTGCAGGATCGAGCATTGACTCTTGGATCCCGCCTGGCGCGCGCGCGTGTGTGTGTGTGTGTGTGTTGTTGTTGAATGGATTGAGCTCTAGCCCCTAGTCCTTATCCAGCCTCTTTACAGCCATATATATATATATATATATATATATATATATATATATATATATATATATATATATATATATATATATATATATATATATATATATATATATATATATATATATATATATGTATGTCGTACCTAGTAGCCAGAACGCACTTCTCAGCCTAGTATGCAAGGCCCGTTTTGCCTAATAAGCCAAGTTTTCATGAATTATTTATTTTTTGACTACCTAACCTACCTAACCTAACCTAACCTAACCTAACTTTTTCGGCTACCTAACCTAACCTAACCTATAAAGATAGGTTAGGTTAGGTAGGGTTGGTTAGGTTCGGTCATATATCTACGTTAATTTTAACTCCAATAAAATAAAATTGACCTCATACATAATGAAATGGGTAGCTTTATCTTTTCATAAGAAAAAAATTAGAGAAAATATATTAATTCATGAAAACTTGGCTTATTAGGCAAATCGGGCCTTGCATAGTAGGCTGAGAAGTGTGTTCTGGCTACTAGGTACGACATATATATATATATATATATATATATATATATATATATATATATATATATATATATATATATATATATATATATATATATATATATATATATATATTCGAACCTGTGATCCAGTAATCGTCAGGTCGTCACACTGTTCACTCAGCCATTGTCTCAACAAAAGAAATAGAACGAGGATGTCC
>NC_091199.1:11167308-11172308 GCF_040958095.1 Procambarus clarkii | reverse complement strand
TCGGGAACATTATAATTTGTTTTTGAAATATTTAAATACCTAATTGCGAGTTCACAAAATCCAGAGCAGTCCAATTTGGCAACACCATTGTGAATCACAAGTTAGAAAGTTTTTAATTTGGAAAGTTGGCGGCAGAGGCCAGTAAACACGGTCAAAATGATCCCAGATAGTTAACTGACAGAGGTCGGGAGATTGCAGATGTTGAGAAGCTAAATCACATGTTGATGTGATTTGATCCCCTGCACACACACACACACACACACACACACACACACACACACACACACACACACACACACACACACATTAGGAAGTGATGTGGTGGAGGCTGACTCCATACACAGTTTCACGTGTAGATATGATAGAGCCCAATAGGCTCAGGAACCTGTACACTAGTTGATTAACAGTTGAGAGGCGGGACCAAAGAGCCAGAGCTCAACCCCCGCAAGCACAAATAGGTGAGTACACACACACACGCACACACACACACACACACACACACACACACACACACACACACAATAATTGGACTCTCTTGAACTCTCATTCCCTGTTGGGAAATAGGACCGGAGTCATTGCTGTAAACAACCGATGCTCGATAGGCGGGATCCAAGAGTCAATGCTCGATCCTGCAGACACAACTAGATTGGGAAAAACTTCCCAATCAACTGTTGTGATTGTTATAAACTGCCTCCTGGTGCTTCGAATCCCATTAACTGTTTAATAATTGTAAACAAAGCCGCCAAAGATTGAGAAAATATGTACAGATTCGCACGTGCTTGCGTAACTACTTCGTGAATCTGGCCCCAGGCTACTATATATTAGAGAACACTGGTATAGAGTCTCTCCCTACAGCCAGGTGGTCTATGTACCTAGGTGGTCGCTAAGGCTCCGTGACTCGCCTGGAAGTTGGCCTCTGTGGGGCTGGAAACCTTGAAGGATTGCAAGTTCCAGGTTGCAAGGTTGCTGGAGAGGAAAAATACCTCTATCTATGCACCTCACATTTCTGCCTCACTTCTCTTTCTCTTTCTCTCTCTGTTTTCCAGCGGGTTTTGTGGTAATTTAATTTTGGGAGCAGCGTCAAAAGCATCATGACCGACATGGCACCAGAGCAGCAGCACCAACATGGCACCAGACCAACATGACCAACATAGCAACAGAGCAACAACGACACAATTCCTCACTCCTTAACAGCTCTTGACGGGGCAAATGATGACTAACCACTCAGGAAAGTCGTTACGACTATTGCTCTATCATTTCCGCCTCGTTCCAGGCTATTACGATATTGGACCCGAAAATAGATCACACATGAACTCGGGATTTTTTTTTTTACCATGGTTTTCAGGTCTGACGAATCACCAGTTGGTAGTACAGTCATTAACCTCAAATTGGTGACTTCTGCTGAAGGTTAACAGTCGTTACATTCGGTACGGAGCAAGAGTCGTGTTGGCCTGAGCTGGTAGAGCGATATCTTTGCTTCTAGCAAGGTCCCGGTTCGATCCCCGGTGGTTTAAGTGGGGTTATTAGCACTGTTTCTTCACTTCGTTTTCATATATATATATATATATATATATATATATATATATATATATATATATATATATATATATATATATATATATCTTTCATTTCAATTTGTAGTCATACTGGCCTGCTGTTTTCACATAATAACTACCCATTACCAAAAACATTAGTCCAAAGTCAACATCATATTAATATCATTTTGATGTTTTTAATGGAAAAAAATTTCAGTGCCCCAAAAAAGTTTGTAATCAACAATATTTTTTAAACTTTTTCGGATTAATTTGGAATCTGTTTCCTTTGCCGCCTTCGCTCGCCTCCAGGACGTTCCCTGCGAGACTAACTTTCGCGACAGGCCAAAAAGTTGGTAATTTGCAACATCTCGATGTTGCATCCTTCACGTGATCTTGATACTGTGACCTTCCAATTCCTCGTCCTTCGGAAACTACGATCTCCAGACACTGCAAATGCTTGAGACTCAGAACCTCCATAGATAGCTTCCAGGACCTCTCAAATCTCCATAGACAGCTTCCAGGACCTCTGAACCACCATAGACAGCTTCCAGGACCTCTGAACCACCATAGACAGCTTCCAGGACTTCTCAAACTACCATAGACATCTTCCAGAACCTCTGAACCACCATAGACAGCTTCCAGAACCTCTCAAACTACCATAGACAGCTTCCAGAACCTCTCAAACCACCATAGACAGCTTTCAGGACCTTTCAAACCACCATAGACAGCTTCCAGAACCTCTCAAACCACCATAGACAGCTTCCAGAACCTCTCAAACCACCATAGACAGCTTCCAGAACCTCTCAAACCACCATAGACAGCTTCCAGAACCTCTCAAACCACCATAGACAGCTTCCAGAACCTCTCAAACTACCATAGACAGCTTCCAGAACCTCTCAAATCATCATAGACAGCTTCCAGGACCTCTCAAACCACCATAGACAGCTTCCAGAACCTCTCAAACCACCATAGACAGCTTCCAGAACCTCTCAAACCACCATAGACAGCTTCCAGAACCTCTCAAACCACCATAGACAGCTTCCAGAACCTCTCAAACCACCATAGACAGCTTCCAGAACCTCTCAAACCACCATAGACAGCTTCCAGAACCTCTCAAACCACCATAGACAGCTTCCAGAACCTCTCAAACTACCATAGACAGCTTTCAGAACCTCTCAAACCACCATAGACAGCTTCCAGAACCTCTCAAACCACCACAGACAGCTTCCAGAACCTCTCAAACCACCATAGACAGCTTCCAGAACCTCTCAAATCATCATAGACAGCTTCCAGGACCTCTCAAACCACCATAGACAGCTTCCAGAACCTCTCAAACCACCATAGACAGCTTCCAGAAACCTCTCAAACCATCATAGACAGCTTCCAGAAACCCCCCAACCACCATAAACAGCTTCCAGAACCTCTCAAACCACCATAAACAGCTTCCAGAACCTCTCAAACCACCATAGACAGCTTCCAGAACCTCTCAAACCACCATAGACAGCTTCCAGAACCTCTCAAATCATCATAGACAGCTTCCAGGACCTCTCAAACCACCATAAACAGCTTCCAGAAGTCCTCAATCTCCAAAAATTGCAACCCCAAACGCCTTGTAAATATAACTTTCATAATTCTGTAAACCTCTTCACGCATAAACTGATCTCCCGAACCCCAAAATTCGGAACTTTCCAGAATCTTCGACTTCTGGAAAGTTCCGCCTTCCCCCAAAACTGCTGCCTCCAGGAATCCTGGAAGCCGACGCTGCTATACAAAGAAAAAAGAGCATTTCGATGGGAAGGAGCGACAAGGAGAACTCTTACTCCTCTAGAGAGCAAGAGCCGCGCCATCAATCAAGGTCCACTGAAGAGAGCTATTTTCACTCCCCAAAAGCCTCATATCGATAGTGCCATATAGCTCTTGAGAGATGGCACTGGCATCTTTCTCTGAGAGAGCTCCTCCGTGGCACTCTTTTTTTCCCCTTCCCTGTCTCTTTTGCTTATTCTTACCTCTCACCAAGAATACCGAGAATCACGGTACAATCCACGTGAGAGGTTTTGCGGCTCTTTGGGATTAGAAAACGACGTTGCCCAATCGTTTTTTTTGCGGGGATATGAGAGTGTGCATGTTAGGACAGGTGAGGGACAGGTAGACAGATGCTCCAGACAGGCGAGGGACAGACAGATATCCTACACAGGCGAGGGACAGACAGATATCCTAAACAGACGAGGGACAGACAGATATCCTAAACAGGCGAGGGACAGACAGATATCCTAAACAGGCGAGAGACAGACAGATATCCTAAACAGGCGAGGGACAGACAGATATCCTACACAGGCGAGGGACAGACAGATATCCTAAACAGACGAGGAACAGACAGATATCCTAAACAGATTAGGAACATGAACTTCACAGAGTTCGAGAACAAAGAGATTTTTCAGAGCAATGAAAGACAGATACTCTAGACAGGTGAGGAACAGACAGATACAGCTAAGAGCAACATGATTGTCTCACAGACGAAGGTTAAGAGACACAGTATTCCCGTGTTTTGTCTATTGCAAGGAAGTGTGCTACTTGCAACATACTTGGAATTCATAATATGTAAGTATTATGTATATTGTAAGTATGAGAGGCTGAGATAGTAGGGATAAGTGGCGTGTCCTCAAGCCGTCACTTATAGAGGGATAAGGGAGTATGAGGGAACATAGTAATGGTTTAAACGTTGTATTTCGGACGGAGGCGAAAATAACTGATTTTTAATAGGGTCGCGAGGGAGATATGCTCAGAAGTGTTAAGTATTAGTGTTAAGTGAATTAGTTAATTGTTTCAGGACGGGTGAAGTGTTCACTCATTCTAATTTGATGTCTAAATTTATACATAAATTGTTGCACTTGAAAATTTTATCCAAAATATTTTCTTCTGTTAAAGCAAAAGTTGTTCTTATAATTATATTTCTCTTCGTTACGGCACTTTCACTATAATTTATTTTCTGTTCACTATATATTTTGTGTTTGCTACTATACTCTCTCTCTCTCTCTCTCTCTCTCTCTCTCTCTCTCTCTCTCTCTCTCTCTCTCTCTCTCTCTCTCTCTCTCTCTCTCTCTCTCTCTCTCTCTCTCTCTCTCTCTCTCTCAACTTTTATGTTGAGAGGAGAGAGAGTTTTTCTTTCCCTTTCCCTTTCACCTTTGCAATTCTTTCTCCCGAATTTCTTCTTTCTAATTACTTTCACTACTCCCTTTCCCCCGAGTTCATTAATATAAATGGCACCAACCACTCATAATTCTCCACTTCAGATCACTACACTCCAAGCTCACCCCTTAATTCTTTCTAATGGATGTCTTCTCTAAGGGTAACGTTGAATTCTAGCCCCCTTCGAATGTATCAATTCGAAGCTTACTTTTTAATTATCTTTAACTCTAAGCTTATCTCTCTCTCTCTCTCTCAGCTCTTCCTGTGTTCTCTAATATT
>NC_091199.1:11146547-11156547 GCF_040958095.1 Procambarus clarkii | reverse complement strand
TCTTGTCCTGTGAGCCGTGGGGTACTCACACACACACGCACGCACACACACACACACACACACACACACACACACACACACACACACACACACACACACACACACACACACACACACACACACACACACACGCGGATTACGGATTAACCTGTTGATTGATTGTCCCCCCAAACAGAAGAGTTAGGGGGGACATGATCACCACATTCAAGATTCTCTAGGAATCGACAGGGTTGATAAAGACAGGCTATTTAACACAAGGGGCACACGCACTAGGGGACACAGGTGGTTCTGAGTGCCCAAATGAGCCACAGAGACGTTAGAAAGAACTTTTTCAGTGTCAGAGTAGTTAACAGATGGAATGCATTAGGCAGTGATGTGGTGGAGGCTGACTCCATACACAGTTTCAAATGTAGATATGATAGAGCCCAATAGGCTCAGGAATCTGTACACCTGTTGATTGACAGTTGAGAGGCGGGACCAAAGAGCCAGAGCTCAACCCCCGCAAACACAAGCGCTTCCTATTCATCATGGGCCAGCCTATAGTGCGTGTGTCTGGAGAGTCGAGACACGCAGGTTCGATCCCATCTCATGGGCTGCCCACGGTGTCTATGACTTACGACATTTATAACAAAATCACGGAAATAAATCCGGCCGGGTGAACCGTGCAGGAACGTATCCGAACAGTAAGATCTGGTACAATATATCCGAACAGTAAGATCTGGTACAATATATCCGAACAGTAAGATAAAATCTGGTACTATATATCCGAACAGTAGTATAAGGTCTGGTACAATATAACCGAACAGTAAGATAAGATCTGTACGATATATCCGAACGCAAGATCTGGTAAGAACCACGCAATTCTTAAAGCGGACATACCCCACTTTCGAACACTTTTTTAAACATACAAATGATTTAAAAATATAAAATATGTTTTAAATATATCAATATACCCCCATACCAAAAACATCAATGACCCTCTGAAAAGGTGAATGACACTGCCCAAAAATCTTAAACCGATAACATTTTTATATGACAAATTAAACTCGAAAAAAAAATATCTTTTTGATTGCCATCATAGAGAGAAAAAATTCCTCCGCAAACTGTAATTGCTTTGAGGCTATGCAATTGGGTCAATCACTGACCGTTACGGCTCAAACAAGGGGAAAATACATAATACAATCACAAGAACGGTGTATAGATTATAAGATATTGTGATTATACAATAGGATCGAACCCGCGTCCCTGGAAACACAAACCGAAACTGTCTCTATTTTCCGCTTGTTACAACTTGTAATAAAGTTGTTACATCTTGGCTTAACGTGTTTATGACGTATTTGAACCTTGTTACAACTTGCTATATTGGTTGTTATAACTGTTTAGGAGGTATTAAAACTAGTTCGAACGTTGTACCAACGTCGTAGTTTCGGTGTGTGTTTGGCGGGGTCTCTGTGGGGAAGGCTAGGGAACAGATTCGATTTCATTGCATAACTTTAATATTTTTCGACCAAATGAAACGAATTACATTCACATGTGATGGGACGAGATGCGAGGCAGACATCCTGCGTAATTAGCAGAATTAAATATAGGAGAAGAAGAATTCAAGAGTCAGAGTGATGTGTTGAGTATTTTACATTAAAACATGTTAAATTTGCTAATTACTCCAAGTCTGTTTGTGTTTTTGTATCCCTTGATGAGAGAGAGAGAGAAAGAGAGAGAGAGAGAGAGAGAGAGAGAGAGAGAGAGAGAGAGAGAGAGAGAGTATGGAATGGAATTATCAGTGGGAAAGCACCAAGCCATTACGACTATATAGCACTGGGAAGGGGTCAGGATAAGGATTTGAGATGGGCCGGTGGGAAAGGAATGGTGCCCAACCACTTGTGGTGAACGGTCGGGGATTGAACGCCGACCTGCATGAAGCGAGACCGTCGCTCTACCGTTCAGAACTAAACAACCAACATTTATCTACTAACAAACAGCAGTTCATTAATACCAGATAGAAAAAAGCATCTTAAAATGGAATATTCCCCCCCCCCCGCACTTACAAACTGGGATATAGGATACAGGATACAGGATACATGGATACAGCCTGGGATACAAGGCTGTATCCCGCCTCCAAGCACCCGTGAGAGAGAAAAATACTCCTCACACACACCAATTAACATGATACATGTCTCCCATTACTGCCTCTTATCAACATTTAATATATAAAAGTCTTGGGCCAAACAGCCTACTTTTTCAGACTTAGGCTTTTAGGCTCGTGATTAATTGGCGTGAGCTTTTGGTACTATTGGCTCTTGTTAGCTGCTTTTATGGAGGCAGTTAGCGATATATGTAGGCAACAGTCTTATCTTTTATAAGATATGTGAGGTAATACATATTGGCTACGATCTCATTATTCCTGGAGATAGAGATATTTTCATATATATATTCAAATATATATTATGTTTATTTATAACAAAGGAGATTACACAAATGCCTTTTGACTCGCGTCAAGCGGCGTTATATTCAACCAAACTCAAGTTTCAAGCGTCTAACCTGCGCTTGAAACAATTGAGTGACGTAACATATCTACAATTATACAGTTAATTAACAGTTAATTCGATGCAAGATAATCTATTTCCCCCTCTTATGAAAAAACAAATCGCCACCACATTTGAAACCTTCCATGATACTGGAACTCTAATGATTTAATATATATGCAAATTTAGATGAATGAACGAATTTCGGCGTTAATGTTTCTCATACTTGTCTCTGTGGCTGGAGAAGTCTTCATTCAAATACATTAATACGTTTGGAAGAAGTCTTTTAATTTAATGCACGCACGCACGCAATCACGAAGTCACTATCAGCATACAAACACACACAAACATGCAAGCACTTACACCCACACAACCAACTTGAACCATTCATACCAGACGGGTCCTAAAGTCCTGTTTATTTCAACAGACGAGTCCTTAAGTCCCTTTACTTCAACAGAGTCAGACCGTTTAAGACTTGCTTACACCAACAGAAAATGTATCCAGGATGAGCTCACTCAACATAAGGCTACAATCACCCTACAATCACTGAACAATCACTATACAATCACTTTACAATCACACTACAATCACTTTACAATCACTATACAATCACTACTCCTCCCCTCAAAGCAGAAAATAATATCACTGCGCACCTGTGCCATGCGCAGTGAAGAACCCTAGATTGTTAAGAGACGGGAGAGGTTAATTGGCTGTTAGTGAAATGTGTAGGTTGTTCGCCCCGGTGAAGTTCGAACAGGGGGGGTTCGCTAATTGGTGATATTTACGAACGAACTCGTTAGCATATCAGAATTCTTTTTTTTTTATGTGATTATTTTTTTTTTGGGGGGGGGGGGGTTCAGATGTCATTTGTTAATTTTTTTTCAGGTGATTTGAACTTTTGCTTTTCTGTTGCGTTCAATTTTTATTTCGAACTTGGTTAAAGGTCAAGGAGAAAAGTTCGAACGTTCGTTGTCTATGGGAGAATATGGGAAGGGGTGTTCGATATTCCTATCGGACATATTGGTATTTTGTTCCAAAGTATATATTAGTACTTTGTTACAAAGTACATATTGGTACTTTGTTTCAAAGTACCAATATGTATAGTGATGGATTACCAGTAAAAAAAAATTTCGTCCCAATAAATTTATTGAATCTTGAAAAAAATTAAGCTAGAAACCAAACTGAAATATTGCTATAGGCCTAGTATAGAACATATATGTGCTATATAGGCTTAAGATAGCGTGTTTCAGGCCTAGGATTGCTAATTAGAGAGGTCAGGTTAGATTATATATATATATATATATATATATATATATATATATATATATATATATATATATATATATATATATATATATATATATATATATATATATATATATATATATATATATATTGCAGTTGAAAATTCAGTAATACAAAAGTCAACTTTCTAGTGGTCCATCAGAAAGTACCATATTAGTACTTTCCCAGAAGTACTTTCACTTTTGAAGTGAGAGTTACTTTGACCTGAAGAAGAGTTTAGATCTAGTTACAAATTTATAAAAGATATTTTCAATTTTAGAACAGATATCTTTTCATATTTAGCAATTTAGAAGGTTTGTTTTAAAGATGGTGATCAGGGCGTTAAAATGGAATTTCAAAAAAATAGTTCCTGAAAAAGAGTCTATCACAAATTGTGGCCAGAATAGATATGGTTATCTTGTGATAACTTCGGGGCTTAGCGTCCCCGCGGCCCGGTCCTCGACCAGGCCTCTTATTTGTAACACACCCCTAGGAAGCAGCCCGTAGCAGCTGTCTAACTCCCAGGTACCTATTTACTGCTAGGTCAAGAGGAGCATCAGGGTAAAAGAAACTCAGCCCATTCCTTTCCCCCGTCCCATCCCAAATCCTTATCCTGACCCCTTGCCAGTGCTATAAAGTCGTAATGGCTTGGCACTTTCCCCCTGATAATTAATTAATTCCCCCTCTTCCACCGGGGATGAAACCCGGAACCTCAGGACTACGAACACGGAGCGCTGTCCACTCAGCCGTCAGGCCCCTCCCTGACGCACAACACCAGTGCCACTCCAGGTCTTGCCAAGCACCGTGGCACTGTGGCTGCACCATCGACCGGTGCCTCAGCTGTGGTGGAGTGCCAAGCGGTTGAGGACTACAACATCCGGGACTGCAGCTTTGATGTAACCTAACCACACTATACACCTCTGTTAATGCGCTAATTGGGTGTTAATTGTGCGTCGGACGCACATTCGCGTCGGACGCACATTCGCCAGGCTTCCCCTTGCAATTGTGGCACTCTGCAATGAGTGGCTGTGACAACTATGGCACTCTGCTTGTCGACTCATCATTGGTTGTGTTGCTGATGTGTTGAGCCGGTGTTGAATTGTGTTGTGCAAAAGTGCGTTCCATGTGGATCAATGAGGGCTTGTACTTAAGTGTATGTTAGAGGCCTACTTAAGTGTGTGTTGGAGACCTGCTTAAGACTGTGTTGAAAACCTCTGTGGGAACCGACCTGTGAGATTTATATTTATTTAATTTATATGAATTTATATAGAATTTATATTTACGTTAATTTATATACTTCGATAGCAATTTGTATAATGATAAGTGGACTGTATTTCTGCAATAATCTCATAATCTCACAAATCGATCCTCTACACATTAGGGGGGTTATTAAATTAATATATATGCAGCCAATCAAACTACAGTAATAGCTACATACATTGATGAGGTTCCTTATCTTATAGTACAGCAGATTAGTCCACCAGGTATAACTAGGGTGTAGACACCAAATTATCCTCTTTGAGGTAGCTTCCATATCACCCAGTAACTGGTGCACAATCTTGCATCCTCGTCTTGACCTGTCAAAAGTGCGCTAGCTGTGAAGCCAGAATCCTATATATGACAAGCTATATCAGAGAAAACACTATACAGAACATTGAAGACCTGGCTTAATTACCTTTAGTATGAGGCGATTTCGCGATCTAACCGGGTCACCCTATATCCTGACATTAATGGCCATAAATGAATGATAAACGGGTTTCGGATAGACACTTAACTTGAATTTGTAGACAGCGTGTTGAAAAATGGTACACCTTTGGTTTCCATAACACTACGTCCAAGTAAATTTAACAGGAGCCGTATTTGCTCCCGTGTGAGCCTCTGGTCTCAATAACAACAATGGCTGCCCTCCTTCCTCCACTCTGACGCCTGGCTTACATTGTCCAGATTTCAGAACGTGATAGAAGGGTCACATTTACTCTACTTTAATATTAATAATTAAGTTAATTTATATAAGATGTTTTTATGATGGTAATGTCCAAAGACTAATGTATTTAAGAATAATTCCCAGCAGAATAGCTGGTGAATTATAATAGTATGTGGTGATGATATCCCGTTTTCTTTAGATGGTAATTCCACTACAAGTTACGTTTTCTATGGTTAACTTGTTGGTAATACAGCAGCTATTATCTGTATGATATTAAATGGTGTCGGATTTTCCGACAACCTCCACCTTAGCTAAGAGACACACCTTACCTCATATAACCTAACCTAACCTAACCTAACCTAACCTAACCTCACCTCACCTCACCTTCCTCACTTTCCTACCTCACCATAAACAGGTCAAAAGAGGTTCCAGGTGTGTAGTGTACTGGCTCCGTGAAGCAGCGCTGAGAGCTGGGGGCCTCAATAGCGCAGTAGGCGTCGCTGGGGATGGGTCTTCAAACATTCTTCCTTTCAACCTGAAGGTTTGCCCCAGTCCCCCCCCCTCTCATTTTTGTTTTTACTCCTGCCACATCTATACACCTGTACAGGTTTTCTCCAGCTACACCTGTTCACCCCAGTCACATGTGTACACAAGTTTACTCTAGTTACAACTGGAAGGATTAGAAAATCAGTTGGAGCCGTGATGAGGATTCGAAACCTAGGCTCTGGGGGATTCCCAAGCACACGCCTTACACCACTAAGCCACGACATGGTCACAAGGCTTGCAACCTGGGATTCTACTGAATCCACGAGGGTTTCTGAGGCTTCCACTGAAGCCTTCCCCTTTCCAATGCCCTCTGGCTCTGTCGCCCAGTAATTCTACCTCTGACACTTCCTCTTTCAACGAACAAAGAAGTTACATTAATGTATCAATGTTGCGTAAATACATGATGTATCAATGTTACATAAATACATGATGTATCAATGTTACATTAATACATGATGTATCAATGACAAAATCAATGCCATTGATTCATAGCGTTAATGGGAGTTACCTGTGCACTCTAAAGCTTCGTATAAATCTCATATAATGGTTTAAAATCTAAATTTCAATATCAGTGCATGTTTTGAACTTCAAAAAAAAATATAAATATTTGTATTTTAGAAATTGAACCAAAAATTGAAAATAAAAAAACTGATGATTTGAATACATGTGTTTCAATAGGCAGGCGATGAGTCAAAATAACGTGGCTAAAGTATGTTGTTCAAACCACACACTAGAAGGTGAAGGGACGACGACGTTTCGGTCCGTCCTGGACCATTCACAATCGACTTGAGAATGGTCCAGGACGGACCGAAACGTCGTCGTCCCTTCACCTTCTAGTGTGTGGTCTGGTCAACACGTGTTTCCTCCGAGTCTGTTAGTTATGTCACGTAATTAGTAATTACGGTGCTGTTAATGAGGGTAGAGGCCATTAGCACTCCTGCTTTGAATAGCCTTTGCCATGTTGAGGGTGGCAACTATGCAAGATTTGGTGAAAAAAAAACGGATTACGATGGCAACAAACCCATAGGCTTTCTTTCTGGGTTATTATATGTCAACTGTTTTTTGTTTTATTTTATGAACTACTGTGAGTCTTCATTGCTTATATGGATTGTTATGGCAACACAATAATGCTTTTTTATGATTTAATATGCCAACTCATTGTTGTTTTTATAGATTACTATGGCAACCTATTGTTTATAGATTACTATGGCAACCTATTGTTTGTAGATTACTATGGCAACCTATTGTTTATAGATTACTATGGCAACTCATTTTTTATAGATTACTATGGCAACCTATTGTTTATAGATTACTATGGCAACCTATTGTTTATAGATTACTATGGCAACCTATTGTTTATAGACTACTATGGCAACTCATTTTTTATAGATTACTATGGCAACTCATTTTTTATAGATTACTATGGCAACCCATTTTTTATAGATTACTATGGCAACTCACTAGTTTTCATTTTCTAGATTACTATGTCAGTTCTCCTGGAGAACACAGGCCACAGTGCCCAATCACCACAGAGAGATCGAAGGACCACACTATGAGTTGTTGTGAAATGTTAAAGTCTTGGGATTTCACGCCGAAGACTTCAAGAATCTAGTCCAAGACTTTTCCCAATGGAAGCTTGATGTTGCTTGACTATTCTAACTGTCTCTTGTTCCCGAGGGGGTCGTTAGAAGGGGTCGTTAGCAGGGGTCGTTGGAAGAAGGTCGTCATGTTCTTTGACTATATTCTAAACGTTTCCATATAGCTAAAGAATCAAAGAATGTCTTATAGGTCCCCGTTGATATGCCTGAAGGAACGTTTAGATGTTTCTTGAATGGACTCTGAAGGTTTTTTTTGTTATGATCGTGAAACTACTGACATGAATGACAAAAGCCTTCGGCGTTTTCACTGCTTTTTTCGAACGGCTGAATAGCCATCTTGAGGTTATCTTGAGATGATTTCGGGGCTTTTAGTGTCCCCGCGGCCCGGTCCTCGACCAGGCCTCCACCCCCAGGAAGCAGCCCGTGACAGCTGACTAACACCCAGATCGCCATAGAGACGATCTTATGAAAAAAAAGCTTATCTAGATATCTGGGGCCACAGTCAGTCAGATATTAACACACTATTTTCAACCATAATTTCAACATGGAGCAACAAAATGCAATAAAGTGAGAAATCTGTGAGGGGGAAAAACTTACATAGACTTTTCTCTAAAGCAAAGTGAAACTCTGCAATACTTTCAAAAGTCTTCAGTAAGTAGGATGTTTTGGGAGGGAGAAGAGGTAGGAAGTTTGTGAAGAAGATGCTTGTAAAGGTCTTCAGTATCAGTACGACACTAAGAGGAAAACAGTCAGAGAGAGAGAGAGAGAGAGAGAGAGAGAGAGAGAGAGAGAGAGAGAGAGAGAGAGAGAGAGAGAGGGAGAGAGAGGGAGAGAGAGAGAGAGGGAGAGAGAGAGAGAGAGAGAGAGAGAGAGAGAGAGAGAGAGAGAGAGAGAGAGAGAGAGAGAGACAGACAGACAGACAGACAGACAGACAGACAGAGAGATGCTGGTTTATTAATAACACAAGACAAATGATTTATATAAAACACGATACAAAATAAGTTATTTTTATATAAACAGTTACAATAAAGAAGGGTTTTATAATGCCTCTTTGCTTCAAAAATAAGGGGATGCCATTTCAACCCATTTGCCACAATGGAAGGGGGAGTCATACTACTCCCTTTGCAACAAGATAAGGGGAATCCTATCACCTCTTTGTTACAAGATAAGGGGAATCCTATCACCTCTTTGCTACAAGATAAGGGGAATCCTATCACCCCTTTGTTACAAGATAAGGGGAATCCTATCACCTCTTTGCTACAAGATAAGGGGAATCCTATCACCCCTTTGCTGCAAGATATGTCACCCCTTTGCTACAAGATAAGGGGAATCCTATCACCCCCTTTGTTACAAGATAAGGGGAATCCTATCACCCCTTTGTTACAAGATAAGGGGAATCCTATCACCCCTTTGCTATAAGATAGGGGGAATCCTATCACCCCTTTGCTATAAGATAAGGGGAATCCTATCACCCATTTGCTACAAGATAAGGGGAATCCTTTCACCCCTTTGGTACAAGATAAGGGGAATCCTTTCACCCCTTTGCTACAAGATAAGGGGAATCCTATCACCTCTTTGCTACAAGATAAGGGGAATCCTATCACCTCTTTGCTACAAGATAAGGGGAATTCCTAATACCAACTTTCAACCACACATAAGAGTTCAATACAGTGATTTCGAAACCGTAATTAAGCCAGGTAATTAGTAATTACTATGGAATATAAGCTTTAAATGCTAATTACTCAAGCGCTTGAAGGGAATAAATTTAAAAATGTATTAAAATGAAAGAGAAAAAAAAAGTACCTTTTACGTATTCATTAAATTAAAGTATTCGTATGATTCGAGCGAAAAAATTTCGTATTCGTAAACAAGTTCAAACTTGCAATTTTTTGGGGCAACATTTTGGATAATTTTATTTTTTTTGGTTCACTCAAAAAAATTCATAAAAATCATTTTCTTTTATACATTGGACTAACGATGAGGCAAATAAAATAAATTAATAAGTAAAAACAAAATTTAATTTAAAGCAGTGATATAAGTTTTGAAACCAAAAAATATTTGATTTAATCTCACAAAGTTGGACAAGTTAAATTTAAAACAAAAAAAACACGACAAAATTAGAATTC
>NC_091199.1:11136547-11144047 GCF_040958095.1 Procambarus clarkii | reverse complement strand
ACCCTCTTCACACTCTCAGTCTCTTTCCCCTTTTTCTACACCACTTCAAAATCTCTCATCTCTCTCTCTCCTTTCCTCACTTGAGCACGTTCCTCTTATTCTCTCCTCCTACGCCCACCCACGCCCACAATCACCCACGCCCACAATCACCCACGCCCACAATCACCCACGCCCACAATCACCCACGCCCACAATCACCCACGCCCACAATCACCCACGCCTACAATCACCCACGCCTACAATCACCCACGCCCACAATCACCCACGCCCACAATCACCCACGCCCACAATCACCCACGCCCACAATCACCCACGCCCACAATCACCCACGCCCACAATCACCTACGCCCACAATCACCCACGCCCACAATCACCCACGCCCACAATCACCCACGCCCACAATCACCCACGCCCACAATCACCCACGCCCACAATCACCCACGCCCACAATCACCCACGCCTACAATCACCCACGCCCACAATCACCCACGCCCACAATCACCCACGCCCACAATCACCTACGCCCACAATCACCCACGCCCACAATCACCCACGCCCACAATCACCCACGCCCACAATCACCCACGCCCACAATCACCCACGCCCACAATCACCCACGCCTACCATCACCCACGCCCACAATCACCCACGCCCACAATCACCCACGCCCACAATCACCCACGCCCACAATCACCCACGCCCACAATCACCCACGCCCACAATCACCCACGCCTACCATCACCCACGCCCACAATCACCCACGCCTACCATCACCCACGCCCACAATCACCCACGCCCACAATCACCCACGCCCACAATCACCCACGCCCACAATCACCCACGCCCACAATCACCCACGCCCACAATCACCCACGCCCACAATCACCCACGCCTACCATCACCCACGCCCACAATCACCCACGCCCACAGTCACCCACGCCCACAATCACCCACGCCCACAATCACCCACGCCCACAATCACCCACGCCTACCATCACCCACGCCCACAATCACCCACGCCTACCATCACCCACGCCCACAATCACCCACGCCCACAATCACCCACGCCCACAATCACCCACGCCCACAATCACCCACGCCCACAATCACCCACGCCCACAATCACCCACGCCTACCATCACCCACGCCCACAATCACCCACGCCTACAATCACCCACGCCTACAATCACCCACGCCCACAATCACCCACGCCCACAATCACCCACGCCCACAATCACCCACGCCCACAATCACCCACGCCTACAATCACCCACGCCCACAATCACCCACGCCCACAATCACCCACGCCCACAATCACCCACGCCTACAATCACCCACGCCCACAATCACCCACGCCCACAATCACCCACGCCCACAATCACCCACGCCTACAATCACCCACGCCCACAATCACCCACGCCCACAATCACCCACGCCCACAATCACCCACGCCTACAATCACCCACACCCACAATCACCCACGCCCACAATCACCCACGCCCACAATCACCCACACCCACAATCACCCACGCCGACAATCACCCACGCCTACAATCACCCACGCCCACAATCACCCACGCCCACAATCACCCACGCCTACAATCACCCACGCCCACAATCACCCACGCCCACAATCACCCACGCCCACAATCACCCACGCCTACAATCACCCACACCCACAACTGCGCCCGGAAACCATTGGGTTTAGCTCAATAGGTTTTTCTCCTCTTGCCAAAAACCCACAAAATTGCTTTCAACCCACACCAATGCTGACAGCCCATGCTCGGGTTCAATTCTCAGGCAGCTTAGAAACGATTGGGCCTCTTCTCGTTGGACCTGATGCCTCTGTTCACCTGGCAGTTGATTTGGATACCCGTGACCTAGAAAACTGTTGTGGATAGCATCCTGGGAGTTAGGCCATTAACAGTTGGCCTAAATGGGAAATCATTTAAACCTTTAGGCCTCCTAGGTTTCTAAGAGATCTATAGGTTTCTAAGAGATCTATAGGTTCCGATCGTAAGTCAGAAAGCAGAGAGAGAGAGAGAGAGAGAGAGTGAGAGAGAGAGAGAGAGAGAGAGAGAGAGAGAGAGAGAGAGAGAGAGAGAGAGAGAGAGAGAGAGAGAGAGAGAGACAGGGAGAGAGAGGGAGAGAGAGAGAGGGAGAGAGAGAGAGAGAGAGAGAGAGAGAGAGAGAGAGAGAGAGAGAGAGAGAGAGAGAGAGAGAGAGAGAGAGAGAGAGAGAGAGAGAGACAGGGAGAGACAGGGAGAGAGAGGGAGGGAGAGAGAGGGAGAGAGAGAGAGGGAGAGAGAGAGAGAGAGAGAGAGAGAGAGAGAGAGAGAGAGAGAGAGAGAGAGAGAGAGAGAGAGAGAGAGAGAGAGAGAGAAAGAGGGAGAGAGAGAGAGAGAGGGAGAGAGAGAGAGGGAGAGAGAGAGAGAGAGAGAGAGAGAGAGAGAGAGAGAGAGAGAGAGAGAGAGAGAGAGAGAGAGAGAGAGAGAGACAGGGAGAGAGAGGGAGAGAGAGAGAGAGAGAGAGAGACTAATTACCCCATCAAGTATTCTTAACAATGCCGTATGGAACAATGTCTCCACTCCACAAGGGGTCCTGTATAATATTAGTCTGTGAGAATCACGCACTTCCTCCTCCTCCACAGAACCTCAAGAAACTTGGCCTGAAACTTGTCAAGTGTCTTCAATTGTCAAGTGTCAACAAACCTGAGACGTGCTTGTTCAGCATAATTGTTCAACCTCTGAGGAATTCTGTTGGTGGTTGTGGTGGTGGTAGTGGTGGTAGGGGTGATTGTGGTGGTGGTAGGGGTGATTGTGTTGGTGGTAGGGGTGATTGTGGTGGTGGTAGGGGTGATTGTAGTGGTGGTAGGGGTGATTGTGGTGGTGGTAGTGGTAGGGGTGGTGGTAGTGGTGGTAGGGGTGATTGTGGTGGTGGTAGGGGTGATTGTGGTGGTGGTAGGGGTGATTGTGGTGGTGGTAGGAGTGATTGTGGTGGTGGTAGGGGTGATTGTTATGGTGGTAGGGGTGATTGTGGTGGTGGTAGGAGTGATTGTGGTGGTGGTAGTGATGAAGGAGAGGGATGATGAAGATAGTGTGGGTAGTATCAGAGACTATAGTGAGTGTCCTTGCGTATATATATGTAGCTAGTTCCCAGAGTACTAGTACTCCTCCCCATTGCCTTGTGATAATTTGATCAAGAAGGCTGTTGCTTGTGGCAGCCCGCATGCCCACATATACTTTCTAAAGTTAGTCCACATCTTCAACACTTGTTTACTAAATCATTGTAAAAAGGAAGTCTTAATCTTCTATATGTGGGCAACGGGAATGTACTCCCGTTTCAGCACCCGTTTTCCGAGTCCATTAGACAAGTCTAGAGTCCATTAGATAAGTCTAGAGTCCATTAGACATGTCTAGAGTCCATTAGACAAGTCTAGAGTCCATTAGATAAGTCTAGAGTCCATTAGACAAGTCTAGAGTCCATTAGATAAGTCTAGTGCCCATTAGATAAGTCTAGAGTCCATTAGACAAGTCTAGAGTCTATTAGACATGTCTAGAGTCCATTAGACATGTCTAGAGTCCATTAGATAAGTCTAGAGCCCATTAGATAAGTCTAGAGTCCATTAGACAAGTCTAGAGTCCATTAGATAAGTCTAGAGTCCATTAGACAAGTCTAGAGTCCATTAAACAAGTCCAGAGTTCATTAAACAAGTCCAGAGTCCATCAAACAAGTCCAGAGTCCATTAAACAAGTCCAGAGTCCATTAAACAAGTCCAGAGTCCATTAAACAAGCTGAAGATAGTCATTGTGTTAAGGCTTTTATTTACTTCCAAAAATGAAAAGGCACAGGTTTGATTGTAAATGATTTAACCTTTTAAGTAACCAATCAGGTGGCAGGGATTCAGGTGATTATTTTGAACGACCAATCATGTGCCAGTGATTCAGGTGATTATTCTGAGTGACCAATCATGTGCCAGTGATTCAGGTGATTATTCTGAGTGACCAATCATGTGCCAGTGATTCAGGTGATTATTCTGAGTGACCAATCATGTGCAAGTGATTCAGCTGATTCATATTATGCTGAAGAGCAAACAATGGAACAAGTGAAGTGGGGATAGTTTGCATATTAAAGTGGGCAGCAAAATTAGTCAATTTACATATGTGTTTTCGCGTTCCAGATTAAATGCTCTGATATTTGAATTAGCCAATGGCGTAGCTTAAAAAATCTAAATTAACCAATGTCGTAGCTTAAAAATTTAAATTAACCAATGGCGTAGCTTAAATATTTAAAGTAACCAATGGCGTAGCATAAAAATTTAAAGTAGCCAATGGCGTAGCTTAAAAATTTAAATTAACCAATGGCGTAGCTTAAAAATTTAAAGTAACCAATGGCGTAGCTTAAAAATTTAAAGTAGCCAATGGCGTAGCTTAAAAATTTAAAGTAGCCAATGGCGTAGCTTAAACATTTAAAGTAGCCAATGGCGTAGCTTAAATATTTAAAGTAACCAATGGCGTAGCTTAAAAATTTAAAATAACCAATGGCGTAGCTTAAAAATTTAAAATAACCAATGGCGTAGCTTAAACATTTAAAGTAGCCAATGGGATAGCTTAAAAATTAACGGATATTCCGGTAATCATGATCAATTAATCTATCAAACAGGCTAAAGCAGTCAACGGCTAACTTCAAACTTCAAAGGTAGGAATAACGGTATAACGAACTTTTAAAAGAAATTCAAATATTTGTTTTTAAAATCATTCCTTCCTGACCTGTTCAAAGCTGCATAAGAGTTTAAATAGGAAGTAAATAGTTGAACGAATGATTCAATATTTGAAACAACCAATCAGACTGCATGTAGATCAACGGATTTTTTTTAATGTACTAACAACTGACTTTGAATTGCTCGTGTACTGGTAGGAATTGCTTGTTCAAAGATGAATGAACTGTTGTTGAAATTGAAATCTTGGACCTGTTGTTTTAAAGGCAATCTTTGACAATAATGACAGTACTAGTTCACTAAACTATCCTAATTGAATATGCAAATTACCTAAATATAATTTTGTAAGATTTTCATCAATTTTATAATCATATTGGTGTTCATAATGTGAAGTATACTAGTTTGATACAAGTATTGTTTCGCATAATGGTGATTGTGCTTTGAACATGCACACATGTGTTCAATATCGGCCATGTTCTTAGGTGTGGTTGATAGAGCGACAGTCTCGCTGCTTGCAGAGTTGACGTTCGATCCCCTTATGGTTCAAAGTGGTTGGGCACTGGTCTTTTACTTTTTCTTCATATCCCAGCTCATTGTCCTCATATCCCAGGTACTTGTCCTCATATCCCAGCTCCTTGTCCTCATATCCCAGTTCCTTGTCCTCATATCCCAGCTCCTTATCTTCATATCCCAGCTCCTTGTCCTCATATCCCACCTCATTGTCCTCATATCCCAGCTCCTTGTCCTCATATCCCAGCTCCTTATCTTCATATCCCAGCTCCTTGTCCTCATATCCCACCTCATTGTCCTCATATCCCAGCTCCTTGTCCTCATATCCCAGCTCCTTGTCCTCATATCCCAGCTCCTTGTCCTCATATTCCAGCTCAATGTCCTCATATCCCAGCTCCTTGTCCTCATATTCCAGCTCCTTGTCCTCATATCCCAGCTCCTTGTCCTAATATCCCAGCTCCTTGTCCTCATATCCCAGCTCCTTGTCCTCATCCCAGCTCCTTGTCCTCATATCCCAGCTCCTTGTCCTCATATCCCAGCTCCTTGTCCTCATATTCCAGCTCCTTGTCCTCATATCCCAGCTCCTTGTCCTCATATCCCAGCTCCCTGTTCTCATATCCCAGCTCCTTGTCCTCATATCCCAGCTCCTTGTCCTCATATCCCATCTCCTTGTTCTCATATCCCAGCTCCTTGTCCTCATATCCCAGCTCCTTGTCCTCATATCCCAGCTCCTTGTCCTCATATCCCAGCTCCTTGTCCTCGTATCCCAGCTCCTTATCCTCATATCCCAGCTCCTTGTCCTCATATCCCAGCTCCTTGTCCTCATATCCCAGTTCCTTATCCTCTTATCCCAGCTCCTTGTCCATATATATTATTATGCTAAGAAACAACAAGATTAACTTGAATGGAAGAGAAGTCTAATTTACTCTCCCTTTAAGTGTGATGGGAATGGAAGGGTAAGGTAATTATGAAGGGAAAGTGCTTGGGGAGATGAGGATGTGGGGTAGGGTCGGAGGGAAGGAATGGGGCACAGCCGCTTCGACCTTCGGGGGATTGAACTCGGACCTGCAAGAAGCGAGGACGTCGCTGTACCGACCAGTTGAAGAGGTTGAGTTGTAGAGAAGATTAGGGCTTGGAAATTAGCTCCTCTATAAGGCGGGTTCAGGGACCTACACTACTCTTTGTGAACCGCAAGCACTAACAACCTAGTAGATCAATCTGTCCAGAAAGCCCACCAATCACCAATGAGAATGCATAACAACACACCCCAATCACCAGAAACAACTGGATATGTCACCAATCAACAAACTGATGAACCAATCACACGCATTAGCAGCGTAAATAAATATATATATATATATATGTACTGTATATATATATATATATATATATATATATATATATATATATATATATATATATATATATATATATATATATATATATATATACACACTTAACAAAAGAATAGGGGTGGTAGGAGAAGAAAATATCAAAGTGTTCAGTGAGGATGCACAAGGTCTTCTCTGAGTACTCTTTATTTTCTTCTCCGAGGCTATGGGTCCCTACACTTGCACCAGAGGTGGTACCCCTTCTAGGTTAAAAAAAAAAAAAAAAAAAAATATATATATATTTATATATATATATATATATATATATATATATATATATATATATATATATATAAAGAATAAAAGCCAAAATTAGATCCATTATCTTCATGTTTGCTTGACAACCCCTCCCCTCCTCCCCTCCTCCCCTCCTCCCCACCCCCCACCCCCCACCCCCCACAGATATGAAGAGGCTGAAAAGGAGAATGTGAAGTTAATCACCTGTCATTGGTCATTAGCGCCGAGAGATGTCTTCTTGATCTCCTGGAGATCTGGCAGCCTCTTTGTTCCCCATCGCGACCTTCTCTTCTCTCAAAAGAGTGTTCATTTTTAATAGTTTTTTCCCCTCACGACGGGAATTTTTTCGTTCACGACGGAATTTTTTTTCCCCTCACGACGGCAATTTTTCCCCCTCACGACAGGAATTTTCCCCCTCACGACGGGAATTTTCCCCCTCACGACGGCAATTTTTCCCCCTCACGACAGGAATTTTTCCCCTCACGACGGGAATTTTCCCCCTCACGACGGCAATTTTCCCCCTCACGACAGGAATTTTCCCCCTCACGACGGCAATTTTTCCCCTCACGACGGCAATTTTCCCCCTCACGACGGGAATTTTTCCCCTCACGACGGCAATTTTTGAGGGGCAAAAACCTGAGAGGG
>NC_091199.1:11119047-11126547 GCF_040958095.1 Procambarus clarkii | reverse complement strand
CTGGACGATTTGTGTACCGTTCAGGCGTCTACGATATCAAACGGGAGGGTTCAGATCAACAGGATGGGGTTGATGGCAACGGGAATGAGGTCAACGGGAGGGGTTGAGTCTAATAGGAAGGTATTGACCACAGATCAGATCAAAATAGTCCAGAAGATGAAAGACCAAAGAGAATTCACAATTTATAGTAACATCTTCCCGGTGTGAATTCAAAATACACACACACACACACACACACACACACACACACACACACACACACACACACACACACACACACACACACACACACACACACACACACACATAGGCAGTGGAAACAGGAGGCCAGACACAGGATACAGAATAGGAGATGAAGTACTTAATGAAACAGACAGAGAGAAAGATCTAGGAGTTGATATCACACCAAACCTGTCTCCTGAAACCCACATAAAGAGAATAACGTCTGCGGCATATGCGAGGCTGGCTAACATCAGAACGGCGTTCAGGAACCTGTGTAAGGAATCATTCAGAATCTTGTACACAACATATGTAAGACCAATCCTGGAGTATGCGGCCCCAGCATGGAGCCCGTACCTTGTCAAGCACAAGACGAAGCTGGAAAAAGTCCAAAGGTATGCTACTAGACTAGTCCCAGAACTAAGAGGCATGAGTTATGAGGAAAGGCTGCGGGAAATGCACCTTACGACACTGGAAGACAGAAGAGTAAGGGGGGGACATGATCACAACCTACAAAATCCTCAGGGGAATCGACCGGGTAAACAAGGATGAACTATTCAACACTGGAGGGATGCGAACGAGGGGACACAGGTGGAAGCTGAGTACCCAAATGAGCCACAGAGACATTAGAAAGAACTTTTTCAGTGTCAGAGTAGTTAGTAAATGGAATGCATTAGGAAGTGATGTGGTGGAGGCTGACCCCATACACAGTTTCAAATGTAGATATGACAGAGCCCAATAGGCTCAGGAATCTGTACACCAGTTGATTGACAGTTGAGAGGCGGGACCAAAGAGCCAGAGCTCAACCCCCGCCAGCACAAATAGGTGAATACAATTAGGTGAGTACACACACACACACACACACACACACACACGCACTCACACACACACACACACACACACACACACACACACACACACACACACACACACACACACACACACACACACACACACACGCACTCACACACACACACGCACACACGCACACACGCACACACGCTACAAGTAAAAGTACTCTGGCCCAATATTCTCCCACCCGATCTCACCCACATTGCATAATCCTCACTTGCTTTAAAATCAAAACTGCGTGCAATCCTGGCAGTTGCAGCACACCAATTTGCAATAGAGGGCTTTTGTATTGCCAGACCTCGTTTACCCTTATCCTCATTGCCGCTGGAATTCCCACGAGAGCCTCTAGAAAACCTCTGTAGACTCTCCTGGGATACCAAAGGTACCTCTTGGGTCTCCTTGGATACCAAAGATACCTCTAGACTCTCCTGGGATACTGAAGGTACCTCTTGACTCTTCTGGGATACCAAAGCCACCTCTAGTCTCTTCTGAGATACCAAAGCCACCTTTCTAGACTCTCCTGGGATACCAAAGCCACCTCTCTAGACTCTCCTGGGATACCAAAGTCACCTTTAGACTCTTCTGGGATACGAAAAGCACCTCTTGACTCTCCTGGGATACCAAAGCCACCTCTTGATTCTCCTGGGAAGCGCAAGAGAATGTTTCATATGCCCGCGGATACAGACGCCTTTCATGTATTATTCGCGGCGCCATTCTGCTAATATTGCCCGCATTGTTATGTCCGCGAATTAAGCAAGAGACGCGAACAATGCTCTCTCTGTCTCTCTCCTACACACAGCAGTTTCCAGCGGCGCTTCTCTGCTTGCGAATAATAAGCGAGCAATTTCTCGGTCTTTACGACCACGCTAACCATTAATTGGGTAGTTAAACTCGCTTTGTAATTGCCCCTCTGAAGTCAGCTGTAGTGACTATGATTAGGTCTTGAGGTTATAGTAAAGACGGCCAGACGTTTGTTCCATAAAATTAAGTTACTGTCTCTGGAAGACAAATTAGTTAAGAAGTGTACTGCAAAACATTCTTCCGCTCAGAAAGGAAAATGGGTATGTAAATAGCGTTCGTTCGATCCGAAGGACCAAGTAAATATCGGTTACGTTCCCAGTAATGTTACGTAATGTAACCAGGACGGTACTGCGTTACGTTCCCAGTAATGTTACCTAACGTAACCAGGACGGTACTATGTTACGTTACGTTACGTTCCCAGTAACATTACGTAACGTAACCAGGACGTTACTACATTACATTGAGCCAGAGGATATCAATGGAATATTATGAACAGTGTTCCTTTGACCACAGATATCAATGGAATAATATCTATAGTGTTATTTTGAACCAGAGATGTTAATGGGATACCAATAGCTTAGCTGGTATTTATCAAACAGTTTATACGAACTCTGATAAACCCTGATAAATCCAGACCAAAGGCCAGATTCACGAAACAGTTACGCAAGAACTTACGAACCTGTACATCTTTTCTCAATCTTTGGCGGGTTTGTTTACAATTATTAAACAGTTAATGAGCTCCGAAGCACCAGGAGGCTGTTTATAACAATAACAACAGTTGATTGGGAAGATTTCATGCTTGTAAACTATAAATTTAACCAAAGCTGTCAAAGATTGAGGAAAGATGTACACGTTCGTAAGTACCTGCGTAACTGCTTCGTGAATGTGGCCGCAAGTCGGCTTGATGGAGGTGTGAGATATACAGATCTCGCAAGTGTATTCATCTCATCTCTGGTATTTATCTCTGTCGTAAATTCCTTTCCATCTTCATCCGGATTTTGATCACGTGCCCATCCGGATTATATAAACATCCCCCATCCGGGTTCTTGTAAACATGACCAAATCTGGATTATATAAACACATCCCCATCCGGGTTCTTGTAAACATGACCAAATCCGGATTATATAAACACATCCCCATCCGGGTTCTTGTAAACATGACCAAATCCGGATTATGTAAACACATCCCCATCCGGGTTCTTGTAAACATTTCCTCATCCGGATTATGTAAACACATCTCCATCCGGGTTCTTGTAAACATTTCCCCATCCGGATTATGTAAACATGACCCCATTATTTTTGTGTTATATGTATCATTCACATTTCTTATTCCCAGTTCTCTGCAACACAGAAGTGGGAAATGTTGCAAAAGTGCTCTGCAACCCGAGGTTAGTATTGCAATACACAACCCTCGTAGCACTTGTAAACTGCTTAACAAATGTAAACTAAGCCACTATGATTGAGGTGAGACATACAGAGACAATAACCTAACATAAAATTAGACACCCATCTCAAAAGAAGTGACGATGTTTGGTTGAATGTCTTAATAAGATGTACAGGTTTCGTAAGAAGATACGTGCGAGATAGATCCTAATCCAGGAAAAGAAATTGCTGTTTGCTCTTAAATTAGATTCCAAATGTATATATATATATATATATATATATATATATATATATATATATATATATATATATATATATATGGCTTATGTGGGGATTTGAACCACCAGTCAAGTGTTCGAAGTGAATCACCGGTCAAGTGTTCGAAGTGAATCACCGGTCAAGTGTTCGAAGTGAATCACCGGTCAAGTGTTCGAAGTGAACCACCAGTCAAGTGTTCGAAGTGAACCACCGGTCAAGTGTTCGAAGTGAACCACCAGTCAAGTGTTCGAAGTGAACCACCAGTCAAGTGTTCGAAGTGAACCACCAGTCAAGTGTTCGAAGTGAACCACCGGTCAAGTGTTCGAAGTGAACCACCAGTCAAGTGTTCGAAGTGAACCACCAGTCAAGTGTTCGAAGTGAACCACCAGTCAAGTGTTCGAAGTGAACCACCAGTCTTGCATTTGAAGTTTACCATCGGTCAAGCATTCGAAATGAACTAGTGGTCAAGTGATTGAAATGAACAGCCACCCAAGCGTTCGAAGTAAACCATTATGACTACCACCAAAGCGTTCGAAATAAGCTACCAACCACCACCCAAAGCATTGAAACTAAATCACCAACCAACCATTCGAAGTGCTTCATTGCTTTATTTTACAAATCGAATGATTAAAACTTGTAGATCATAACCAATGGCTAAAGATTAAGGGGTGTTCGAACTCCTTAGATTCCGAACAGGCACCGAGGACCCAGCAAGCGTCTCCCAGCTCGATAGCCACACATAGTCAATGGCTGCTCTTGAGTCCTTTGGTTGTGTCAATGAACCCAGAACCCAATTCTTTGAGAATACTTATGACATACTCTCTACAGGTGTTGACTACACATGTGTAGATACACATGTATATCTACAGGTGTTGACTACACATGTGTAGATACACATGTGTATCTACAGGTGTTGACAACATTCTTACTGGAGTATATTGTGACATATTCTTGCTGATGATTCTTCACCGCTGTCTGTTCCTCCTGTTCTTGAACTGTTGCCTGCAGCCAAGCCTGCAGCCAAGCCTGCCAAGCCTGCCAAACCTGCCAAGCCTGCCAAGCCTGCCAAGCCTGCTGAGCCTGCTGAGCCTGCCAAGTCTGCTGAGCCTGCCAAGCCTGCAGCCAAGCCTGCCAAGCCTGCCAAACCTGCCAAGCCTGCCAAGCCTGCCAAGCCTGCTGAGCCTGCCAAGCCTGCTGAGCCTGCCAAGTCTGCTGAGCCTGCCAAGCCTGCTGAGCCTGCCAAGCCTGCCAAACCTGCCAAGCCTGCCAAGCCTGCCAAGCCTGCTGAGCCTGCCAAGCCTGCTGAGCCTGCCAAGTCTGCTGAGCCTGCCAAGCCTGCTGAGCCTGCCAAGCCTGCTGAGCCTGCCAAGCCTGCTGAGCCTGCCAAGCCTGCCAAGCCTGCTGAGCCTGCCAAGTCTGCCAAGCCTGCCAAGCCGAAGCACTCGCTCACACACCCCTAACCCATTAGCACCAGTAATGGTAGTATCGGCTATTAATGTAATCAAGACCATTAGCGAGCCTCGCCTCAGCGTCCCGCCTCTCTAATCCTCTATGATCGATGGGTTCTTTTCCTCTTGTGTACCTCCTCTATTTGTTTTTGTTCTGATTATTGTATGTGTTGTCTTTACTTTAATTCTGGTCTCGTTTTTTATTTTTTTAGTCTGTTTTTTTGCCTGAAAATGTGATAAATGTAACTTGAAATATTTGTTTATTTATTGATTTAGTTATTTCAGTTAAGTTTTTATATTGTATAAAGGGAATTAGCTTCTCTATTGGACTGTTACATTTGAATGTAAAATTATTCAACTACTGGTTCGTTATTAAGCATTAGCTGTTCAGTTATTCAACATATGGTTATCAATATTATTCAACCACCGGGATTGAACAACAAAATACACGCTGTGAACAACTTAGCTTGTTCAGTTATTCAACTATCATGCCATACAGCTGATTAGTTAATTAACTAAGTCATTCAGTGTGTGTTCTACCAGGATACAACTATGTTTAACTATCCTGGCAGAGTTGATTGAATAATTCAACTATCATTGAAGCTAGAGTAGTTTCAAGCATTCAACTGCCATTTCTTAGCCTGTTTCATTCAATTGTCACTTCATTGCTGTTTCAGTCATTCAATTTCCAACCGTTTCTTTCATTCAATTTCCAACCGTTTCTTTCATTCAATTTCCAACCGTTTCTTTCATTCAATTTCCAACCGTTTCTTTCATTCAATTTCCAACCGTTTCTTTCATTCAATTTCCAACCGTTTCTTTCATTCAGATCATTACGGATGTTTCAACCAATCAGCTTTCATGACACAACTTGTTCAGCCAATCAATTATTAAAAACACAACTGTTTCAACCAATCAGCTATCATGACACAATCTCTTCAGCCAATTAGCTTCCTGACACAAATCTTTCAGCCAATCAGCGTACAGTAAACATTTCGTTACATTCGCAAACGAGGCTGTTATTAATCACGTTATTACCTTCCATAGTTCCTAAGATAATAATTTGATCGATAAGAGTTTTAATCTGGCTTTGTAAATCCCAATTTCTCAATCTGAATCACTATTTTAATCTCACTCGTCAGTGTGTGAATCATTCTGTCAATTTCAATTACTCTGTTAGTCTGCAAAAAGAGTAATTTTTTTTATTTTTTTTATTGAAGTGATCTCAATCACCGTCAATTTCACTGTCAATGTCACTTTGTTCATAACAATGTCAATCTCAATCACTATTAATCACAATAACTTTATCAGTCTCAAAAAAACTGCCAAATCTTTTATTTTTAAATCTTTATTGTTTTAATAATACATTATTTTTCACTATTTAAATAGTTCTTTACTTCATCTAACTTTATGTTCACTATTTTAATACTTCTTTCATTATTTTTTTTATAATGAAAGAAGCATTAAAATAGTGAAAGTAAATAAGTATTAAAGTGGTGATAGTGAAAAAAAGTATTAATCGGTTTAAATGAGTGGGATTAATATTTAAGTAGCATTGTATATTGAGCAATATACTTAGAAAAGTACACTTATCGTTGCTATAGCACGTTGTAATGGTGTAAAGTTATATATACTTAAATATATACGTATATAAATATATACATATTCGAAACGTCGTCGTCCCTTCACTTTCTAGTGTGTGGTCTGGTCAACATATATGTAAAATTATAACCAAACTTATACAAAGTTAAATGAACAGTTATACGCAAAGTTATACGCAAAATTATACGCAAAGTTAGAACTTGCTTCACCATATTTTCCGATACTAACTCACGTTAATTTTATAACGTTCTTTAAACTGTTTATTCAACACAGTTTTAAAATAAATCCGAATTTAACATTCAAAGAAAATTAGTTCTTATTAACATATTAAACATGATCTTACACTGTTCAGAAATAAAATTAAATTTTATTGTCACCATTTAAAATGGTGTTAAAAATCAATGTATAGAGGATTTTAATACAGTAATAACTAGATATATATATATATAAATTTTGCTTAGAAAAATTTAAACAATTAAATACAATTATCTAAAAAAAAAGTTGTGTCCAGCTAACTGTTGTGTCCGACTGGGGGTATTGTCCAATACCCTGGTGAGGTATTGACCAATTGTGATATCCTAATTGTTTTGCTTTAATGATCATTCGTCTTGGATAACTTGTCTTATGAGGATTGTTTTGTTTCTTTAAGGCTTCTCTTTAAGTGAATAAGGGCCGTGAAGAGGGCTCGAACTTACGTCCAATTGTTTGTTTTGTTTAAACAGCGATTTTGTCTTCGTGGAGCCACATCAACACAGGTCAAAGCTGGGCATTGATGCCCTTCGCGTGGCATAGATCACTATAACAATCAAGGACACAGAACCACTTAACAGAACCACTTAACAGAACCACTTAATAGAGCCACTTAACATCACACAGCTTACATCATTATAGAACTCAAGAGCACAGAGCCCTATATCACATCTCTATACCACAGTGTG
>NC_091199.1:10854047-11114047 GCF_040958095.1 Procambarus clarkii | reverse complement strand
CCCGAAATCATCTCAAGATAACCTCAAGAAGATCCTGTATGTCTTGTTTTGTTTAATTGGGTAGTTAATGGTAGTACAGGTAGTTCTGCTTGTCTAGAGTTGTTTTACCTGAGAGTGAAAGTGTGAGTACTTAACTAAATGTGCTTACATAATTGTACTTGCGGGGGTTGAGCTCTGGCTCTTTGGTCCCGCCTCTCAACTGTTAATCAACTGGTGTACAGGTTCCTGAGCCTATTGGGCTCTTTCATATCTACACTTGAAGCTGTGTATGGAGTCAGCCTCCATACACCAAGAAAGAACAATGGTAATCTAGAATCATACAAAATTCTAGCTTCTAGAGTCATACACGAGTCTGTATTCTACAATCATACAAGATTCTTTCTAATACAATCATATACTTCAGTCCTTCCCTCGTGTTAATGATTCTTGGCGTCTGTTGGGGCCACCAAGAATCGCCCTTATGGCTTCAGTTGCTGTATTACCTCGAAGTGGACGGTAGAACTACGGTCTCGCTTCATGCAGGTCGGCGTTCAATCCCCGACCGTCCACCACAAGTAGTTGGGCGCCATCCCTCCCTTCGTCCCATCCCAAATCTTTATCCTGATCCCTTCCAAGTGCTATATAGTCGTCGTGGCTTGGCGCTTTCCCCTAATAATTAGGGCCCTCCCCCCATCCGCAGGGAATTTTCCCTGCCGAAGTGACCAACCCAATCACCCAATTCGCCTCAACTGGCTCCCTAGGATGCTGTAACAGCAATCTGACTCCAATCGTCCCCGAATCCAATCTTCCCTAGGGTCTAGTTAGCCGAATTATCAATCTGGCGAAGATTAGATTCCTCTCCTTAATTCTGGTGCCGATATCTTTAGAGAGAGGAGATGTAAAGATGTACTGGCTTCGTCCCGGAGGTATAAAAAGAGAGAGAGAGAAGAGAGAAGACAGATAAAGAACAAGAGATAGAGAGAGAGAGACAGATTACAGATTAACACAGGCAAATATAGAATCTGGTGCCGATATCTTTAGAGAGAGGAGATGTAAAGGATGTACTGGCTTCGTCCCGGAGGTATCAAGAGAGAGAGAGAAGACAGATAAAGAACAAGAGATAGAAGAATTAGACAGATAGACACAGACAAATAAAGAATTTACTGTACCGTTTTGATGTGATATAAATTGATTTTTTTTATACAATCTTATTTTTAAACAACTCGAATGACACGTTTAAAAATCTATTAAATAAACTGTAACCACCGCGACCATATGTATAAGATACAATTAATACATCTATGAATAGTGAAGCCATGTATACCAGTTAATACAATTGTATATATTCACTGATCTCATAGAAGAGATTGCAACTATATATAGATATAATTGGATAGACATCAAATATAGACTATTGGATAGACTATCGACCCTTGGATAGACACCAAAGGATAGATAGGGATAGGTGAAATGTAGGAACTCTGGGAATGAATTGGAATGAATTGGTATGCGTTGACATGAGTAGGAGTGGTTGTTAAGATGCTGGGGCATGATCTAAGATGCTGGGGCATGATCTAAGATGCAGGGGCATGATCTAAGATGCTGGGGCATGATCTAAGATGCTGGGGCATGATCTAAGATGCTGGGGCATGATCTAAGATGCAGGGGCATGATCTAAGATGCTGGGGCATGATTTAAGATGCTGGGGCATGATCTAAAATGCTGGGGCATGATCTAAGATGCTGGGGGCATGATTTAAGATGCTGGGGCATGATTTAAGATGCTGGGGGAATCCTCAGGTCTCTTGAGCACGATTGACAGTCACTCTGGAATGATGTCAATCATGCCTGTCTCCTGAGACAGGCATGATTGACAGGTGAATAACAAGGCTGAAGCAGAGACGAAGGAAGAGATGTAACCAAATGATGGGAGATACACAGACACCCCGAAGATAGATATAGATACTCACAATCAGAATGAAGATACATTTAGATACTAACAATCAGATTGACCTTAACAGATAAGAAATCAGGTAACAGCGTAAGGATTTGGGGTGATTTTAACCCCTCGTAGCCAGATAACAACAGCTCTCAGAACTAAATTACTCCCAACAGGTAATTACACTTAGAAACTAGGTACTTCGAATCTAGCTGAAGAGAGGGATAGGTTTAGAAGGGGGGGGATGGGGATGGAGGGATAGGAGGGATAGAGTGGGATGGGAAAGGAATAGATGAGATATACAGAAATAGAGTTAGATAAACTTTTTGGAATTCCCTAATTAGTTGACTCCAAGAGCATTGAGTGTGGATGCCAATGGCACCCCTGGCTACCCCCCTGGCACCCTCTGGCACCCTTAATAAGACCGAGAGGAGGGTCTCGGTGCCACTTAAAGAGAGGTTTCTGAATAAGCTTCCGCTAGTCTTTTTACTTTCAGTCGGCTGCGACACTCTTCAGAGTTCAAGAGCTCTCTCTCTCTCTCTCTCTCTCTCTCTCTCTCTCTCTCTCTCTCTCTCTCTCTCTCTCTCTCTCTCTCTCTCTCTCTCTCTCTCTCTCTCTCTCTCTCTCTCTCCGAGAGACCGTGATATCTTGTCTCTTTATATATTTGTAACTAATAAATGTACATGATAAATTATTTTTAGTTCCTCCCACCTAAAAAATCTTTCAAACAAATTGGCATCATTGATGTCGCAAACACCACTACCACAACCACCACTACCACAACCACCACTACCACAACCACCACTACCACAACCACCACTACCACAACCACCACTACCACAACCACCACCACTACCACCACTACCACTACCACAACCACCACTACCACCACTACCACAACCACCACTACAACCACCACTACCACAACCACCACTACCACCACTACCACTACCACAACCACCACTACAACCACCACTACCACAACCACCACTACCACAACCACCACTACCACAACCACCACCACTACCACTACCACAACCACCACTACCACCACTACCACTACCACAACCACCACTACAACCACCACTACCACAACCACCACTACAACCACCACTACCACAACCACCACTACAACCACCACTACCACAACCACCACCACAACCACAACCACAACCACCACCACCACTACCACCACTACCACAACCACCACTACCACAACCACCACTACCACAACCACCACAACCACAACCACCACCACCACTACCACCACTACCACAACCACCACTACCACAACCACCACTACCACAACCACCACAACCACAACCACCACCACCACAACCACCACTACCACAACCACCACAACCACAACCACCACCACCACTACCACCACTACCACAACCACCACTACCACAACCACCACTACCACAACCACCACAACCACAACCACCACCACCACTACCACCACTACCACAACCACCACTACCACAACCACCACTACCACAACCACCACAACCACAACCACCACCACCACAACCACCACTACCACAACCACCACTACCACAACCACCACCACCACTACCACCACTACCACAACCACCACTACCACAACCACCACTACCACAACCACCACAACCACAACCACCACCACCACTACCACCACTACCACAACCACCACTACCACAACCACCACTACCACAACCACCACAACCACAACCACCACCACCACAACCACCACTACCACAACCACCACAACCACAACCACCACCACCACCACCACCACTACCACAACCACCACCACTACCACCACAACCACAACCACCACCACTACAACCACCACTACCACAACCACCACAACCACAACCACCACCACTACAACCACCACTACCACAACCACCACAACCACAACCACCACCACTACAACCACCACTACCACAACCACCACAACCACAACCACCACCACTACAACCACCACTACCACAACCACCACAACCACAACCACCACCACTACAACCACCACTACCACAACCACCACTACCACAACCACCACAACCACAACCACAACCACCACTACCACAACCACCACAACCACAACCACCACCACTACAACCACCACCACTACCACAACCACCACTACCACAACCACCACAACCACAACCACAACCACCACTACCACAACCACCACTACCACAACCACCACTACCACAACCACCACAACCACAACCACCACCACTACAACCACCACTACCACAACCACCACTACCACAACCACCACAACCACAACCACCACCACTACAACCACCACTACCACAACCACCACCACTACAACCACAACCACAACCACCATTACCACAACCACCACCACCACAACCACCACCACTACAACCACAACCACAACAGTAGACACACCTAACATCCTTCACACACAACTTCGAGCCTCCATCAACTCCCAGTCTCGCCACAATTGAACAGAAACATCAGCTTCAATCCTGCAATATGAATATGAAATGAACTTGTTCCTTTCAGCTATTGTATATGTTGCTCTATTTTTTTTAGGCCTGCACCGGGCCCGCTGTTGCTTCTTGCAGGCCGGAGTTCGATCCCCGATGGTCTTAGTACTTGTGCATTTGCATGTTTTGACTTGGCAAGGATGCCCTGGCTTGTCAAGAGGGGCTGAATAGTGGTCTTTATGGTAACCCTGAACAAGGTTTACTGCCGGACTGGCAACAGTGTGTAAGGGTTATTTGTGAATGTGGGGACCCTTTGCCTTGGCGAAGGAAACATGCGACACTCTGTGGTATGTGTGTGTGAGTCTAATGAGAGAAATCAGTAGGAGCCTTGAGAAGGATTCGAACCCGCTCATTTTGGTACTACCAAGCTATATAGCGCCCTACGCCACGACACAGTCAAAAAAGCAATTCAATCTGGGATTCCACTGAATCCACTAGGAGACCTGAGGCTACCAACCGGAGCCCAAACCCTAGGTTTCTCTCACACATTAACCCCCCCCCCCTTTGCACTCTGGGGGCAGTGTATGAAACCCCTGAGAAACGAACAAATTCACAAGGGCCGTGATGAGGCTTCGAACTTACGTCCGAGAGGATCCCAGACGCTGCCTTAAACCACTGAGCTACGACATGGTTAAAAGAATTGCAACCGGAATTTCTACTGACCTTACTCGGATCCTGCAGCCTCTCCGAAACCCTGAGAAACCCCGGATTTGAGCTCCCTTTGGCAGCCTCTGAACTCCTAGTGGATAAAACACTATCTACGGGCTTACCATAGCCCGTGCTATTTGGAACTTGTTCCAAGTAGCGAATCTTAAACAACAACAACAATCCTAGTGGATTGAACTGAATACCACACAAACAATCCCCAACAACTAACTACAAACAACCCGTAGTTGTTTGTAGTTAGTACAAACAGTTAGTACAAACATTGAACCAATCGCAAACATTTGATCAAACTCTCCCCGGCCGCTCTGCAATATTGCAAATCCGGTACTGAATCTTATCAAAAGGGATTACCACTAATGGCACCTCTACACTCCTGCCTCTGGCACTGCTGGTGCTACTGCGGCCTGTACGGTATGCCTAATCGTTTCTGTACTGAATGTATGGAGGTGTTGTTGTTTAAGATTCGCTACTTGGAACGAAAAGTTCTAAGTAGCACGGCCTATGGTGAGCCCGTAGTAAGAGAGCTGACCTGAAACTGTCCATTAATCCATTAAACTGGCCTTATATTGTGCCTCCTCCTGACTATATATATATATATATATATATATATATATATATATATATATATATATATATATATATATATATATATATATATATATATATATATTGTTGCGAAGTTGCGTTAATATATATAAGTGACCATATGTTTGTTTTCCAATTTTAGTGAAAAAACAAGTTTTATGATCGTGAACATACACACACACACACGCAGGAAACATGATCACTACCTACAAAATTCTCAGGGGAATTGACAGGGGTAGATAAGGATAAACTGTTTAACACGGGTGGGACGCGAACACGGGGACACAGATGGAAACTGAGTACCCAAATGAGCCTCAGGGACGTTAGAAAGAACTTTTTCAGTATCAGAGTAGTTGACAAGTGGAAATGCATTAGGGGGTGATGTGGTGGAGGCTGACTCCATACACAGTTTCAAATGTAGATATGATAGAGCCCAGTAGGCTCAGGAACCTGTACACCAGTTGATTGACGGTTGAGAGGCGGGACCAAAGAACCAGAGCTCAACCCCCGCAAGCACAACTAGGTGAATACACACACACACACACACACACACACACACACACACACACACACACACACACACACACACACACACACACACACACACTTCCCGCACGAGGCAGAAACAAATGGGCAAAGTTTCTTTCACCCTGAATGCCCCTGTTACCTAGCAGTAAAAAAATAGGTACCTGGGAGTTAGTCAGCTATCACGGGCTGCTTCCTGGGGTGTGTGTGTGGTGTGGAAAAAAAAAAAAAAAAATAGTAGTTAGTAAACAGTTGATTGACGGTTGAGAGGCGGGACCAAAGAGCCAGAGCTCAACCCCCGCAAGCACAACTAGGTGAATACACACACACACACACACACACACACACACACACACACACACACACACACACACACACACACACACACACACACACACAATGTGTCAATGTTTGCAGATGACGCAAAATTAATGAGAAGAGTTGTGACAGACGAGGATTGTAGGATCCTCCAAGAGGACTTAAACAGGCTGCAGAGATGGTCAGGGAAATGGCTACTGGAGTTTAACACCAGTAAATGTAAAGTTATGGAAATGGGATCAGGTGACAGGAGACCAAAGGGACAGTACACAATGAAGGGGAACAGTCTACCTGTAACGATTCGAGAAAGAGACCTGGGAGTGGATGTGACACCTAATCTAACTCCTGAGGCACATATAAATAGGATAACGACAGCAGCGTACTCTACACTGGCGAAGATTAGAACTTCATTCAGAAACCTAAATGAGGAAGCTTTTAGGGCGCTTTACACTGCCTACGTGAGACCCGTCTTAGAGTATGCCGCGCCATCATGGAGCCCCCACCTGAAGAAACACATAAAGAAACTGGAGAAGGTTCAGAGGTTTGCGACGAGGCTTGTCCCAGAGCTACGAGGGATGGGATATGAAGAGCGGCTGAAGGAACTGAACCTTACGACACTAGAGAAAAGAAGGGAGAGAGGAGATATGATAGGGACATATAAAATACTCAGGGGAATTGACAAAGTGGAAATAGATGAAATGTTCACACGTAATAATAACAGAACGAGGGGACGTGGGTGGAAACTGGAAACTCAGATGAGTCACAGAGATGTTAGGAAGTTTTCTTTTAGCGTGAGAGTAGTGGAAAAATGGAATGCACTTGGGGAACAGGTTGTGGAAGCAAATACTATTCATACTTTTAAAACTAGGTATGATAGGGAAATGGGACAGGAGTCATTGCTGTAAACAACCGATAGCTAGAAAGGCGGGATCCAAGAGTCAATGCTCGATCCTGCAAGCACATATAGGTGAGTACATATAGGTGAGTACACACACACACACACACACAGACACACACACAAACTCCCCTCCCTTAACTTCATCAAATTTAATGATTATCAAATGGTCAGGCGTGGTGTGATGGTTGGTGTTCTATCCGCACCAGTTCCAGCACACCTATCTCCCCCCTCTATCCTGACCTTCAATAATCCCATTCTCGTGAATCTGAATAAAATCTCGTGACGTGAATTCGAGGCTCTTAAGTTATATAATTAACATATAATAAACCCCAATAAATGTGATTCCTTGAAGTGCATTAAATACAAAATTTAATATAGTGTAGCTTGGAAACGCGTCGCTTGACCTTTGTGTGTATTTATACCTCAATAAACGTAATTTGAATTCGAATTTAACGTGTAACGACTTTAACGTTTAACGAATTTAAATTTGAATTCGAATTTAACGTGTAACGACTTTAACGTTTAACGAATTTAAATTTGAATTCGAATTTAACGTGTAACAACTTAAACGTTTAACGAATTTAAATTTGAATTCGACGGGGGCGTTTGTGCGTGGAACATCTAGTTCAACTCCTCCGGAGGAAGTTGTTCATCAGGCTTCGACTCCCTCGTTAGGGATGTCAAGGATATAGAGGGATTTTCTTCCTTAATTAAGATAGAGTCAATTCACCCTCCTGCCATCTTTCTTTCTAAATGACCTTTGATCCTCAATCTTTATCTATTAGACGGAATGTCTGCCCAGAGTGTGGGGCTTGACCTCTGGACTTTAACCTCGGCAAACTTTGCAGGGTGACCGGTTGGTGGGAGAGGACTGTCATAGTTTTATAATTTATTTAGTGTTACATATAGTATAATGGTTGTTCTATTTGGCTGTTGTGGTTCCTCTTGGGTAGTAGGATCAAGGACACCTACACCTGTTGTCTGGCCTCGTGTCCACACCTACACCTGTTGTCTGGCCTCGTGTCCACACCTACACCTGTTGTCTGGCCTCGTGTCCACACCTACACCTGCTGTCTACCCTCGTGTCCACACCTACACCTGCTGCCTGGCCTCGTGTCCACACCTACACCTGCTGCCTGGCCTAATGTCCACACCTGCACCTGCTGCCTGGCCTCGTGTCCACACCTACACCTGCTGTCTGGCCTGGTGTCCACACCTACACCTGCTGTCTGGCCTCGTGTCCACACCTACACCTGCTGTCTGGCCTCGTGTCCACACCTACACCTGCTGCCTGGCCTCGTGTCCACACCTACACCTGCTGCCTGGCCTAATGTCCACACCTGCACCTGCTGCCTGGCCTGGTGTCCACACCTACACCTGCTGTCTGGCCTGGTGTCCACACCTACACCTGCTGTCTGGCCTCGTGTCCACACCTACACCTGCTGCCTGGCCTCGTGTCCACACCTACACCTGCTGCCTGGCCTAATGTCCACACCTGCACCTGCTGCCTGGCCTCGTGTCCACACCTACACCTGCTGTCTGGCCTCGTGTCCACACCTACACCTGCTGTCTGGCCTCGTGTCCACACCTACACCTGCTGTCTGGCCTCGTGTCCACACCTACACCTGCTGTCTGGCCTCGTGTCCACACCTACACCTGATGTCTGGCCTCGTGTCCACACCTACACCTGCTGTCTGGCCTCGTGTCCACACCTACACCTGCTGTCTGGCCTCGTGTCCACACCTACACCTGCTGTCTACCCTCGTGTCCACACCTACACCTGCTGCCTGGCCTCGTGTCCACACCTACACCTGCTGCCTGGCCTCATGTCCACACCTACACCTGCTGTCTGGCCTCGTGTCCACACCTACACCTGCTGCCTGGCCTCGTGTCCACACCTGCACCTGCTGTTTGGCCTCGTGTCCACACCTATACCTGCTGCCTGGCCTCATGTCCACACCTACACCTGCTGTCTTGTCTGGTGTCCACACCTACACCTGCTGCCTGGCCTCGTGTCCACACCTACACCTGCTGCCTGGCCTCGTGTCCACACCTACACCTGCTGTCTGGTCTGGTGTCCACACCTACACCTGCTGCCTGGCCTCATGTCCACACCTACACCTGCTGTCTTGTCTGGTGTCCACACCTACACCTGCTGCCTGGCCTCGTGTCCACACCTACACCTGCTGCCTGGCCTCGTGTCCACACCTACACCTGCTGTCTGGTCTGGTGTCCACACCTACACCTGCTGCCTGGCCTCATGTCCACACCTACACCTGCTTCGTGGCTTCATGTCCACACCTACACCTGCTTCGTGGCTTCATGTCCACACCTACACTTGATAAAGTCATTCATAAGTAACCAACGTGTTTTGTTAAGTAAATCAACTAACAAGCTACTAAATAGTAGCGGTAGCCTTGTTAGTAGCAGCAGCAGTAGTAGTAGCAGCAGTAGCAGTAGCAGCAGCAGTAGTAGCAGCAGTAGTAGCAGCAGCAGCAGCAGCAGTAGCAGCAGTAACAGAAGCAGCAGTAGCAGCAGTAATAGCAGTAGCAGCAGCAGTAGCAGCAGTAGCAGCAGTAATAGCAGCAGTAGCAGCAGCAGCAGCAGCAGTAACAGAAGCAGTAGCAGCAGTAGCAGCAGCAGCAGCAGTAGCAGCCGTAACAGAAGCAGCAGTAGCAGCAGTAGCAGCAGTAATAGCAGCAGCAGCAGTAGCAGCAGCAGTAGCAGCAGCAGCAGCAGCAGTAGCAGCAGTAGCAGCAGTAGCAGCAGCAGCAGTAGCAGCAGCAGTAGCAGCAGCAGTAGCAGCAGTAGCAGCAGCAGCAGTAGCAGCAGTAGCAGCAGCAGCAGTAGCAGCAGTAGCAGCAGTAATAGCAGCAGCAGCAGTAGCAGCAGTAGCTGCAGTAGCTGCAGTAGCAGCAGTAGCAGCAGTAGCAGCAGTAGCAGCAGCAGCAGCAGCAGTAGCACCAGCAGCAGTAGCAGCAGCAGCAGTAGCAGCAGTAGCAGCAGCAGTAGCAGCAGCAGCAGCAGCAGCAATAGCAGTAACAGAAGCAGCAGTAGTAGCAGTAGCAGCAGCAGCAGTAACAGAAGCAGCAGTAGTAGCAGTAGCAGCAGTAGCAGCAAGAAACTAGTGTGTCGTCGACTGAGGCAGAGAGAGAATTCAGGATCAATAGAGCAGTGACTGTCTGCCTTACAGCCCCACCTTACTCAGCTCTTACTCAGCTCTTTCACTCAGCTCTTACTCAGCACTGTCTTCTCTCTCTCTCTCTCTCCCTCTCACTAATTCTTCTCCACCCCTTCTCCCTAATTCTTTCCCCCTTATTCTCTTGTTTCTTTCAGGCGTCCCATTACGCGTCCCTATATATATATATATATACTTGCCCAATCGTTTCTGCCACGGTCTCTCAGTTGTAAATAATTAATTTTTTATCATGGGATACTTAAGGCTCCGTGCCTATATATGATAATATGTTCTTATCTCTTATTGTTTCTTCTCTGAGAACAAGATACCAATTTTGAAATGGCTTACCCTATTTTTATCTCTGAATTCAAGTTTCTCAACAAATTTCACAACTTAAGTGACCAAAACCAAGGCACTGTATCTTGAAGGAAATATTTAAGTTTTGACTGTTTCTAAAGCTTTATCTCGTCTATAGATAAGAAGCCTAGTGGTGGAAAGATTAATGAAAACTGAATGAAAATATTTTGATAATTACTTGGAACTTCTTGAATGAAAATAGTTCTTCATTCAGAGCAACTTTTGAGTAATGTAAGCCTGGTTAGCCCTCTGGTACGGGTGTACTTTAACTGTTATGGGTGTACTTTAACTGTTATGGGTGTACTTTAACTGTTACGAGTGTACTTTAACTGTTATGGGTGTACTTTAACTGTTACGGGTGTACTTTAACTGTTACGAGTGTACTTTAACTGTTATGGGTGTACTTTAACTGTTACGGGTGTACTTTAACTGTTACGAGTGTACTTTAACTGTTATGGGTGTACTTTAACTGTTACGGGTGTACTTTAACTGTTATGGGTGTACTTTAACTGTTACGAGTGTACTTTAACTGTTATGGGTGTACTTTAACTGTTATGGGTGTACTTTAACTGTTATGGGTGTACTTTAACTGTTATGGGTGTACTTTAACTGTTATGGGTGTACTTTAACTGTTATGGGTGTACTTTAACTGTTATGGGTGTACTTTAACTGTTATGGGTGTACTTTAACTGTACAGGTGTACTTAAGCTGTACAGGTGTACATAGTGTACTTGAGATAATTACATTACCCCTTTTTGAGCCCAGATAAATATTTGTTTTATCTTTTTAATCACGACTCTTGATTTAGTAAAGAGAATTGAACCAATATAAAAATCATATTTTTAGTTATTTTATAAAAAAAAGTTATTTTAATTAATGATTCTATGAAATACGATTAATTTCTTATTTAAGTGTAATGATAATATAGAGATTATTTAACATTAATGCATTTTGTTAATTACATGTTTTAATTTCTTACAAGTTAATATACTAATCATATGAATATGTATCTATAGACACACACACACTTGGGCTGGACGGTAGAGCGACGGTCTCGCTTCATGCAGGTCGGCGCTCAATCCCCAACCGTCCACAAGTGGTTGGCCACCATTCCTTCCCGCCCCCCCCCCCTCCCCCCGGTCCCATCCTAAATCCTTATCTTGACCCGCCCTTCCAAGTGCTATTAATGGCTTGGCGCTTTCCCCCTGATAGTTCCCTTCGTTCCAACCAACCAACGACCAGGAACCAACAATTAGAGGTCACTTGACGCTAACAAGCTTGTTTAAGGACTAGTCATTATTCCCCTATGCAACTAGATGAAAAAAATTGCTATATATACATACTAGAGAATGGAGAAAGTATTAGGTATTAGAGGAATTCGACTTGTATTAGGCTAGAGGAACAATTTACGTGTCAATGTATTCCGGTTGGGTGTGGAATTTTTATCAACGATGTCTTGTGGTTTTATGCAAATTGGAGAAGGAGCCGAGCTAATGTAATCGTGTGTTGGTGGGTGGTTGTTATCGTCCTGTCATACCCATGCGGGGAGAAATGTTATTTAGAGATGTGGTAAAGTGCCTTTTCGTGACGGGATTGTAATATTCCTTTTTCCTATCGGTCTGAGGGTGTTTGCAGGGTGTGTGTGTGTGTGTGTGTGTGTGTGTGTGTGTGTGTGTGTGTGTGTGTGTGTGTGTGTGTGTGTGTGTGTGTGTGTGTGTGTGTGTGTACTCACCTAATTCACCTAATTGTGCTTGCGGGGGTTGAGCTTTGGCTCTTTGGTCCCGCCTCTCAACCGTCAATCAACTGGTGTACAGATTCCTGAGCCTACTGGGCTCTATCATATCTACATTTGAAACTGTGTATGGAGTCAGCCTCCACCACATCACATCCTAGTGCATTCCATTTACTAACTACTCTGACACTGAAAAAGTTCTTTCTAATGTCTCTGTGGCTCATTTGGGTACTCAGCCGTGTGTGTGTGTGTGTGTGTGTGTGTGTGTGTGTGTGTGTGTGTGTGTGTGTGTGTGTGTGTGTGTGTGTATGTGTGTGTTTACAAATAAACATATCACAGAATACCCCTTTTCAGAATCATCTCTGCCATCATTGCTATTCTCTTATCTTACACAAACTCAAACAATCACCTCACCTAATCTTACAATCACCACGTCAATCCCTATACCAAATTTGCAACTCCTTCCATCCCCCAACCAAGAACAGTCTGGTCCTAAACCCGTATACACCAAAATTGTTATCCCTTATTTTCGTTAGGCAAAGTTAGGTTGAGAATAGGTTTGATTAGGATGGGCTACGCTGGGTTAGGCTAGGTTAGGTTGGGTTAGATTGGGTTGATTTAAGAGAGAAATAGACTAAACTCAGGCTAGGCTTAGGATCTGCAGTTAACTCCTTACCTGGAATGATATTGAGATGAGAGAGAGAGACAGACAGACAGACAGCTAGACAGAGATATTCATCAACTTTCTCCAAACACCCCTGGCACTCATCAACTTACCCCTGGCACTGTAGTGCCACCCTCATTCATTAACTCATTTACACCTCACTAGAACTCAATTATCTTCACTTCAGCTTTCACTGATACAATTATTTCACGCTTTCAAAGGATTCAGAGGTGTGAAAAGACAGATATTCGATTGACAGGCTTAGACAGGGATCTTAGAGACAGAGAATAGGTCAGTCAAGATATATATATTCGTGTCAGAGAGATATAGACAGGCATATATTCGTAAATTCATTTCAGACAGGTGTTGGCTCGATTTAGAAAAGAATTGACTCGATTTGACAGGCGTTTATTAGCTGTGACAGGTATGGATTCGCTTGAGACAGATATTGTATCGCTTAATAGTAAAGATTCCCTTAACACAGGAAGAAACAGATATAATGACATATATTGATACATATATTTAAATATATATTGATATATATATATATTGAAATAGATATTGATACATATATTGAAATATATATTGATACATATATTGAAATATATATTGATACATATATTGAAATATATATTGATACATATATTTTCTTTCTTCAGGTATTGGCAGATTGACTACAGACAGGTATGTCCAAATTATATATATATATATATATATATATATATATATATATATATATATATATATATATATATATAACTACAATTGTTGGGGGTGGGGAAGGGAATCTGAAATTCGGCTTGTTAGGCAACTTGGCCTGTTAGGTGGCTGTTAGCCTCATCAAGGTCCCCCTAGAAGCCTAAGACCATCCCCCAAGACTCAACCCACAACAATTGTTAAAAAAAAAAAAAGTTGCCCAAACGTTTCTGTCTTGCGGTGAGGGAATTGTATCCAGGACCTGGGGGAATAAAACTCGCTCCGGGGCTAAATTATACTCTCAGTGTATGTATATACACCGAGGAAGGGGGGGGGATACATCTGTGTGTATGTGTGTATATTTTTCTTGAAGAAATATAAGTTCTTTTACCTTGAGGGAAATAATCCTTTGTCATAGATGGGTACAGGTGGACTCTCTCTCTCTCTCTCTCTCTCTCTCTCTCTCTCTCTCTCTCTCTCTCTCTCTCTCTCTCTCTCTCTCTCTCTCTCTCTCTCTCTCTCTCTCTCTGTCTCTCTCTCTGTCTCTGTCTCTCTCTGTCTCTGTCTCTCTCTCTCTCTCTCTCTCTCTCTCTCTCTCTCTCTCTCTCTCTCTCTCTCTCTCTCTCTCTCTCTCTCTCTCTCTCTCTCTCTCTCTCTCTCTGTCTCTCTCTCTCTCTCTCTCTCTCTCTCTGTCTCTCTCTCTCTCTCTCTCTCTCTCTCTCTCTCTCTCTCTCTCTCTCTCTCTCTCTCTCTCTCTCTCTCTCTCTCTCTCTCTCTCTCTCTCTCTCTCTCTCTCTCTCTCTCTCTCTCTCTCTCTCTGTCCTCTCTCTCTCTCTGTCCCTCTGTCTGTCTGTCTCTCTCTCTCTGTATGTCTATCTCTGTCTCTCTCTCTCTCTCTCTCTCTCTCTCTCTCTCTCTCTCTCTCTCTCTCTCTCTCTCTCTCTCTCTCTCTCTCTCTCTCTCTCTCTCTCTCTCCTCTCTCTCTCTGTCTCTCTCTCTCTCTCTCTGTCCTCTCTCTCTCTGTCCCTCTCTCTCTCTGTCCCTCTCTCTCTCTGTCCCTCTGTCTGTCTGTCTCTCTCTCTCTCTCTCTCTCTCTCTCTCTCTCTCTCTCTCTCTCTGTCCCTCTCTCTCTGTCTGTCTGTCTCTCTCTCTCTGTCTTCTCTCTCTGTCTCTCTCTCTCTCTCTCTCTCTGTCTCTCTCTCTCTCTCTCTCTCTCTCTCTCTCTCTCTCTCTCTCTCTCTCTCTCTCTCTCTCTCTCTCTCTCTCTCTCTCTCTCTCTCTCTCTCTCTCTCTCCCCCCTCTCCCCCTTGTCACCAGGTCTAAACACACTACAGTCCATTAAACTAATCCGTAAAAATCTGATCATCCGGATTCAAGCTGTTCAGAACGCATGGATTTTCCAGGCAATTTGAACAACATGTGTTCACTATCTTGAGCTTAACTACTGCATGGTTGACTCTTTAAGCGTGTACCCTTCATGTTGTCCCCTTTAGGGGCGTCCTGCTCCGACAATTCAGATACCCAAATGGGTATCTGAATTGTACGAGGTGGTTAATTAGGACACTGAAGGCTTTTTCTGTTATATAGATAACTGGTAGTTGACTATCTGTAACTATCAATGTGTTATTTTGTTCTCATATCCTAGCTCTTAGCCTGTTCTTATATCCTAGCTCTTAGCCTGTTCTTATGTCCTAGCTCTTAGCCTGTTCTTATATCCTAGCTCTTAGCCTGTTCTTATATCCTAGCTCTTAGGCCTGTTCTTATATCCTAGCTCTTAGCCTGTTCTTATATCCTAGCTCTTAGCCTGTTCTTATATCCTAGCTCTTAGCCTGTTTTTATATCCTAGCTCTTAGCCTGTTCTTATATCCTAGCTCTTAGCCTGTTCTTATATCCTAGCTCTTAGCCTGTTCTTATATCCTAGCTCTTAGCCTGTTCTTATATCCTAGCTCTTAGCCTGTTCTTATATCCTAGCTCTTAGCCTGTTCTTATGTCCTAGCTCTTAGCCTGTTCTTATATCCTAGCTCTTAGCCTGTTCTTATATCCTAGCTCTTAGCCTGTTTTTATATCCTAGCTCTTAGCCTGTTCTTATATCCTAGCTCTTAGCCTGTTCTTATATCCTAGCTCTTAGCCTGTTCTTATATCCTAGCTCTTAGCCTGTTCTTATGTCTTGGCTCTTAGCCTGTTCTTATATCCTAGCTCTTAGACTGTTCTTATATCCTAGCTCTTAGCCTGTTCTTATATCCTAGCTCTTAGCCTGTTCTTATATCCTAGCTCTTAGCCTGTTCTTATATCCTAGCTCTTAGCCTGTTCTTATATCCTAGCTCTTAGCCTGTTCTTATATCCTAGCTCTTAGCCTGTTCTTATATCCTAGCTCTTAGCCTGTTCTTATATCGTAGCTCTTAGCCTGTTCTTATATCCTAGCTCTTAGCCTGTTCTTATATCCTAGCTCTTAGCCTGTTCTTATATCCTAGCTCTTAGCCTGTTCTTATATCCTAGCTCTTAGCCTGTTCTTATATCCTAGCTCTTAGACTGTTCTTATATATTAGATCTTAGCCTGTTCTTATATCCTAGCTCTTAGCCTGTTCTTATATCCTAGCTCTTAGCCTGTTCTTATATCCTAGCTCTTAGCCTGTTCTTATATCCTAGCTCTTAGCCTGTTCTTATATCCTAGCTCTTAGCCTGTTCTCATATCCTAGCTCTTAGCCTGTTCTCATATCCTAGCTCTTAGCCTGTTCTTATATCCTAGCTCTTAGCCTGTTCTTATATCCTAGCTCTTAGACTGTTCTTATATCCTAGCTCTTAGCCTGTTTTTATATCCTAGCTCTTAGACTGTTCTTATATCCTAGATCTTAGCCTGTTCTTAGTGCTTTTCCCGGCCTAATTTAATTGCTAGTGTCATCGCTTTGAAGCCCAAACTGTTAAGGTCGGGCAGCATAGCTGAACAGATGAACAAAATAGAACATATTGGCCTTTAACAGATGAACAGGATGGAAGAGATTTATTCCCGTTTAACAGATGAATAATTAAGATGGCAAAAATGTTCTTTTGAAACAGGTGAACAGGATAGGACATTTTTGTTCTCGTTGAACAGATGAACAAGGTTTAAAATTACCCTGAGGCGTGTACGGAACGAGTGCGTATGCACGCGCGTGTGCGAAAAATCGTGTACGAATTAACTTACAAAACTTGTATAGTGACTAATTGCCCTTTGGGGAAAAAATCTGAACCAGGTAATTGCTTCCCCAATGGGAAAAAATCTGAATTTATTGGTGATTACTTTCCCCAAGGGAAAAAACCTGAAACAGGTAATTATCCCCCAAACCCCCTCCCCTACGAGGGGAAGAAATCCGAAGCCTTTGCGATTTCTTGCCCTAGCAGGGAAAAAAACTCAATCCATATATATGCCTCCTGATTCGTCCCTCTGACCAGAATTGAGCTGGATTAGGCCAATGGGGCGTAGGAAGATCAGCCAACACCAGCCAATGACTGGCAAGGACGCGGGAATAGAATTAGGGGATTACTGGAAGCTGCTTGGTTAGGGATTTTGAGGATTTCTGACATTCAAGTTAAGCGCTGAATATGAGCCCTTGGCGCTCAAGCTGTACTGACTGGGTGAAGCTGAGTGAAGCTGTGAGAGCATTTTGGAGCACTACAATCACCACGACAATCTACAATCACCACCACAATCACCACAATTACCACCACATTTGGTGGTTTAGCATCCTTTAAGCTGGTAAACACCTCGTGGCGAACATAATATTTTTTTGCCTGCAGGATATCGAGCTGTTAGCTCCTGGGCCCCGCCTTTCTAACCGTCGGTTGTCTAATGTGCTGACTAGTGTAATGTGTGTGTGTGTGTGTACTCACCTAGTTGTGTTTGTGGGAGGTGAGCTTTGGCTCTTTGGTCCCGCCTCTCAACTGTCAATCAACAGGTGTACAGCTTCCTGAGCCTACTGGGATCTATCATATCTACATTTGAAACTGTGTATGGAGTCAGCCTCCACCACATCACTGCCTAATGCATTCCATCCTGTTAACTACTCTGACACTGAAAAAGTTTTTTCTAACGTCACTGTGGCTCATTTGGGTACTCAGTTTCCACCTGTGTCCCCTTGTTCGCGTACCACCAGTGTTAAACAGTTTATCCTTTACAACCCTGTCAATTCTTCTGAGAATTTTGTAGGTAGTGATCATGTCTCCCCCTACTCTTCTGTGTGTGTGTGTATGTGTGCAAGCAACAAACTAGGTTGTTGTAAGTGGTGTTGGATTGTGTTAGTGGAACGTCAAACACCATTATCCGGAAGCTTCTATATAGGTACTTGCTTCTCCGAGAGTGAAAATTGAAACAGGAATTTCCTTAAGTACTTTCGTATATTAATACATCTTAGCCCGGCGGTGACAGTTCGAGCCTCTTCCACAACCCCACATTGAGCGGCGCCGCAGACAGATTTACGACCAAGCATAAAGATGATAAAAAAATATATTTATTTCCAGTTTCCAGAAGCCAGATTCACGAAAGCAGTTACGCAAGCACTTACGAACGTGTACATCTTTCCTCAATCTTTAACGGCTTTGGTTACATTTATTAAACAGTTTAGAAGCATGGCAATTTGCCAATCAACTGTTGTTGTTGTTATAAACAGCCTCCTGGTGCTTCGGAGCTCATTAACTGTTTAATAATTGTAAACAAAGCCGCCAAAGATTGAGAAAAGATGTACAGGTTCTTAAGTGCTTGCGTAAGTACTTTCGTGAATCTGGCCCCAGGAATTGTTCTGATGTGGGGCATTTCACGCCATGAAATCGTTTTTTTTTTTTTTTGCAATTTCCATTGCATCAAAAATTTTCTTTTACGCATTTTGTGTTGAATTATATATTGCATTATTCTAGAATTTTCTTCTGTGACTAAATAAAATATACAGAATTGTATATAAGTAGGATGTGGATACCATGGATGTAGGTAAGGTTATCTTGAGGTTATCTTGAGATGATTTCGGCGCTTTAGTGTCCCCGCGGCCCGGTCCTCGACCAGGCCTCCACCCCCAGGAAGCAGCCCGTGACAGCTGACTAACACCCAGGTACCTATTTTACTGCTAGGTAACAGGGGCATAGGGTGAAAGAAACTCTGCCCATTGTTTCTCGCCGGCGCCCGGGATCGAACCCGGGACCACATGGATACATGGATATGGATAATAAATTACAAGGTAACATGGATATGGATAATAAAATCAAGCTTATTCTCTAACTTGATTGATTGATTGATGAAGATTAAGCCACCCAAAAGGTGGCACGGGCATGAATAGCCCGTAAGTGGTGGCCCTTTTAAGCCATTACCAGTATCAAGGGCTTCTCTAACTTCTTTCCTCTCTCAATATATATCCACTCACCATCCTTCTCATTCTCTCTCACCTCACTATTCCCCCTCATTGTTCCTCACCTCCCTTCATTCCCCCTCACCATCCTCCCCTCCCCCCCCCATCACCACCACTATCGCTATTAGTAACTTCCCTCAACCTTTTGTGCACACACGCGAATGGAATTTTTCCAATGTTGATATGTCAAAAATGTTCGTTTGTGTTCAGTGCGTTCAGGAAGTGTTCAGCGTGAACATGACTTTTGAGTCGTTATTGAACAAATGTGTTCTATATTACACAGCATGGTGAGTATTTACTCACCATGTATATGTGAGTATCTGTGGTTATTCAGCAGTTATCAGTTATTTATTTAGGGAGCCGGTCGGCCAAGCGGACAGCACGCTGGACTTGTGATCCTGTGGTCCAGGGTTCGATCCCAGGCGCCGGCGAGAAACAATGGGCAGAGTTTCTTTCACCCTATGCCCCTGTTACCTAGCAGTAAAATAGGTACCTGGGTGTTAGTCAGCTGTCACGGGCTGCTTCCTGGGGGGTGGAGGCCTGGTCGAGGACCGGGCCGCGGGGACACTAAAGCCCCGAAATCATCTCAAGATAACATGGTGAGTACTTACTCACCATGTATATGTGAGTATATGTTGTTATTCAGCATAGTATATACTATTCATTAGAGTATATACCATGAAGTTATTCATCATAGTGAGTATATTCTTTCATTCTCAGCAAAATGAATTATTTTTTTATGGCAAATAATTTTTGTCTAATTGCGAAATTCCCATTTTTGTGTGAAATGGAATGAACCAGTTTGTTTGATTGTGTTTTAATAACGTTAAAAATTATGCGGATATTGAAATAATTTCAGTGTGTGTTTGTGTAATTACCTAAGGTGTAATTACCTAAGTGTAGGTACAGGATTAGTGCTACACTCGTGGTGTCCCGTCTTCCCAGAACTCTTTGTCATATATAACGCTTTGAAACACAATTTCCTGAGTACAAGCTCGTCCAAATATCACGCAGACCATTAATACACCCTTCTCTTCCTTTACATTAAAAAAATATATAAAATATTTATTTTATGTTACATAAAAACCCCATTTTTTGTTTAATATATAATATTAAACTTCTTTTTAATACGTATAAATCTCTCGACTCATTTATTTTTCCAGTGAAAAACATGTTTACAACAGGTATATATAGTATTTACTTTTGGGGACATATTTATTGCCATTGCTAACGATGGTTAGGTTGTAACTACGTGAAAGGTCGCCAGATTAACAGATTACATTGTGTTTAATTGCCTTGTCCTGATTGAGAATATAATATGTTTGTGTATATATATATATATATATATATATATATATATATATATATATATATATATATATATATATATATATATATATATATATATATATATATATATATATATATATATACTCTTTCGACTTTCCCATCGTCCCCCCCCCCCTCCCTTTCTCCCTCTATTCAATTTCTCTCAGAAAATATATATTACGATCAATAAAAACTCTATGGGGAACGCACCAAATGTTTCACATTTCATGAAATTCGTCACGGGGGGGTCTCTATAAATGCTAACATTTCTTAAAGCATTCCACTTAGGCCTTCCCCGACCAGCCTATGTCCGTCCCATACCCATGACCATTCTCCCAGCAAATTTTGGTGAGACTAGCCTTAACCGTCTGGCCTCCATCTTTGGACATAGAAACTGACCGATAGGAGAGAGGGGGAAGAGAGTGGGAAAGAGAAAGAAAGAGACGTGGACACACTTGGGTACCATAGCTAGTATGTGTATATCGGTCATGTATACTGTATAGTGTATTACACAAGACTATGTCAGTATGTATATCGTATTATCCAATCTCCATAACTTACAAAATAATTCACTTAGACTGCTATACAGTTTCCCCTCGTTGGTATGAGTAGTTTACCCATTTACCTTTGTTCCTTGGGGAAAACTTTGTTCCCCCTCGAGTTCTTTGATCACCTGGCACAGGCTTACGAAACCTGTGCATCTCTCCTCAATCACGGTGGCTGGGGACAAGATTGGTGGATACTGGACCGTGTTTTTAGTTGCCACAGAGGCTATAACGGCTTGAAGATCGTGTAGATTTAAAGCGTGGAACCGTTTTGGCTGAATTGTCCTCTGACTGTGGAGAGCATGACAGGAGACGTGACAGTGAGGTGACGTGACAGTGAGGAGACGTGACTGTCAGTGAAGAGGCATGTCAATGTGTCAAGAAACATGAAAATGAAGTAAAGACATATGACAATGAGTGAAAAAGGCATGACAGTCAGTGAAAAGACATGACAAGGGATGACATGGGCATGACAGTCAGTGAAAAGACATGACAAGGGATGACATGGGCGTGACAATCAGTGAAAAGACATGACAAGGGATGACATGGGCATGACAGTCAGTGAAAAGACATGACAAGGGATGACATGGGCATGACAGTCAGTGAAAAGACATGACAAGGGATGACATGGGCATGACAGTCAGTGAAAAGACATGACAAGGGATGACATGGGCATGACAGTCAGTGAAAAGACATGACAAGGGATGACATGGGCGTGACAGTCAGTGAAAAGACATGACAAGGGATGACATGGGCGTGACAGATCAGTGAAAAGACATGACAAGGGATGACATGGGCGTGACAGATCAGTGAAAAGACATGACAAGGGATGACATGGGCGTGACAGATCAGTGAAAAGACATGACAAGGGATGACATGGGCGTGACAGATCAGTGAAAAGACATGACAAGGGATGACATGGGCGTGACAAATCAGTGAAAAGACATGACAGTGAGTGAAGCACCTCCTACCTCCCCCCCCCCCCAGGCAACACCAACCCCCCCCCTCAGGCAACACCAACCCCCCCCCCAGGCAACACCAACTCCCCCCCCCTCAGGCAACACCAACTCCCCCCCCCTCAGGCAACACCAACTCCCCCCCCCCCTCAGGCAACAAACCTGGTGTCATATGACAACAACCCCCCCCCCCCTAACCCCTAACCCTTAAGACCACTGCCAACAGACTGCGGCTGTGAAAAACGCGTATTTGACATGTTCCGCTGGCCAATTACCCCCCCCCCTCTCCCAGACATCGTTAAGGTGCAAGTGTAATTGCCTCGTTCCTCTTCAGGAGGCCAATTACCGGACACGTAACGTAACTAGTAGTTAATGTCCCGGGGACTGTAACTATAGGGTACATCAAGGGGTTCTTGATAATTGTGAGGTTTCGTACCACCCAAACCCTCCCCCACCCCTCCCCTTACGTCAACCCCCCCTCCCCCCTCATTTGGGTCAATATTAACCCCCCTATCCTACTCGTTATCAATATTCCCCCAGTACCTCCTATCTTTATCAACGTTGCTACCAATATCTCCCAATCAGCCAATCACCTCTCGTAAAACCTATGCTGTGCCCATACCCCACAATGCCCATCATTGCAAGTACAACCATGGCCATGACCACCGCGAAGACTGGTAGAACCAGCCACGACAGCCAATAGAACCAGCCACGAGACCCAATAGAACCAGCCATGAGAGTCAATAGAGCCAGCCACGAGTGCCAATAGAGCCAGAGGCACTATGCTACTCAAAGAGTGCCACAGTGCCACATCCAGTGAGTAATAACCACTCCCCAACCACCCCCGGTAATTTACGCACAAACAACCGTTGATTGCGTCATTCGCTATAGTTCCGCACTCAATCTGTCACCATTTGTGCCTTGCGTTCAAAGGAAAATATTCGGATAAGCCGGATAATGAAGCCGAATGGTTCCCGGTAACCGGAAAATCACCGCAAACTGTAAAAGGGGTCACGAACTACCCTTACCGGAGTGATTGTGGTGATTGGCGAATTACTCATTGTCGTATGAGTGAGTTACGGTATTGTGAGTACTTGTATGGTGTAATCTGTCTAGTATAGTGTAATGTGTGTCTAGAATTAGAGACATTTAGAATTAGAGACATTTAGAATTAGAGACATCTAGAATTAGAGACATCTAGAATTAGAGACATCTAGAATTAGAGACATTTAGAATTAGAGACATCTAGAATTAGAGACATCTAGAATTAGACATATCTAGAATTAGACATATCTAGAATTAGACACATCTACAATTAGACACATCTAGAATTAGAGACATCTAGAATTAGATACATCTAGAATTAGACACATCTAGAATTAGACACATCTAGAATTAGAGACATCTAGAATTAGACATATCTAGAATTTGACACATCTAGAATTAGACACATCTAGAATTTGACGCATCTAGAATTAGACACATCTAAAATTAGACACATCTAGAATTAGATACATCTAAAATTAGACACATCTAGAACTAGAGACATCTAGAATTAGACACATCTAGAATTAGAGACATCTAGAATTAGACACATGTAGAATTAGACACATCTAGAATTAGAGATATCTAGAATTAGACACATCTAGAATTAGACACATCTAGAATTAGACACATCTAGAATTAGACACATCTAGAATTTGACACATCTAGAATTAGACACATCTAGAATTAGATACGTTAGACTACTATATAGTGGTCCAGGGTGGGCCCAAACGTTGTGACTAACGGTATTCTTAGTTGTGTGGGGTTGGGGGTGTAATGTTCAGTCACGCTATTGTGGTTTGCCGCGTGCATATATGTCTAATATTTTCTCTCTCTCTCTCTCTCTCTCTCTCTCTCTCTCTCTCTCTCTCTCTCTCTCTCTCTCTCTCTCTCTCTCTCTCTCTCTCTCTCTCTCTCTCTCTTTCTCTCTCTCTCTCTCTCTCTCTCTCTCTCTCTCTCTCTCTCTCTCTCTCTCTCTCTCTCTCTCTCTCTCTCTCTCTCTCTCTCTCTCTCTCTCTCTCTCTCTCTCTCTCTCCAGGTTGGCCGACAGGTGGTTGATGAATTGATTTTGCAATTACCTCAACACTAGCAACTGATTCAACCCTTCCCTCACTCCCTGCTGTTCCCCCTCACTTGCTCTCTTACCCCCTCACCCTTCCCCCTCCCCCCTATATCTTCTCTCACCCCCTCCCCTCCCCCCCCCTCAGCTGCTCCTAGAATATCGACCGCTAGCAACACCAGGTAATACGAGAGAGCATTAATCATATGCTCCAAATGCTTGGGATCGTCGATTGTCAAGACACGTTTTCTTCGTGTTGTGATTTTGAGGTTTGAATGGCCCTCTATTGTATTGACCTCTATTGTGTAGACGTCTCTTTACCTTTATACTCCTATCCGTCTAGTTATTTCTAGTAATTTCTAGTCATTTCTAGCCATTTCTAGTCATTTCTAGTCATTTCTAGCCATTTCTAGTAATTTCTAGCCATTTCTAGCCATTTCTAGTCATTTTTAGTCATTTCTAGTCATTTCTAGCCATTTCTAGTCATTTCTAGCCATTTCTAGCCATTTCTAGTCATTTCTAGTCATTTCTAGCCATTTCTAGCCATTTCTAGTCATTTCTAGTCATTTCTAGTCATTTCTAGCCATTTCTAGTCATTTCTAGCCATTTCTAGCCATTTCTAGTGATTTCTAGTAATCTATCTAGTAATTTCTCATGATTCTCCTTGTTAGATGTAGTTAGACGATGTAGCTGTATAAAATGTAGTTGTAGCAACAACAACAACCATCCCCACCCTCTATACAACCCTGGTCTTAACAGCCGTACCATCAAAGGAATAATTTAGTACCTCCTTTAGCTGTTTGACGCGGAATCGATAGAAACTCCCTTAAGCGTTGATCACGAAGACCACTCTGCTACTACATTTATCACGCTGCCCTTCGGGGTAATGGAATCATTTTTTGACGAGAGGGAAGAGTGGTTTAAGAAGAGGGGGGGGGTGGACAGGTGTGTAGGGGGAAGGTAAAGGTGCAGGTGTGTGGGTGTTTGTTATTTGTGGTTGCAGAATCACGCTATTAGCTCCTGGGCCCCATCTTTTTAATCAGTAATATTTTCCTCTATTGTATCTACTACATATATTTATCTCTAACACTAACACACACACACACAAAGAGAAGAGCGTGTGTGTGTGTGTGTGTGTGTGTGTGTGTGTGTGTGTGTGTGTGTGTGTGTGTGTGTGTGTGTGTGTGTGTGTGTGTGTGTGTGTGTGTGTTTGTGTGTGTGTGTTTACTCACCTAGTTGTGCTTGCGGGGGTTGAGCTCTGGCTCTTTGGTCTCGTGTGTGTGTGTGTGTGTGTGTGTGTGTGGGTCGCTAATGACGGTGTGGGCTTGCGTAATGTGCTTGCATTGCAATAATTCATATTGACGGTGATTTCTTGTGTATTATACATACCATAACCCCACCTCCAAGAATACATAAACCCCCCCCCCCACTCCCCCATACATATATATACACACACCCACGCACACATGCAACACCTATTTACAGAATCTCTCTACTCCACTCACGCTAAAACTGCAAAAATCAGGAAAAAAAGCATTCTAACTTGATTTTAATTTACAAGTTATTTTTAAACAAATTTAAAAAAATTTAAATTTAAATTAAAAATTTTTAAATTTTAAAAATTAAATTGTAAAAAAAAACTGACGAAAATCGTGAACTAGGAAAAATCTCTGCAGTTTAAACTCTTGTTTACTAACGTTGAAATCACCCAGGATTATCCGGAGTGGGATTTCTAACGATTAAGTAGCGTGGATTATTATTAATCCCTCTCAATCCCCCTTATAACGACTAGGATTTTGTATATAGAGTTAACGAGACGGATTAACGTGATGGGTCTTGGTTAACGAGGAGCTGAGCAAACCTAACAAGTGTCTGAAGGATTAGAAGAGGAGGGGGGAGGGTGTGAGGGGGGGATTTAGAGGATTGGATTACGTGACTGAGGAGATTAGCGAGTCGTCCTGATTGGTTGGGGAGGAGGAGGAATGATTCATGCTTAGGTTATGTGCGTCTAAGTGTCCATAAAATGTGCGTTTTTGCGTGCGTTCGTGTGATTTACGTACGTTTTTGCGTGCGTTCGTGCTATTTACGTACGTTTTTGCGTGCGTTTTTGCGTGCGTTTTGCGTGCGTTCGGATATTTTCTGAAATATAATTGAATATTATTATACATCAAAATATGTTTGCGCATATTTAGATCTAGGGACCGTTGGGCTAGTTATTTGGGGTCTGTTTACAGTCATTGCGGTGTTCGAAAATCATTGTGCGTGTTTTCGAACACACGAACACCCTCTCTGTTATTCGTAAGGGAGGGGGGAGGGAGGGGATTGAATTATCAAGGGGAAATCGCCAAGCCATTATGACTATATAGCACTTTGAAGGGATTAGGATAAGGATTTGGGATGGGACGAGGGAGGGAATGGTGCCCCAACCACTCAATTAGCCAATCGGGTGATTAGAGGATTAACGAGGAAATGACCTCTTGACCTTTCTGCTCGCGAAACAACAACTCTGACCTGAATTTACCTGAAGCCGCGTCCAACAGCCTGGTTGATCAGTCCAGCAACCAGGAGGCCTGGTCGACGACCGGGCCGCGGGGACGCTTAGCCCCAGAAGCACCTCAAGGTAACTTCAAGGTAAGGTCACCGTCTAACTACAGTGCCCCCCTCCCCCAACCTCGACGGTGACAGGAGGCCTGCGGGTTGTCAAAGGTCACCTCCCTCCCAACCCCCCCCATCATGTTTTGCCTCGTAATAGGTCGTGTTTTTTTTATTGTTTTGTGGAATCGATCAATCCGTTTGAAATGCGACGCATTAGTACAATTTGCCGTTTTCTATGTCTCGATTTCGATGGGTTAGGTGGGTTGCTTGGGTTTGTATGTGTCGAGATGTCATTGATGTGTTCAGTCACTGATCCATTGCGATAATTGCAATGTACTCACCTACTTGTACTCACCTAGTTGTATTTGCGGGGGTTAAGCTCTGGCTCTTTGGTCCCGCCTCTCAACCGTCAATCAACAGGTATACAGGTTCCTGAGCCTATCGGGCTCTATCATATCTACACTTGAAACTGTGTATGGAGTCAGCCTCCACCACATCACTGCCTAATGTATTCCATTTGTCAACCACTCTGACACTAAAAAAGTTCTTTCTAATATCTCTGTGGCTCATTTGGGCACTCAGTTTCCACCTGTGTCCCCTTGTGCGTGTTCCCCATGTGTTAAATAGACTGTCTTTATCTACCCTATCAATTCCCTTCAGAATCTTGAATGTGATGATCATGTCCCCCCTAACTCTTCTGTCTTCCAGCGAAGTGAGGTTTAATTCCCGTAGTCTCTCCTCGTAGCTCATACCTCTCAGCTCGGGTACTAGTCTAGTGGCAAATCTTTGAACCTTTTCCAGTTTAGTCTTATCCTTGACTAGATATGGACTCCATGCTGGTGCTGCATACTCCAGGATTGGCCTGACATATGTGGTATACAAAGTTCTGAATGATTCTTTACACAAGTTTCTGAATGCCGTTCATATGTTGGCCAGCCTGGCATATGCCGCTGATGTTATCCGCTTGATATGTGCTGCAGGAGACAGGTCTGGCGTGATATCAACCCCCAAGTCTTTTTCCTTCTCTGTGTGTGACACAGAGAAGGAACAAGTGACACACACACACACACAATGTGTGTGTGTGTGTGCGTGTGTGAGTGTGTGTGTGTTTGTGTGTGTGTGTGTGTGTGTGTGTGTGTGTGTACTCACCTAATTGTGCTTGCGGGGGTTGAGCTCTGGCTCTTTGGTCCCGCCTCTCAACCGTCAATCAACTGTTTACTAACTACTTTTTTTTTTCCACACCACACACACACACACCCCAGGAAGCAGCCCGTGACAGCTGACTAACTCCCAGGTACCTATTTACTGCTAGGTAACAGGGGCATTCAGGGTGAAAGAAACTTTGCCCATTTGTTTCTGCCTCGTGCGGGAATCGAACCCGCGCCACAGAATTACGAATCCTGCGCGCTATCCACCAGGCTACGAGGCCCCCCTAGCGTTGTTGTAAGCTGTGCGTGTGTGTGTGTGTGTATGTGTGTGTGTGTGTGTGTGTGTGTGTGTGTGTGTGTGTGTGTGTGTGTGTGTGTGTGTGTGTGTGTGTGTGTGTTGACGGCATGCTCAAGAATATTCGAACGGGGGGGGGGGGGGAAGAATGTTCGTAAATGTTCTAAAATTGTTCTCAAACCCACCCTTATGTTCAGCAGGTTCTGGAAACTTAATTTGCAACTGATGACATTCGAACTGTTCTCTTCACGTGATGATAACTGAAAACATTCGAACTGTTCTCGAACAGTGTTTCGGATACACTTCTTGTGTTCGAACTCCAGCATAACCACGTATGGATTCCTCGAGCACTCCCATCGTCTCTTCCATCAAGGATTTACTCAACCCCCCTTTTACGAAACCGGTACATCTTAACTCACAGCGTCAAACAGCTTGTGAACTCCGAATCACAACGAAGTTGTTTACAACAACACCAACAACCTCGGGTTGTGAGGTTTCTAGGCCCGTGTTTAATAAATGTCCAGAAAGCCACCATGATTAGGGAAAAGATGCACTGGTTCCGTAAGGGGGGGGGATGAGGCTTGATAAGTCATATGACCCACAGACTCGAGAATATGTGTGTGGTTGAGCTGTATGTAGTGTGAGTGTGTTCGGATTCAAGATTTAGTGTGTTCGGATCCAAGACTTAGTGTGTTCGGATCCAAGACTTAGTGTGTTCGGATCCAAGACTTAGTGTGTTCGGATCCAAGACTTAGTGTGTTCGGATCCAAGACTTAGTGTGTTCGGATCCAAGACTTAGTGTGTTCGGATCCAAGACTTAGTGTGTTCGGATCCATGATTTAGTGTGTTCATGAGAGTCTATATATATACCGTTTCTCCACCCTCTATTACGCTTAAATAACGCATTAGACTCCCAGACTTCCGTACACACACACACACACACACACACACACACACACACACACACACACACACACACACACACACACACACACACACACACACTCACACACACACACACACACACACACACACACACACACACACACACACACACACACACACACACACAACACACACACACACACAACACACACACACACACACACACACACACACACACACACACACACACACACACACACACACACACACACACACACACACACAACACACACACACACACACACACACACACACACACACACACACACACACACACACACAACACACACACACACACACACAACACACACACACACACACACACACACACACACACACACACACACACACACACACACGCTATACTAAACCTCGTCACCTCTCTTACACACTTCCCAGTTCACCATTAAACGAGAACCAAACAGAAAAAAGTCATTTTTGAGCAAAAGTCAGTGAGTGAATAGTGAGAATATACCCGAGTCCACTTCTACAGTGGCCCCGGTTAGAGTGCCAGGGGTCGTATCCCCATTAGGTTGATAGGATCAATACATAGTGGGCCAATTCCAGTGCCACTTAGTAGTATGTGTTTCATGCTATGTTGACTAGCAGGGAGGTAGGAAATGGGGGGGGGGAGAAAGCTATTTTAGAAAAATATATTTTTTTCAATTTGTTTTTTGTGTATTTAGTGGTTTAGAGGGTTTCTAGGCACATATATACCGTCAGGAAGCAGGCCGTAGCAGCTGTTTTGAGTCACAGGTACGTTTTTGCTGTTAGGGGAATAGGTATATCAGGGTGAAAGAAAGTTTGTTTATTAGTTTCTACCGGGGATCGAACTCGGGGTCTCTCTCTGTCTGTCTCTCTGTCTCTGTCTCTGTCTCTCTCTCTGTCTCTCTCTCTCTCTCTCTCTCTCTCTCTCTCTCTCTCTCTCTCTCTCTCTCTCTCTCTCTCTCTCTCTCTCTCTCTCTCTCTCTCTCTCTCTCTCTCTCTCTCTCTCTCTCTCTCTCTCTCTCTCTCTCTCTCTCTCTCTCTCTCTCTCTCTCTCTCTCTCTCTCTCTCTCTCTGTCTATCTCTCTCTCTATCTCTATCTCTCTCTCTCTCTCTCTCTCTATCTCTCTCTCTCTCTCTCTCTCTCTCTCTCTCTCTCTCTCTCTCTCTCTCTCTCTCTCTCTCTCTCTCTCTCTCTCTCTCTCTCTCTCTCTCTATCTCTATCTCTCTCTATATCTCTATCTCTATCTCTCTTTTCTCTCTCGTTCATCAGTTATTTGACGTTCATAATTATTAATGTCATTCGTCTGTATAAAATTATTACTTCTCACTTTATTTGCCAGGTAATAAATGTACTGAAACTAATAATAAAAATACAAACGTATAATTATAATAGAGAAATAATAGTTAACGATAATTAGAAATTTACCAATTAATGATAATACGTGAGTACGAATTGATGAGCACACACGCAACTCTTGTGTCTTATGTGTGTGTGTGTGTGTGTACTCACCTAATTGTACTCACCTAATTGTGCTTGCGGGGGTTGAGCTCTGGCTCTTTGGTCCCGCCTCTCAACCGTCAATCAACTGGTGTACAGATTCCTGAGCCTATTGGGCTCTATCATATCTACATTTGAAACTGTGTATGCATTTCCCGCAGCCTTTCCTCATAACTCATGCCTCTTAGTTCTGGGACTAGTCTAGTAGCATACCTTTGGACTTTTTCCAGCTTCGTCTTGTGCTTGACAAGGTACGGGCTCCATGCTGGGGCCGCATACTCCAGGATTGGTCTTACATATGTGGTGTACAAGATTCTGAATGATTCCTTACACAGGTTCCTGAACGCCGTTCTGATGTTAGCCAGCCTCGCATATGCCGCAGACGTTATTCTCTTTATGTGGGCTTCAGGAGACAGGTTTGGTGTGATATCAACTCCTAGATCTTTCTCTCTGTCTGTTTCATTAAGTACTTCATCTCCTATTCTGTATCCTGTGCCTGGCCTCCTGTTTCCACTGCCTAGTTTCATTACTTTGCATTTACTCGGGTTGAACTTCAACAGCCATTTGTTGGACCATTCACTCAGTCTATCCAGGTCATCTTGTAGCCTCCTACTATCATCCTCTGTTTCAATCCTCCTCATAATTTTTGCATCGTCGGCAAACATTGAGAGGAACGAATCTATACCCTCTGGGAGATCATTTACATATACCAGAAACAGTATAGGTCCAAGGACTGACCCCTGCGGGACTCCACTTGTGACGTCTCGCCAATCTGAGACCTCACCCCTCACACAGACTCGTTGTCTCCTGTTGCTCAGGTATTCCTCTATCCACCGGAGTACCTTCCCTCTCACTCCAGCCTGCATCTCCAACTTTCGCACTAGCCTCTTGTGTGGCACTGTATCAAAGGCTTTCTGACAATCCAAAAATATGCAGTCTGCCCACCCTTCTCTTTCTTGCCTTATTTTTGTTGCCTGGTCGTAGAATTCAAGTAACCCTGTGAGGCAGGACCTGCCATCCCTGAACCCATGTTGATGCTGTGTTACAAAGTTCCTTCGCTCCAGATGCTCCACTAGTTTTTTTCGCACAATCTTCTCCATCAGCTTGCATGGTATGCAGGTTAGGGACACTGGCCTGTAGTTCAGTGCCTCCTGTCTATCCCCTTTCTTGTATATTGGGACTACGTTAGCTGCTTTCCAAATATCTGGCAGTTCCCCTGTTGCCAGTGATTTGTTATACACTATGGAGAGTGGTAGGCTCAGTTCTCTTGCTCCTTCCTTTAGAACCCAAGGGGAGATTCCATCTGGGCCTATAGCCTTTGTCACGTCCAACTCTAGTAAACACTTCCTTACTTCCCCACTGGTAATCTCAAACTCTTCCAGTGTGTGTGTGTGTGTGTGTGTGTGTGTGTGTGTGTGTGTGTGTGTGTGTGTGTGTGTGTGTGTGTGTGTGTGTGTGTGTGTGTGTGTGTGTGTGTGTGTGTGTGTGTGTGTGTTTGTGTGTGTGTGTGTGTGTGTGTGTGTGTGTGTGTGTGTGTGTGTGTGTGTGTGTGTGTGTGTATCTTATCAGTCTGTCCCTATAAGATCGAGCTTCAGCTCTTGGACCCTTCTTTTCTAGCCACCTGTTGTCTAACATAATACCTCCTGACCTATTTCATTGTCATATATATACCCTTATCATATATACTTTCCATATATTACTTAGTATACCCCCGGGTAATACTGAATAACAGATCGTATCGCTTATTTTTGTTTCCACGATTGCAATTATATCAGGCTCTTTTACACACTAAACCTTTCTTGTATTTCCTCTGCTTTGTTGGTCACTCCATCTGCATTGGTGTACCATATAGCTTAAGACTTTTTGGACACTCTGTTTCTAGAATTATCAAAGTACTCCTGTTAACATTGCTGTTGGTCGCAAGCGAGAAATGGATACAGAAATGGATACAAAGAGTATGAGAGACACAGGGACACAGATGAGGGACACAGATGAGGGACACAGAGGGGGTGAGAGACAGATAGAGATTGTGATTGTGAGGGAAGAGGGGGGGAGAAGACTGAAAGGCAGGGAGGGGCTGAGAAGCAGAGGTGTATGTGTATATGTGTATGTGTATATGTGTATGTGTGATTATGTATTCAAACACGGGACAGAAACCCCTCTAGCAACGTCCATAACCGGTCAGAAAGACCCGGGGCCAGATTCACGAAGCAGTTACGCAAGCACTTACGAACGTGTACATCGTTCCTCAATCTTTGACGACTTTGTTTCCAATTATTAAACAGTTAATGAGCTCCGAAGCACCAGGAGGCTGTTTATAACAATAACAACAGTTGATTGGCAAGTTTTCATGCTTGTAAACTGTTTAATAAATGTAACCAAAGCCGTCAAAGAATGAGGAATACGTTCGTTAGTGCTTGCGTAATTGCTTCGTGAATCTGGTCCCTGGTTCACTACTCTAGCATGATCTGATTGTCCACCAATCACGTGCAGTGAAGCAAGAGTTTCGTTCCTCTAATTGCATGTAGTCAACAATTTATGATACGTTCATAAATTGTTTGTTTAATATTAAACATCAAAGATAAAATAAATACACAACCCAATGACATGAGAATACGTATGTACTTCAGTATGTGTGCACACTGATGTATGTTTGTGTGTAAGTAACGAATACACAGTCCAGTTACACACACACACACACACACACACACACACATGGAGCCCGTACCTTGTCAAGCACAAGACGAAGCTGGAAAAAGTCCAAAGGTATGCTACTAGACTAGTCCCAGAACTAAGAGGCATGAGTTATGAGGAAAGGCTGCGGGAAATGCACCTCACGACACTGGAAGACAGAAGAGTAAGGGGGGACATGATCACAACCTACAAAATCCTCAGGGGAATCGACCGGGTAAACAAGGACGAACTTTTCAACACTGGTGGGACGCGAACAAGGGGACACAGGTGGAAGCTGAGTACCCAAATGAGCCACAGAGACGTTAGAAAGAACTTTTTCAGTGTCAGAGTAGTTAGCAAATGGAATGCATTAGGAAGTGATGTGGTGGAGGCTGACTCCATTCACAGTTTCAAATGTAGATATGATAGAGCCCAATAGGCTCAGGAATCTGTACACCAGTTGATTGACGGTTGAGAGGCGGGACCAAAGAGCCAGAGCTCAACCCCCGCAAGCACAATTAGGTGAGTACAATTAGGTGAGTACACACACACACACACACACACACATGGGGCCTCGTAGCCTGGTGGATAGCGCGCAGGACTCGTAATTCTGTGGCGCGGGTTCGATTCCCGCACGAGGCAGAAACAAATGGGCAAAGTTTCTTTCACCCTAAGTGCCCCTGTTACCTAGCAGTAAATAGGTACCTGGGAGTTAGTCAGCTGTCACGGGCTGCTTCCTGGGGTGTGTGTGTGTGGAGAAAAAAAGTAGTTAGTAAACAGTTGATTGACAGTTGAGAGGCGGGCCGAAAGAGCAAAGCTCAACCCCCGTAAAACACAACTAGTAAACACACACACACACACACACACACACACACACACACACACACACACACACACACACACACACACACACACACACACACACACACACACGCAACACATGCGAGGACATGAGTACACAGGGGGAGGCAACTCTGTTGGAATTCAGTTAGCGTGACCTGCCGCAGCCCTCAGGTAACAACATATGAACCCTTAATCAACCCAAACTACTGAGGAAGCTCCCGAACCACCGTGAATTATATTTATGAAATGATCTTCCTACACACACACACACACACACACACACACACACACACACACACACACACACACACACACACACACACACACACACACACACACACACACACACAAAACTAACGCATAAGAAACTAGAATTGAGTGAGTGCTTAAGTATTTATAATCACGTATATTTCTAATTATCGTTAATTAGTATTTCCCTTTTTATAATATATATTTTTGTATTTTTACTATTAGTTTCCAGTATATTTATTACCTGGTAAATAAAGTGAGAAGTAATACTTTTATACAGAGAGAGAGAGAGAGAGAGAGAGAGAGAGAGAGAGAGAGAGAGAGAGAGAGAGAGAGAGAGAGAGAGACAGAGAGAGAGAGAGAGAGAGAGAGAGAGAGAGAGAGAGAGAGAGAGAGAGAGAGAGAGAGAGAGAGAGAGTAAAAAGATTATGGAATAATACACAGAAAGAATATTGCAAAATAGATTCCTGTAAAATTATTCAATTTATCAGAGAAATAAACCACATAGACATTCCAGAGGCGATAAAAGAAATATCTTGACAATAGTCAAGATATTTTATAAATATTTCAGAAATACTCTGAAACAATTCAATCTCGCTCTCTCTCTCTCTCTCTCTCTCTCTCTCTCTCTCTCTCTCTCTCTCTCTCTCTCTCTCTCTCTCTCTCTCTCTCTCTCTCTCTCTCTCTCTCTCTCTCTCTCTCTTTATCTCTTCGTATTCTCGATATTTTGTGTTTTTCTTAAATACAATAATTCCTAAATATAAATAATTAGTTAAATTATATTATCGTGAGAATTTGTGATTAGAATAAATATGAAAATAGATGAAGTGATAGATATGGAAATAGAGCTAAGGGACAATTACTCTCTATAGTAACTATAAATAGTTAATAGCTGCAATCTGCGGTTGTGTATGGCAGTTTATCACAGTGTACAACAGTATATGGTAGTATATGACAGTGTATGACAGTATATGACAGTGTATGACAGTATCTGAAAGTAAATGACAGCATCTGAAAGTGAATGACAGTATCTGAAAGTGAATGACAGTATGTGACAGTGTACGAAAGGGTATGACAGCGTACGAAAGTGTATGACAGTGTACGAAAGCGTATGCCAGCGTACGAAAGTGTATGCCAGCGTACGAAAGTGTATGCCAGCGTACGAAAGTGTATGCCAGCGTACGAAAGTGTATGACAGCGTACGAAAGTGTATGACAGCGCACGAAAGTGTATGACAGCGTACGAAAGCGTATGCCAGCGTACGAAAGCGTATGCCAGCGTACGAAAGTGTATGACAGCGTACGAAAGCGTATGCCAGCGTACGAAAGTGTATGCCAGCGTACGAAAGTGTATGCCAGCGTACGAAAGCGTATGCCAGCGTACGAAAGTGTATGCCAGCGTACGAAAGTGTATGCCAGTGTACGAAAGTGCATGACATGCACGTATGGTACCATGAGGCCGCCATAATACACCTCATAATTGAAGCAAATTTTGTCTGTCCACCATACCTGTCCATAAGAGGTAGTGGGGGCGTCCAGGTGTCCTGTTAACTGCCTCATTAACCTACTTTGTGAGAGGATAATTAGCAGTTTGCTGGAAAACAGCAGCCTCATTAATGGGGGGCCTTGCCCCCTCCTCCCCCTCTCCTCCACCAGTCCGTTGTCCCGATTTGCCACTACGTTAAAAATACAACTGTTTTAACTAACAAGAAACGTATGCACCCCAGCAACCCCCCTAACCTGGCTGGCCAAGAATTTTGGGGAAAGTTCCCTAGCTGGCCAGGAATTTTAGGGAAAGTTCCCTAGCTGGGCAGGAGTTTTAGGGAAAGTTCCCTAGCTGGCCAGGAATTTTAGGGAAAGTTCTCTAGCTGGCCAGGAATTTCGGAGAAAGTTCCCTAGCTGGCCAGGAATTTCGGAGAAAGTTCTCTAGCTGGCCAGGAATTTCGGAGAAAGTTCCCTAGCTGGCCAGGAATTTCAGAGAAAGTTCCCTAGCTGGCCAGGAATTTCGGAGAAAGTTCCCTAGCTGGCCAGGAATTTCGGAGAAAGTTCCCTAGCTGGCCAGGAATTTCGGAGAAAGTTCCCTAGCTGGCCAGGAATTTCGGAGAAAGTTCCCTAGCTGGCCAGGAATTTCGGAGAAAGTTCCCTAGCTGGCCAGAAATTTTAGGGAAAGTTCCCTAGCTGGCCAGGAATTTTTGGGAAAGTTCCCTAGCTGGCCAGGAATTTTAGGGAAAGTTCCCTAGCTGGCCAGGAATTTTGGGGAAAGTTCCCTAGCTGGCCAGGAATTTTAGGGAAAGTTCCCTAGCTGGGCAGGAATTTTAGGGAAAGTTCCCTAGCTGGGCAGGAATTTTAGGGAAAGTTCCCTAGCTGGGCAGGAATTTTAGGGAAAGTTCTCTAGCTGGCCAGGAATTTCGGAGAAAGTTCTCTAGCTGGCCAGGAATTTCGGAGAAAGTTCCCTAGCTGGCCAGGAATTTCGGAGAAAGTTCCCTAGCTGGCCAGGAATTTCGGAGAAAGTTCTCTAGCTGGCCAGGAATTTCGGAGAAAGTTCCCTAGCTGGCCAGGAATTTCGGAGAAAGTTCCCTAGCTGGCCAGGAATTTCGGAGAAAGTTCCCTAGCTGGCCAGGAATTTCGGAGAAAGTTCCCTAGCTGGCCAGGAATTTCGGAGAAAGTTCCCTAGCTGGCCAGGAATTTCGGAGAAAGTTCCCTAGCTGGCCAGGAATTTCGGAGAAAGTTCCCTAGCTGGCCAGGAATTTCGGAGAAAGTTCCCTAGCTGGCCAGGAATTTCGGAGAAAGTTCCCTAGCTGGCTAGGAATTTTAGGGAAAGTTCTCTAGCTGGCCAGGAATTTCGGAGAAAGTTCTCTAGCTGGCTTGTATACGTCTTTATAAAATGGTAGCAACTGTGGGAGAAACATTTGGGTTGCAGTGTTGCTACAGTCCGGCCCAAGCCGGATAGCAACCGGATAGCCTGAGTACCCAGGGTAGCCTGCTGAGTATACTGGGTGGCCTGAGAACACCTGAAACACTTGGGCACCGTTAGGGTGGAGTGCTTGAGTCATCTGACATCCTCAGGAGTGAAGCTGAATTCTAGATCTCATTCTAACACTGTAACAAAATTTGCAGCACAATAATATTCATTCTAATTACCATATTAAGGTATGATAAGGTATGATAAGGTATGATTCCCTAGCTAAGGTGGCCAACACATTGCGAAATCTTCAGTACAATGGTGGCTGACCAGACCACACACTAGAAATTGAAGGGACGACGACGTTTCGGTCCGTCCTGGACCATTCTCATTCAATTTCTAGTGTGTGGTCTGGTCAACATACTTCAGCCACGTTATTGCGACTCATCGCCTGCATACAATGGTGGCTTTTCACAGCGAGTTCTCCGGTGTTCCCCGTGAATTCAACTATCGTGGATCATATTGTATAAACCTCGTCACACAGTGCACAATCTGTTCATCGCGTGGAGGATTTCCATAGTGCTTGACCAGCATTTCCTAGTGAGTGCGTGGTCTATGAAAATGCTTGCAGGCAGCAAGACCGCATATATATGGCCATCACAGCTGGGCTGATCCGGTAACTCGAGCGGAAATTTGTCATTCTCCATTACAAACACGGAATGAGTTCATCTCAGCTGCCTCAATTCTAAATCATTGTATCATTTTCTTATGATTGACCATCCCAAGTCTTCAGAACCTCTCCCCTTTCTCTGTATCTCCCGGGATCCGCCAGAACCTCGCCTCCTCCGAGTCTCCTAGGGTCCCCCCTTGAACCAAATCCGTTTTTTATGAATAAAGAAAACGGAGATATTAAGATATACTACTACAAAAGCTTTGAACATGAGTTCATTTATAATTCATTTATAATTATCAAATAATTGATAATTATTTGTATATATACATTAGGGTAAAAAACATTTTTAAAAAAATTACCTAGAGGGGCCCTCCATTTTCCATATAGATTCCCACAAAATCTAACCTCCTTTTGAACCCCCCCCCCCCATTAGGCATTTTGAGATCATTAGATATTTTGACCGAATTTCGTATTTTTTCGATTTTATTAAGAACTATGATCCCATTACGGATTTTGAGCCAGTTAGATATTTTGACCTAATTAGATATTTTGACCTAATTAGATATTTTGAACCCATTGATTCTTTGACTCCATTAAGCATTTTGATCCCAATAGATAACACATTTGTTATGCTACTGGGATCAATGATTATAGCATTAATCTCTTATATAATTCCTTAATTATAGTATTGATAATTGTAAATTATCAATTACAACGGGAATTCTGCATGTGGCAAATAATTACAGTTTAATTTCTATTCATATAATGACATTTCTGTAATTAAAATTGATGTTAATTGATGTATATTAAGTTTTAAATTCGACTAATTGATATCCCAGCAACTGCTGTACGTGTGTATATATAATACGTAAGTATTATATACACACGTGCAGTATTTCCTCTATATACTGTATAGTAAATATACCGACGTCCCCAGCTGGTGTAGCACCACCTGTCAGCTGGTGTAGCACCACCTGTCAGCTGGTGTAGCACCACCTGTCAGCTGGTGTAGCACCACCTGTCAGCTGGTGTAGCACCACCTGTCAGCTGGTGTAGCACCACCTGTCAGCTGGTGTAGCACCACCTGTCAGCTGGTGTAGCACCACCTGTCAGCTGGTGTAGCACCACCTGTCAGCTGGTGTAGCACCACCTGTCAGCTGGTGTAGCACCACCTGTCAGCTGGTGTAATAACCTAACCACCTCCCTGGTAATTAGAGTGACACTCTTAAGAGCCTAGGTGCCAAGAGGGCCTTCCGCGCACACTACAATTAACGAGACCAATTTGGCAGGGTGAGATAATTATCAGTGTTGTATGATATCTCTCTCTCTCTCTCTCTCTCTCTCTCTCTCTCTCTCTCTCTCTCTCTCTCTCTCTCTCTCTCTCTCTCTCTCTCTCTCTCTCTCTCTCTCTCTCTATTGAGAGACCTTTGTGGTTGTGGGTGTTAGAGTGTGCTCACCCGTTCCCATCGCGTGAGAATGACCGGGGATCGAACCCTTGAATACAGTTCCTTCATTGGGGTTAGGGAGGGGGGGAATGAGAAGGGGAAGGGTGTGTGTGAAATTGGGGTGATTTGTAGGTCTCTCTGGCCCAAGATCCAACCGGAAAAAAAGTTGAAATTTACTACCAATGCCCTCCAGACACCAGGCGAGGACTGAGCCAAGCAATTCGGACGGTTATGAATACCGGACTACGATATTCAAACTGCGTCGTCACGTGTTCCGTCGGACCCCAGGTGAAGCAGGTGTTCAGACGTCCGCTCTTTGTCAAGGTTGAACCCCACACACACACACCTGTTCAACACACCTGTAGTGGTGCCGCCACTCGGCAGTGTTTTCATTCGACATGTCAACACGTGTCCCAACCCGCAGCTTGGCTTCGTCTTGGGCTTCAAATATTTCGCTGTGATAAAGCTCAAATTGTTTGTAGAAAAGATCTTCAATTTAACACTATCAATACATTTGTTAATATATAATATTTTGGTGAATCAAATAATAATAACGAGATAGTGAGAGAGGGAGAGAGAGAGAGAGAGAGAGAGAGAGAGAGAGAGAGAGAGAGAGAGAGAGAGAGAGAGAGAGAGAGATATGGTGTGTGTGTGTTTGCATTTATGTCTTTCTTCCTCTCCCCCCCCCCCTAGTACACACACACACACACACACACCAGTCGATTAAGAGTTGAAAGGCGGGACCCAAGAGCCGAGGCTCCCCCGCAGATACAACTGAGTACAAACCAAAATTGAAAAAAAAGGTTTGCAACGAGATTTAAAAGGAAGTAATCCTAACAACCATTAGAAGAGATGATGGAGACATGATCTCAACATACAGGATACTGAGAAATGGGGAAAGAACCTAGGTAGAGAATGCCAGCCTCTTTAACACGATAGCAAGTAGGACGAGCGCCTCCTCAACACACACCAAGAAGAGATGAGAGAGAGCCAGCATCCTCCTCAACACACACCAAGAAGAGATGAGAGAGAGCCTTCTCAACACACACCAAGAAGAGATGAGAGAGAGCCAGCATCCTCCTCAACACACACCAAGAAGAGATGAGAGAGAGCCAGCATCCTCCTCAACACACACCAAGAAGAGATGAGAGAGAGCCAGCATCCTCCTCAACACACACTAAGAAGAGATGAGAGAGAGCCAGCATCCTCCTCAACACACACCAAGAAGAGATGAGAGAGAGCCAGCATCCTCAACACACACCAAGAAGAGATGAGAGAGAGCCAGCATCCTTCTCAACACATAACAGCAAGAATTCAATACTGCCGAGATGTTTGACTGAGGTAAACACACCCTCCGGACCAACCTCTCTCAGAGAGCCCACACTTCCATTTTACTATTCAAGCTAGACTTGAATTTTATATATATATATATATATATATATATATATATATATATATATATATATATATATATATATATATATATATATATATATATATATACCACCTCTGGTGCAATTATAGGGACCCACAGCCTCAGAGAAGGGAACACAGAGCATTCAGGGGAAAAACTTGCCATTTAACTCTGAATACGTAAAAGTGTTCGCTTCTACCACCCCCCTATATATATATATATATATATATATATATATATATATATATATATATATATATATATATATATATATATTATTAAATATGACCGAAAAAGTAAGATTAATAATTCTAACACGAATTTTCTCAATCCTTCGTACATTATGCTTCACTGTTGGAGGTAAATCAAAAATCACTTCTCCAAAATTCATTTTTATTTCTAGTCTGACGCGACACGGGCGCGTTTCGTAAAACTTATTACATTTTCAAAGACTTCACAAATACACAACTGATTAGAACTTGCGTTTCCCTGATTTTATATCTACATTTGAGTGAGGTGGGAAGGGTGATGTGGCATTACATTTGAGTGAGGTGGGAAGGATGATGTGGCATTAACACAAGACAGAACACTAGAGGATATTAATAGGGTATTAAAAGTATCAACACAAGACAGAACACGAAAAAATGGGTATTGAATAGAAGTGTTTGTAGAAAGCCTATTGGTCCATATTTCTTGATGCTTCTATATTGGAGCGGAGTCTTGAGGTGGGTAGAATATAGTGGTGCAATAATTGGCTGTTGATTGCTGGTGTTGACTTCTTGATGTGTAGTTTGTTTCCTTTGTAGTGTCACAAAGGAAACAAACATAGGAATGTGCCTAAATGCCAACAGCGACTGCCCTGACAGGTACAAGAGGAGTGTTGTTAACGCATACGTCGACCGTGCTCTCAGCCACAGCTCAGAATGGAAGCAAGTCGACGAAGAACTCTGTAGGGTAAGGCAGGTTCTAGTCAATAACGGCTTCTCCAATGGTTTCATCGAAGACATCATAAGAAGGAAAGTGAAAAGCCATGCAACCTCCGAAGAGACAACTAACACAACACCTATACCCCCTATTAGACTATTTTACAGGAACTTCTTTTCCACAGCTCATAAAACAGAGGAAAGGGTCCTGAAAGATATTGTTAATAGAAACGTTATCCCTACAGACAAAAATCAGAGGATACAACTGACGATTTACTATAAAACCAGAAAAACGGCCAGCCTACTCATGAGAAACTCTCCAGACACGAAACAGAACGCTTTAAAAGAGACTAACGTCGTCTATGCCTTCAAATGCCCACTTGGGGACTGTAAGCTCCAAAAAACCCAGTATATAGGCAAGACAACAACATCTCTTTCTAGGCGTTTAACGATGCATAAACAACAGGGCTCCATTAAGGAACATATAATCTCTTCCCATAACCAAACCATCGCCAGAGAAATCCTAGTAAACAACACAGAAATCATCGATAGATACAGCGACAGCAGGCGGCTTGACGTTTGCGAGGCACTACACATCAAGAAGTCAACACCAGCAATCAACAGCCAATTATTGCACCACTATATTCTACCCACCTCAAGACTCCGCTCCAATATAGAAGCATCAAGAAATATGGACCAATAGGCTTTCTACAAACACTTCTATTCAATACCCATTTTTTCGTGTTCTGTCTTGTGTTGATACTTTTAATACCCTATTAATATCCTCTAGTGTTCTGTCTTGTGTTAATGCCACATCATCCTTCCCACCTCACTCAAATGTAATGCCACATCACCCTTCCCACCTCACTCAAATGTAGATATAAAATCAGGGAAACGCAAGTTCTAATCAGTTGTGTATTTGTGAAGTCTTTGAAAATGTAATAAGTTTTACGAAACGCGCCCGTGTCGCGTCAGACTAGAAATAAAAATGAATTTTGGAGAAGTGATTTTTGATTTACCTCCAACAGTGAAGCATAATGTACGAAGGATTGAGAAAATTCGTGTTAGAATTATTAATCTTACTTTTTCGGTCATATTTAATAATATATGTCTACAGGAAAGACTGCTACCAAAATATACTAATATATATATATATATATCATCAGAGTTCAGAGAGGCCTGACAGCACATCAAATTCGGCTTCATAGCAAGATTCGTCAGTATGTTTTTTTCATAAATAATTTTCCAATATTAATTATTTTAACTAATTATTAATTAGTTAAAATGTTCTCATGATTTGTCATTCCGTTAAAAAAATGAACTGTTTTGCCCAACCGTAAACGTACGAACGTCAATGCAACCCACCTATAACCTCTCGGAGGCATTGACAACGCCATTGTTAAGGTGCATAGATGATTCTGGGGAGACATGACGACCACATACAAAATACTCAGACAGGGATACAGTATTTCGAATAATGGAATTCGCTTCTTTGTTGACGTAACTAAGACGATTGAGGGGTTGGAGGCCGGAACCCACAGCTGAAACTCAACTTATGGAAGCACAATTAGGTAAGTATACACAACAATTGCCTTGTTAAGGTGCTATAGAACAATTACAACAACTCATCAGAGTTGTAATTGAACAAAAAATTAACTTATTTACACATAATGGTAAATCCCTATTTCATATAATGGATTATCCTTCTATTGCGTATGGATTATCTTCCATTTCATGTAATGGATTATCTTCCATAACATGTGATGGATTATCCTTCCATTACATGGGATGGATTAATCTTGATTACATGTAGTGAAATATGCCCTATTATTTGTAATGGATTATGCCCCCTATTACATGTAATGGATCATGACACCATTAGATATGTTTAATTATGCCCCAACATATGTGGTGGATTAAGCCTATTGCATTGTACAAAAACCCTGTGACTGTATTGCACACATTTACACAGGTATATACGAGACTCAAACCCGGACCATGAAAATGCCAGATATCCACTCATTACTCTTCCATCCCCGAAGGTGTTACACATATTGGAATAGGGAAATGTTGTCAAACACCTTCCCCAATTTATCAAACACCCCCTTTTCCCCTACTTTGTTTAACAGCAATCTGTGTAAACCTCGCTTCATGCAGGTCGGCGTTCAATTCCCCGACCGTCCAAGGGGTTGGACACCATTCCTTTCCCCCCGTCCCATCCCAAATGCTTATCATGACCCCTTCCCAGTGCTATATAGTTGTAATGACTTGGCACTTTATCCTGATGGCTATCTTCCCTCGCTGACATCCGACTTGTTTGCCTCTGTATACAAGGCTCAACTGGGTGCTGCATATTCTCTTCTTCGAGGCAAAGTGTCCCCTAGAAAGAAAACCAGAGGTGGTACTCCCCCATATATCTATCTACATTTTTCAGAACCCTGTTTGGATTAAACCTTTTTTGTCCCATGAATAAGTATATTTCTTCAGAATTATACTATTTTCTAGATCGCTTGAACAACAAAAAATGTGCATTCAAGCACCAGGTTTTTCCAATCTTTCTTCAAAGAGGATCTTAAAGACTTCACCAGATACACATTCTGTATATTTCAGTAACCTCTTTGAGGAGCGTTTTATACCCGTCACATGTATATTGACAACCGAAAATGCCTATTGTAAGGAGCTGTGGTATCCATGGTAAAACTCTTCAAACTCATCTCCTCTGGCGGAAGAGGAGATGAGTTCTCTCTCCTCCGGAAGAGTTCCTATCATTGTAAATCATGAATCGTGTATAATGACTTTGAACTACTCCATGTGAGGCCAGCACTGGGGGTCTTTCATAGGTCTTGTTACTACCCTCCTACCCGAGCCCCCCTAGCAAAAAAGCATAACGTATGCATCAAGTTATGGATTGTGCACCGTTGTAATGCTTAATAACGGTGTAATAGTGTTTAATAACGGTGTTACGCTTAATAACGGCGTTACGCTTAATAACGGTGTTACGCTTAATAACGGTGTTATGCTTAATAACAGTTTTACAATGTTTAATAATGGTGCTATAACTTTAAATAACGATATAATAACGTTTAATAATAGCATAAAAAGTTTAATAACGGTATAAAAAAATTAAAATAACGTCACAACATTCAATAAAGGTGTAACAACATTTAAAAACATTTGCAGAACGAAAGAAACATTACATGTTTACTGGAGGGTGTAAAAAGGCTTATATATCCAACACAAAAAAAGGTCACAATTCTGTGACCTTTTAGAAGCGGAAATTTTCAATAAAAAGCAATACGCAAAAGTTAACAAATAGTCATGTAAAACTCACCTGAGGTTTGTTTTTGTGTGTGACGAGTGAAGACGGGAATCTGTCAGTTCCTTGAGACAGGTGTCAAGTTGAGGTGAGAGGGAGAAGGCCAGATGAGGAGCAGGAGTTCGAGTTGAGATTTTATACCATAGTCCTCAGTTTATCTCTTAATTGATGTTCCTGTGGTGCCAAGCGGTCACTATATGTTGGTATATGTACTGTAGACACAAGTGTATATGTGTGTGTGTGTGTGTGTGAGTCCGTGTGGATGTGTAGTGCACTTGAATAGGTGTTTCGGATAGGTGTGATTCTGCTAAACGGGACGAAAGGTTGGTTGATATAGCGGACGGACGGACGGATGGGAGGTACACACAGCGGACGGACGGACGGATGGGAGGTACACACAGCGGACGGACGGACGGATGGGAGGTACACACAACGGACTGACGGACGGATGGGAGGTACACACAGCGGACTGACGGACGGATGGGAGGTACACACAACGGACTGACGGACGGATGGGAGGTACACACAACGGACGGACGGACGGATGGGAGGTACACACAACGGACGGACGGACGGATGGGAGGTACACACAACGGACTGACGGACGGATGGGAGGTACACACAACGGACGGACGGACGGATGGGAGGTACACACAGCGGACGGACGGACGGATGGGAGGTACACACAACGGACGGACGGACGGACGGATGGGAGGTACACACAGCGGACGGACGGACGGATGGGAGGTACACACAACGGACTGACGGACGGATGGGAGGTACACACAACGGACGGACGGAAAGTGGGCGGATTACATCTAATATTTCTCTCAACACAATGAATAACTGCCGATTATCTCACGTCCAACTGATATGCGAATGGTTCGTACAATGTTTATCTAGGATAGCTATACCGTATAGGATAGATGTATCGGAGAGGAGACGCGTTCTCAAAAGGTTAATTCTTAGCCACCCGACTTCAGCCATCAAAGAAGGTCAAAGGTTATAAACTTGCGAGGAAATTGATTGGTAGAGAGAGTAGATTTGAGGTCATTTATATAGTGGGGGAAGGAGGTGAAGCGCCACTTTTCACAACCACCACCTCAAGGACCACCACCACCATGGCAACCTGCAGAAGGAGCACCACCACCACTACCGCCACCACAACCTACACCTGCACCACCACCCCCTACACCTGCAGCACCACCACCACCACTCCCTACACCTGTAATTACTACCACCACAAACCAACACCACACCACACATGACAACTAGAATGTACATTATAATTTTAACTTCACCTAGAACTCAAGTAGAAATCAATTACCGCTCAAGCGGTAGCTAGATCTATCGCTCCAACCCCCGCCCCTCTTCCTCCCCCCCCCCCTCTCACCCTCAAGCGTAGACTTCATCTACTACTTCGCTACAATTAATGGGAAAATAGATTAGTATATTCTGCAGTGGGTGAATTTATTGCTTAAACTGGGTCTAGATTGTGGTGGTGATTGTGGTAGTGGTTGTGGTGGTGATTGTGGTAGTGGTTGTGGTGGTGATTGTGGTAGTAGTGGTGGTGATTGTGGTAGTAGTGGTTGTGGTGGTGATTGTGGTAGTAGTGGTGGTGATTGTGGTATTAGTGGTGGTGATTGTGGTAGTAGTGGTGGTGATTGTGGTAGTAGTGGTGGTGATTGTGATAGTAGTGGTGGTGATTGTGGTAGTAGTGGTGGTGATTGTGGTAGTAGTGGTGGTGATTGTGGTAGTAGTGGTGGTGATTGTGGTAGTAGTGGTGGTGATTGTGGTAGTAGTGGTGGTGGTGATTGTGGTAGTAGTGGTGGTGATTGTGGTAGTAGTGGTGGTGATTGTGGTATTAGTGGTGGTGATTGTGGTAGTGGTTGTGGTGGTGATTGTGGTAGTAGTGGTGGTGATTGTGGTATTAGTGGTGGTGATTGTGGTAGTGGTTGTGGTGGTGATTGTGGTAGTAGTGGTGGTGATTGTGGTAGTAGTGGTGGTGATTGTGGTAGTAGTGGTGGTGATTGTGGTAGTAGTGGTGGTGATTGTGGTATTAGTGGTGGTGATTGTGGTAGTAGTGGTGGTGATTGTGGTAGTAGTGGTGGTGATTGTGGTAGTAGTGGTGGTGATTGTGGTAGTAGTGGTGGTGATTGTCACAGTAGTGATAGATAACAGCTGCCACACACACAAGTGCCTCTTTAACATATCCGGAAACAAATTTCTTTGCAAAGAAACAACTTACCCCAAAGTTAACTTGCAGCAGGTCAGCTAACAACTCAACCATCGAACCACAACCACTGGTTTCCCCGCCAGAAAGCCGAACACGATTATTTCCACATAACCTTAACCCTGAATTTTACAACATTCAGAGATAACCCAATCAGTAAATTAACTTTATTTTACATTTTTTTAAGATAGGAATTTTCCGTTTGGATTCAAACGCAAGATGAAGCCGTTGACCAAGGGAGAGGGGGGCGTTGCCCCCCTCTCTACCGCTCCTGAAGGTGTTGATTTTAACCGCGTCAGAGAAAACAATTTAGGATGAAACAGGTTTTTTAACCTTTGGAACATAGTTTTAAGGGAGAGAGAGAGAGAGAGAGAGAGAGAGAGAGAGAGAGAGAGAGAGAGAGAGAGAGAGAGAGAGAGAGAGAGAGAGAGAGAGAGAGAGAGAGAGAGAGAGAGGTCTTGACACAGATTTTGGAGAGGGGGGGGGGCAAGGTTAGCGAAGGGGGAAGTATATGGAGAAATAGGACACACCTATCCAACCAATTTCCACGAAAATTTTCAATTATTAAATCCCGATTGATGTGGGTAACTCCGATTTTTTTTCTATACCGTATAGTTTTTTAATCGACATTTTGTACCGTCTTTGAAGTTTCGTGTTTGTACCGTGTTGGTGTTGCACCATCGAGTACCGTATTAATAATTTATGAATTCACTATTTGTATAAGTGTATCTTTCGCCTTATGTACCTTACTGATGCTGTACCGTATGTCCTCTACCTTGCAAGAGCGCGAACGGCCAAATTCCGGGGTACAAAATTTCCAAAATTACACGTTATGTGTCCTTGAAGAAGATATCGAGAAGAGTTATATTTAAGTTATATCGAAAAAAACATATTGTAGAGTTAACAGAGAAAAACGTTAAATTTAAATTTAAAATCGTCAAATATATCTCTTACCAAAAAAAGTAGATATATAATATATCGCTATAATATATCGTTTGTTCAAGGAGATATATAATATATGGCTGGAGGAACTCTACAGGTTATCAGAGGCGTGGGATTAAACGTCGTTGGCAACGGAAACATTTAAACCATCTAAAAAAAAATTATCAACTCCTAAACAAATCTTATCATTTACAAAGCGAATTTCTTTTTGCCCGGTTGTAAGGGAAGGAAAAAAAATCCCGAGAATTTTGAATATCAAAGAATTTGCTTCACTACTTTTCAAGAATGTCAGAAAACCAAATTAAAAAATCACATGATTCTATGACATGGTTGTCCGTTATATAAAATGTATTCCTGTAGATCTCTTTCAAGTTAAAGGAAGTAATATATATATATATAGCCGGGTCCTGCAGAATTCTTGGTAACAAACTCTCTCCACTGAGTGAGAAGGGAGTGACAAGATGCAGGCAGACCAGGCGGGAGGAGCAGCCACACGTACCCTACGACGGTTGGGCCTCGACTGACACCCAACACACGGTAGTGGGCGGAGCTCTACCCTGCTGCAGCAGTACCCTGCACGCTGCGCGATGATCACCGCTCATTCCTCTGCAATTTGCAACATTTTTAGAAACGAATTGATTGACTGCTCCTTAACGAGTTGTGAAATGAAAGTTGTAGATGGTGTGTTGATTAAGAGAGTTGATGGGTTAGCGTGAGATTGAGGTTTATTTAGTGGAGATTCGTCAAAGCCGGGGAAGTGGGGTAGGGAAATATCGTACATCCGCCATCTATCCGGGTCCGGGAGGAATCAATACGAAAGTTGTTCCCGCCGGCGGACCGAAAGCTGCCGCCGTAGGCTACTACGCTAGCCCACCCCCTCCTCCAGGAGCCTCCTACCACCCCTCGTTCCTCCTTCAGGAGCGACCTACCACCCCCTTCCTCCTTCAGGAGCGACCTACTACCCCCCTCTTCCTCCTTCAGGAGCGACCTACCACCCCCCCTTCCTCCTTCAGGAGCGACCTACCACCCCCCTTCCTCCTTCAGGAGCGACCTACCACCCCCCCCCTTCCTCCTTCAGGAGCGACCTACTACCCCCCCTTCCTCCTTCAGGAGCGACCTACCACCCCCTCTTCCTCCTTCAGGAGCGACCTACCCCCCCTTCCTCCTTCAGGAGCGACCTACCACCCCCCTTCCTCCTTCAGGAGCGACCTACCACCCCCCTTCCTCCTTCAGGAGCGACCTACCACCCCCCCCCCTTCCTCCTTCAGGAGCGACCTACTACCCCCCCTTCCTCCTTCAGGAGCGACCTACCACCCCCTCTTCCTCCTTCAGGAGCGACCTACCCCCCCTTCCTCCTTCAGGAGCGACCTACCCCCCCCCCCTTCCTCCTTCAGGAGCGACCTACCACCCCTTCTTCCTCCTTCAGGAGCGACCTACCCCCCCCCTTCCTCCTTCAGGAGCGACCTACCCCCCCCCCCTTCCTCCTTCAGGAGCGACCTACCACCCCCTCTTCCTCCTTCAGGAGCGACCTACCCCCCCCCCTTCCTCCTTCAGGAGCGACCTACCCCCCCTTCCTCCTTCAGGAGCGACCTACCCCCCCACCTTCCTCCTTCAGGAGCGACCTTCCCCCCCCCTTCCTCCTTCAGGAGCGACCTTCCCCCCCCTTCCTCCTTCAGGAGCGACCTACCACCCCCTCTTCCTCCTTCAGGAGCGACCTACCCCCCCCTTCCTCCTTCAGGAGCGACCTACCCCCCCCCCCTTCCTCCTTCAGGAGCCACCTACCACCCCCCCTTCCTCCTTCAGGAGCGACCTACCCCCCCCCCTTCCTCCTTCAGGAGCGACCTACCCCCCCCCCCTTCCTCCTTCAGGAGCGACCTACCACCCCCTCTTCCTCCTTCAGGAGCGACCTACCCCCCCCCTTCCTCCCTTCAGGAGCGACCTACCCCCCCCCCTTCCTCCTTCAGGAGCGACCTACCACCCCCTCTTCCTCCTTCAGGAGCGACCTACCACCCCCTCTTCCTCCTTCAGGAGCGACCTACCCCCCCTTTCCTCTTTCAGGAGCGACCTACCCCCCCCCCCTTTCTCCTTCAGGAGCCACCTACCACCCCCCCTTTCTCCTTCAGGAGCCACCTACCCCCCCCTTTCCTCTTTCAGGAGCGACCTACCACCCCCCCTTTCTCCTTCAGGAGCCACCTACCACCCCCCCCTTTCTCCTTCAGGAGCCACCTACCACCCCCCCTTTCTCCTTCAGGAGCCACCTACCACCCCCCCCCCTTTCTCCTTCAGGAGCGACCTACCACCCCCCCTTTCTCCTTCAGGAGCGACCTACCACCCCCTCTTCCTCCTTCAGGAGCGACCTACCACCCCCTCTTTCTCCTTCAGGCGCGACCTACCACCCCCTCTTTCTCCTTCAGGAGCGACCTACCACCCCCTCTTTTCTCCTTCAGGCGCGACCTACCACCCCCTCTTTCTCCTTCAGGAGCCACCTACCACCCCCTCTTTCTCCTTCAGGAGCGACCTACCACCCCCCTTTCTCCTTCAGGAGCGACCTACCACCCCCCCTTTCTCCTTCAGGAGCCACCTACCACCCCCCCCCCTTCCTCCATCAGGAGCCACCTACCACCCCCCCCCCTTCCTCCTTCAGGAGCCACCTACCACCCCCCCCTTTCTCCTTCAGGAGCGACCTACCACCCCCTCTTCCTCCTTCAGGAGCGACCTACCCCCCCCTCTTCCTCCTTCAGGAGCCACCTACCACCCCTTCTTTCTCCTTCAGGAGCGACCTACCACCCCCTCTTCCTCCTTCAGGAGCGACCTACCCCCCCCCCTTCCTCCTTCAGGAGCGACCTACCCCCCCTTCCTCCTTCAGGAGCGACCTACCACCCCCTCTTCCTCCTTCAGGAGCGACCTACCCCCCCCCCTTCCCACTTCAGGAAACGCCATGTAACAGAAATCTTCACTACACAAGAACTCCCAAATCTTCCGCTGTATCACGGGTCTTTGGGAGAGTCTGTGCCACTGAGTGTATTACTGTATATTGTATTACGATTGTATTATTAGGTGGCTTCTGAGGGAGGAAGGGGAATGGAGTTAACAAGGGAAAGCGCCAAGCCATTACGATTATATAGTACTGGGAAGGGGGTTAGGATAATGATTAGGGATGGGACGGCGGGAAGGAATGGTGCCCCCAACCACTTGTGGACGGTCGGGGATTGAACGCCTGACCTGCATGAAGCGAGACCGTCGCTCTACCGTCCAGCCTAAGTGCTTGGACAATGAGAACGAGGATATTATGTCTTCAATATTTTATATATTCACAATTATTTTTACCAAGGTTAGTCTTTTGTAAATTTACTCTATGCAAACTAAGGCATTGACTTTCAAATGAATTTACCTTTAACCAGGGTTCAAGATAACTAGATTCACTGATAATAACATTCCTTTTGGCTTTCAGGTCTCTAATAGCATCAGAAAATTTTAAAAGCGAATCCATTATAGGGATAACCCAGATGATTCGGGGAGTAAGTTACCGGTATCTCTCTGCTTATTAGTTTTAGTTCAAGATCAGGAACAAATGAGTTATGTTAGTTTAAAGTAACTACAGCTTGTTTACCTGGATTGAACGTGAGGATGTATTCTACACTATATTTCACATATTTCTATACATTCATAACGTCTATGATAATAAAACTAGATCAGCAGCATGACGAAACACCTTTGAGATTGTCTGCAAACACATTTGAATACCTGATAAAAAGAAATACATAAGTATCCGCTGATTACAGGTCACCATTTTCTGCCTAGTAATTCAGTTAACTGTCGGGTCAACTTTGGTTAAAGTTTGAATAATGAATTTAACTTTCTATTTCTTGCAGATAAAAAACACACCAAAAAACTACATATATATTGATGTACATATTGTACATCATGTACATATTGAAAGGAAGAAATATGTTGTTTTTCAGCATAAAAGTCTATTGGTATGATATTAAATATATATATATATATATATATATATATATATATATATATATATATATATATATATATATATATATATATATATATATATATATATATATATATATATATATATATATATATATATATATATATATATATATATATATGTCGTACCTAGTAGCCAGAACGCACTTCTCAGCCTACTATGCAAGGCCCAATTTGCCTAATAAGCCAAGTTTTCATGAATTAATTGTTTTTCGACTACCTAACCTACCTAACCTAACCTAACCTAACTTTTTCGGCTACCTAACCTAACCTAACCTGTAAAGATAGGTTAGGTTAGGTTAGGTAGGGTTGGTTAGGACGGTCATATATCTACGTTAATTTTAACTCCAATAAAAAACAATTGACCTCATACATAATGAAATGGGTAGCTTTATCATTTCATAAGAAAAAAATTAGAGAAAATATGTTAATTCAGGAAAACTTGGCTTATTAGGCAAATCGGGCCTTGCATAGTAGGCTGAGAAGTGCGTTCTGGCTACTAGGTACGACATATATATATATATATATATATATATATATATATATATATATATATATATATATATATATATATATATATATATATATATATATATGCAATTGACGATCACAAAACACTGATCATTTTATGCGGAAAATCCACAGAGAAATATGAAATGAGGTGAACGTTTCGGCTTTGTTAAAGCCTTTGTCAACACCAGACTGACTAAGGAGAAGGGAGAAGGGGGAGGATATATAGGCCGACACCTGACCAACCCATCCCTAGGGTTGGTCAGGTGTAATTAACACAATTAATAATTAATGTTAATTATATATATATATATATATATATATATATATATATATATATATATATATATATATATATATATATATATATATATATATATATATATATTAGTATATTTTGGTAGCAGTCTTTCCTGTAGACATATATTATTAAATATGACCGAAAAAGTAAGATTAATAATTCTAACACGAATTTTCTCAATCTTTCGTACATTTCTTTTCACTGTTGGAGGTAAATCAAAAATCAATTCTCCAAAATTCATTTTTATTTCTAGTCTGACGCGACACGAGCGCGTTTCGTAAAACTTATTACATTTTCAAAGACTTTAGTTCACAAATACACAACTGAATAGAACTTACGCATCTCCGATTTTATATCTACATTTGAGTGAGGTGGAAGGGGTGATGTGGCATTAACACAAGACAGAACAAGAAGTGGTATTAATAGGGTATTAATTTCATCAACACAAGACAGAACAAGAGGTGGTATTAATAGGGTATTAATTTCATCAACACAAGACAGAACACGAAACAATGGATATTGAATAGAAGTGTTTGTAGAAAGCCTATTGGTCCATATTTCTTGATGCTTCTATATTGGAGCGGAGTCTTGAGGTGGGTAGAATATAGTTGTGCAATAATTGGCTGTTGATTGCTGGTGTTGACTTCTTGATGTGTAGTGCCTCGCAAACGTCAAGCCGCCTGCTATCGCTGTATCTATCGATGATTTCTGTGTTGTTTACTAGGATTTCTCTGGCGATGGTTTGGTTGTGGGAAGAGATTATATGTTCCTTAATGGAGCCCTGTTGCTTATGCATCGTTAAACGCCTAGAAAGAGATGTTGTTGTCTTGCCTATATACTGGGTTTTTTGGAGCTTACAGTCCCCAAGTGGGCATTTGAAGGCATAGACGACGTTAGTCTCTTTTAAAGCGTTCTGTTTTGTGTCTGGAGAGTTTCTCATGAGTAGGCTGGCCGTTTTTCTGGTTTTATAGTAAATCGTCAGTTGTATCCTCTGATTTTTGTCTGTAGGGATAACGTTTCTATTAACAATATCTTTCAGGACCCTTTCCTCTGTTTTATGAGCTGTGGAAAAGAAGTTCCTGTAAAATAGTCTAATAGGGGGTATAGGTGTTGTGTTAGTTGTCTCTTCAGAGGTTGCATGGCTTTTCACTTTCCTTCTTATGATGTCTTCGATGAAACCATTGGAGTATATATATATATATATATATATATATATATATATATATATATATATATATATATATATATATATATATATATATATATATATATATATATATATACTGGAGCTGCCTCGTATGGGGGCCAGTTTCAGCCCCGCTCCTGTGCCAAGTGAGTCTACTGCGGGCTCACCATAGCCCGTGCTACTTGGAACTTTTAGTTCTCGACAGCTGAATCTTAAAGAATATAAAGAATATCGTATGAGGCCAAGAGGATTTTCGCAAGTTTCCTGTGTTTTTATTTGTTATCATATCTTGATATCTTAGCTCTTATTCTATCCTCATGTCCCGGGAAGCTATATATCTGTTCAAGAGTCTGTCTGTCTGGTTAAGGTTAGAGGTCAGATGCTTTGGGCTAGCCTCATTAAATTTTGATGAGATACTGGTGTGTGTAGGGGTTATTGTCATATGGGGGTCGTTATCAACCCCATGATATTTTTTTTTTATCATGGACGCTGATATCAAGAGTCATATGAGTCCACCTTCAAGAGGGAATCTGGGCCAATGGCCCAATATGCTCTCCTCATGATCTTAGTGGAGATGAAATGTTCGGGGCTGAATCCATAGAGTTTTATAATTTGTTTGATAGCTGAGTTGCACTCTGGGGATTCTTAAACACTTAAGTGGCACATATAACCTTTTGGGTGTAGACCCGAGCACCGCCGGGTAACCCATATGTAATTATACTATATACTAATACCTTACCTTCATCTTCTTTCAGAAACCTCTATATCATTCCTCTTTACCTCAAATCCTCCCTTTCTTCAGGAGCATCCTGGCTCTCCTTTCAGGCACATCTCATCATCTTCTCTTTCCTTCATCCTTCTTCTCCTACTCACCTACTCACCTCCCCTCACACCCTCTATTCTCTTGCAAGGCAAGATAGTCTCTATCTTAACTGTTGTTGTTGTTTAAGATTCGCTGCGTGGAACAAAAAGTTCCAAGTAGCACGGGCTATGGTGATCCCGTAGATATCTTAACTATTTTAAAATTATGAACTGGTAATAATATTAAGATTGCTATACACATAGTTTTTATTAAGTACTTGTATGATGGTTTTAATTGTTTTAATTGTTTATTGCATATCAGGAGTAGCACTAAGGCAGTATTGCTACATGGTATTGTGAGGGGATATGAGGGTGAGGAGCTGGGATATGAGGACAAGAAGCTGGGATATGAGGACAAGGAGCTGGGGTACGAGAACAAGGAGCTGGGATATGAGGACAAGGAGCTGGGATATGAGGACAAGGAGCTGGGGTACGAGAACAAGGAGCTGGGATATGAGGACAAGGAGCTGGGATATGAGGGTGAGGAGCTGGGATATGAGGACAAGGAGCTGGGATATGAGGACAAGGAGCTGGGATATGAGGACAAGGAGCTGGGGTACGAGAACAAGGAGCTGGGATATGAGGACAAGGAGCTGGGATATGAGGACAAGAAGCTGGGATACGAGAACAAGGAGCTGGGATACGAGAACAAGGAGCTGGGATATGAGGACAAGAAGCTGGGATACGAGAACAAGGAGCTGAGATACGAGAACAAGGAGCTGGGATATGAGGACAAGAAGCTGGGATACGAGAACAAGGAGCTGGGGTACGAGAACAAGGAGCTGGGATACGAGAACAAGGAGCTGGGATACGAGAACAAGGAGCTGGGATATGAGGACAAGGAGCTGGGATATGAGGACAAGGAGCTGGGATATGAGGACAAGGAGCTGGGATATGAGGACAAGGAGCTGGGATATGAGGACAAGGAGCTGGGGTACGAGAACAAGGAGCTGGGATATGAGGACAAGGAGCTGGGATATGAGGACAAGGAGCTGGGATATGAGGACAAGGAGCTGGGATATGAGGACAAGGAGCTGGGATATGAGGACAAGGAGCTGGGATATGAGGACAAGGAGCTGGGATATGAGGACAAGGAGCTGGGATATGAGGACAAGGAGCTGGGATATGAGGACAAGAACCTAGGATAGGATAAAGAAAAGGAATTATATCCTACCTCTTAAACTGATTCTTCTATCAACGCCAACGCTTCTTCCGTGCCTGCGTTCGATTCCCAATGGCCCAAGTGGTCAGTCACCTAATTATTTAAGTAACTATCAAAAGACAGCACCGTGGCCGGGATGAGCGTTACTTAAAGTTACTTACAAAGGTGATACTGAGAGAAGTAATGTGTTTTTCAAGTGGTAGTGAGCCCTTAACCCGAAGATGTAACTCTGAGCAGGTGTGTCTCTTTAACTTGTGTGTGTGGGGGGGGGGGGGGGAAGGGGAAGGGGGGAAGGAGGGGGGAGGGGGAAGGAGGAGGGGGGAGGGGGGAGGGGGAAAAGAGAGGGGGGGGCAGCTGCTGTCTTCCAGCTCCCCAACAAGACCAATTTGCATGCCTGCTGCAGCTGCTCACCCTTCTCCCCTCCCCCCACACCCCACCCCCAATCTGCCCCCTTTTCCCCTGACGTGTCAAATTGGGTGATTATGTCATTTGTACCCCTGTGACAGGCCCGTGCCCGGCCATCCCTCCTCGTGAATCATTTTGTTTGATATTCAATTAATTTTTCACCACCTTGTAATATATATATATATATATATATATATATATATATATATATATATATATATATATATATATATATATATATATATATTAGTATATTTTGGTAGCAGTCTTTCCTGTAGACATATATTATTAAATATGACCGAAAAATTTTCGGTCATATTTAATAATATAAATATATATATATATATATATATATATATATATATATATATATATATATATATATATATATATATATATATATGTTGTTGAATATGACCGAAAGGGTAAGATTAATGATTCTAACACGAATCTTCTCAATATTTCTTACGTTTTTCTTCACTGTCGGGGGTAATTGAAATATTAACTCTCCAAAGTGTATTTTCTCATTTTTTATATATATAGTCTGACGCCTAAAAGCGTTTTGCAAGGGCTTCTTACATTTTCAAAGACAGGTTTACATATATCATTTCATGCTGATATTCGTTTTGGGTGAGGTGATATGGCACAAATGTTTTTGGGTGAGGTGACAGAACACGAATCAATGTGTATAAATTGGATATGAATACAAGTGTTGTATTAGTTACTGGTGTAACCAATACAACACTCATACCCCCTATTAGACTGTTTTACAGGAACTTCTTTTCGACGGCTCATAAAACGGAGGAAAGTGTCCTGAAAGATATTATTAATAGGAACGTTATCCCTACAGACAAAAATCAGAAGATACAATTGACAATTTACTACAAAAACCAGAAAACGGCCAACCTACTCATGAAAAACTCTCCAGACACAAAGCAGAACGCCTTAAAAGAGACCAACGTCGTCTATGCCTTCACATGCCCGTATGGGGACTGTCAGCCCCAAAGATCTCAGTATATAGGCAAGACAACGTCTCTTTCTAGGAGATTAACAATTCACAAAAAACAGGGCTCCATCAAGGAACATATAATCTCTTCTCACAACCAGACCATCACCAGAGAAATCTTAACAAGCAACACAGAAATCATCGATAGGTACAGCGATAGCAGGAGACTCGACATCAGCGAGGCACTACACATCAAAAAGTCAACAACAGCTATTAACAGTCAATTAATGCATAACTATATTCTACCCACTTCAAGACCCCGAACATTGAAGCAGCAAGAGAAAATATGGGCCAATAGGCCTTCTGTAGTTACTTTCATTCTTATGTTTTCATATCCAATTTATACACATTAATTCGTGTTCTGTCACCTCGCTCAAAAACATTTGTGTCATATCACCTCACCCACAAATATTTGTGCCATATCACCTCACCCGAAACAAATATAAGCATGAAATGATATGTGTAAACCTGTCTTTGAAAATGTAAGAAACCCTTGCGAAACGCTTTTAGGCGTCAGACTATAAATATAAAATGAGAAAATGAACTTTGGAGTGTTAATATTTCAATTGCCCCCGACAGTGAGGAAAAGCGTAAGACATATTGAGAAGATTCGTATTAGAATAATTAATCTTACCCTTTCGGTCATATTCAACAACATATGTTTACAAGAAAGACTGCTACCAAAATATACTAATATATATATATATATATATATATATATATATATATATATATATATATATATATATATATATATATATATATATATATATATATATATTCATCAGAGCAGTTTAGAATGAAGGAGTAGGAGTTTAAGGAGGAGTTTAGAATAAAATCCCTTTAACAGAAGACTTGAATGGGTCACGTCCAGTGTTGAATCCCATATAGCCTCTTGCAGCTGTTCCTTGGAGTCGTAACCTGCCGGGATGACGGCATTTATACTCTCGCGTCAACAAATAACATGGTGACAGATTTACTAAAATATTTCAGTAAGGAAAACTTCATCTTTCCATTTTATTCCTTGTGACATCTTCAGGAATATTCGCTTTGTCACTACGTACACATGTATATACTAAATTTACATGTAAAATACATATTAGCGTAGTTACATCTTATTAGATAGAAGAGATCTGGAATGATAGGCTTTGGATAGGATCTGGAGGTATAAATATATATGTTAGGCTTTCCCGTACCAGAATCGAAAACTATTTTGTTTTTCTCTTTGAGCTCCACTTCAATTGTCTGTGGTTGACTCTCCTGTACTACCATTGGCACCAGGAACACGTGGTACAGCATCTGCTGGATTGCTATCTTATAGTTTTCAAATCTCCCGCCAAACCTTTCCCGTTTTCCTAGGGAGATAATTTAAAAGTCTTTCCCTGTTCTCGAACGTCTTTCCCCTGCATTTATTAATGGCTAAATTATGATTTAATGACAGATTCATCGTCGTTTTGGTATCTTTAGTGACACAAAATAGTGACTAATGTCTTGGCGCATATCTGAAACGGTAAGCGTAATACGTCTCATTCCGTTAAAAATGTAACGTATTATTGAAAACTATCACGCCGCAATATTGACGTTTTCTATGCTTCGGCCTCGATTGGTTAGGTTAATTACTTGGGTTCGTGCATATCTAGTTAGGCAAAAGTGTTGCATTTTTAACGGAGTGGCAAATTGAGAGAAAACGGGCTGAGTTTGGGAGTCTCGTCTAGACGTTGTTGGCCCGTAGGACATCAGACTCTTTCTTAGCCAGACTTTCCACTTTAACGGACACGCCCGATGTCTGAAGAGACTAAAGGGGACTTTTAACCCCCGCTTTCAACAATTCTTGAACCCTGGGGCGCCATCCCATCCACTGGACGTCTTCGCTAAAATAAATAAATTGTCAGGTTTTTCCCGCGCGAACCTTGAACGGCGCCGCCGGACCCAATCAGCTGATTGACAACATTCGAAGATGAGATTTTTATACAATTTAAAATTTACATTACAAATTATAGGTGTATATACATTAGATAATTTAAGCGGCAACTAAATGTATTTTAATTATTAACGGTTACAATATTTAACGTGTATTTTTGTGTTAACAGATAACGGAAATTATCTGCCCGAAACGCTTTGCGTAATAGTGGCTTTAGGCATTGTATGTACTAGCTCTATCTATAAATTCATCAATATTTGTATCACACCCTGTATGTATGTGCTTTACGTGAATAAACATTTGAATTTGAATTTGAAATTTTTTGAAAATCGCGGCAAAATCTTGTGTTGTTGTTGCTGAGGTAACAGTTGCCAGAGACTCAATTAATGTCGAATGTTGTCATATTTTGTGACGCGGCGGGTATTGTGTAGTGTGGTTTAATATCTATAGCGAGTCGTTAGCTGTGAAAGACAGTTAACGTAACGACAAGCGAAATGCGCACTTGTGAAGAGGACTGGCCAAGGGATTCAACAGACTATCGTAAGGTAACAATGGTAATGAGTTTGTAGAGAGGTAAAATGGGCTTCACAGTGGTTGGTGGGGGCTGCCTGCTGTCTGTGTGTCTGTTTCTTGACTGTTTACTGTCTTCGTGGCTGTGGTAGAGGGAGGAGAAGAGAGGAACAGGTAGAAGGCGATGGACGGGGGAGAGGGAAGAGAAAGAGAAGGAAAGGAAGGGGCAAGAGTTAACAAACAAAGGAATTAAGACCCTAATTATACCCGCTCCTCGGAAGCCTATTTTCGTCGTCATTTCAGAAATGCGCGTCAGTGGTCGCTAAACTCTCCCGTTCAACCACTTGGGCTGGACGGTAGAGCGAGTCTCCCTTCCTGCAGGTCTGTGTTCAATCCCCGACCGTCCACAAGAGATTGGACACCATCCCCCCTTCCCTCCCCCTCCGTCCCATCCCCAAACCTGACCCCTTCTAAGGGCTATATAGTCGTTATGGCTTGGTGCTCTCTCCTGATAGTTCCCTTTCCCGCTTAACAGCTTAATTTTGCGGCTGACGACTCCAAGGATTTTTCCCTGTTTCTCCCCTGCCTGCGCGCTCTGATGACTAGAGAACTTAGGGGAAATTGCCATAAAGGCAGGGAATATGAGCCGCTGAACGTGACTTGTAGGGAGAAAAGTCGTTTCCAGGATGCAGATGATAATTCAGGGCAAATGGACGACTTAAGTTTTTTTTTAATTATGTGGCAAAAATATTATACAAAAAATATGAATTAAATCAAATTTATATGGTAAAATAACAAGAAAATTTAAAAATTTTTATTTGCGATAAAATATGACAAAATATAATTTAATAATAAAAAGATAGGTTTATAATAAGCGGCGGTATAGACAGGGTTTGCAGCAGGTTGCCCCTATAAACAAAGACCAATCTCTAAACCCAACGGGCTCACCATAGCCCGTGCTACTTGGAACATTTTGTTCCAAATAGCGAATCCGAAACAACAACAACAACAACTCAAACCCCCCCCCCCCCATACGGGCTATTCATGCCCGTGCCACCTCTTGTGTGTGGCTTAATCTTCATTAACCAATCAAATCGCATCTAGAGTCCAACCATCACCTGTCCTCAGGCTAGGCGCGTCCCTCCATCGGCCGACCCCAAACACGCAGTCGTTAATTTTAACGAACTGTGCATTCAAAATTGGTGCTTGCAGTGTAGGGGAATGCTGTTGCATACGCCGCTGCTTGCAACGTGTACAGATGTTGTTGCATACTTGGGAATTTATTTTACTCTCATTCTGACTAGGGAAATTTCTATTCCTGGAGAGAAGCCATGTTTCTCTCCCCTATATGTGGACAAATATTTTCTACTTTAGCACCAAACAGGCTGGTTGGTCAGTATTAGCTGTTGTGGTGGCCTTAATAACCCTCCAGTTATTATTAATAACAGGGTTATCATAGGGATATTATTAATAACCCTTAATAATAGGCCTTAAGCCCATCACCAAACAAGTTGTTTATAAACACTTGTGTTTTAAGACTAAACAGATGTCTTAGGAAAAACCAGTAATTGTCTATTGAGATTTTGTAATGCAGTATTAATAGATTGACATACAACAACAACAACAACACACTAAAGTCCGAAATTATCTTAGTGATTGGCAAGATATTTAACGATGCATGAACTGAATATTTAACCAATCAGGCGGCCGTATCGCCGCTCCCACAGACGCTTCCGGGTTATCATTGGCCCTCAGGTGAAGCAAAGAGTGCCAACCGAGAGAAGCGGTTGGCACTGTGGCTGGTGGCACTGTGCCTCTCCAAGGGCCAAACCAGCGGATCTCTGATCGTGGGGACTGTTATTTCCTGTCAAGACTGTGGTGAATTGCCCTTTCTGTTGTACCAACAGGTGGGCACTGCATCTGTTATTCCAACAGGTGGGCCATACCTGAACCTCATTTGTGGTACCCGCAGGAAGTACCACACAAGCACAGAGCCAATTATAAACCCCAGTTGCTCGTTAGGGAAGAGTGGTAAGGGGCCCCTACCTACCTGATTGGCATTGGGGGGGCCCACATGATGGGCTCTGAGGGCCCCCTACCCCAGCTGATGCGTCCTGCCCGTCCTCTAAAACTCCAGGATTACCGCCAAATCATTTATATTATAAATATATTTTGAAAAAAGGGGATTTGAATCCCTGGATTTTCCAGAGAAAGGGAGATTAATAAATAGGTCAGGCAAGAGATCCCTTATCAACAGTATGGCATTATGGGCGCCGCTGGATTTATGGGTAAGCCCCAAGGTAACTACCCATAGGGAGGTCCTAACTACCCATGGGCCTCATGCCTAGTAACATGCATATAGGGAAGGGGGAGGGGGGGGGGGTGAGAGAAGGCATACCTATAAGGGAGGAAACAACTATATTCACTCATTCCACTTTCCCTTTCTTTGTATTCTCCTACGAAACCTGTGCATCTTTCCTCAATCATGGCGGCTGTGTTTACATTTATTAAACAGTTTTAGAGCTGGGAATCACATTAACGAGGTTGTTTATAACAATAACAACCTAAAGGTTGTGAAGTTTACAAGCCTGTAAACTGTTTAATAATTACAGACTAATCTGCAATGATCTAAGATGTAAAGGTTTCGCCATGGTCAATCAAACAGAAAAAAATGCAAACAAATGATGCTAAATCACGTATATTGTCTTAAATATTTATAAGAGTCAAGTTCACTACAATTTTCTTATGTCTCAAAGACCGTTTTCCAGCGTAAATGTAAATATGTAAATTAATATTACACAAGAACAATGCTCTCGAATGTTGGGAAATGTTACTTTAATATAAAAAAATTTATTCTAGTTAATGAATTTTACCCAGGTTGAGGTGTTTACATTTGCATATCTCTCTCACACACATTAGAGTCTTCACATTAGAGCAAGGAGAAGTTCCAGAGATAAGAGAGGGAGTAATTAACCAGGCACCACTAGAGGAGTTTGGGATTACCAGCGGGGATGAAAGGAAGCTTTTGCGAGAGTTGGATGTGACAAAGGCTATAGGCCCGGATGGAATATCGCCATGGATACTAAAGGAAGGAGCAGAAGCACTGTGCCTGCCACTCTCCATGGGGTATAACAAATCACTGGTAACAGGTGAACTGCCAAAAATTTGGAAGACAGCTAATGTAATCCTGATATACAAGGGGATAGACAGGAGGCACTGAACTACAGGCCAGTGTCCCTAACCTGCATACCATGCAAGCTGATGGAGAAGATTGTGCGAAGAAAGTTAGTGGAACATCTGGAGCGGAAGAACTTTGTAACACAGCATCAACATGGGTTCAGGGATTGCAAGTCACGCCTCACAGGATTAATTAAATTCTACGATCAGGCAAGAAAGAGAAGGGTGGACAGACTGCATATTTTTGGATTACCAGAAAGCCTTTGACACAGTGCCACATAAGAGACTAGTAAAAAAGCTGGAGATGCAGGCAGGAGTGAAAGGGAAGGTACTCTTCCTTCTAAGTAAGAAGACTTAGCGTCTAACTCAGTAAGAAGACTTAGCGTCTAAGTCAGAGACTTAGCGTCTAAGTCAGAGACTTAGAGAACACAAAAGCAAGGTTAGAAAGGAGAGGTTCACAGTACTTGAACTGCTCACAGTACTATGCAATCTTAAGTTGGATACGAGCATAGTATCCTCGCACGCTCGCAAGTGAGAGTGCGAGTCCTTCTAAGGTTCCCCTACGTCAAGAAACTGACGTACTAAAGTACCCCCTTATCCTAACCTATATCAGAGGACCCAAAACAGAAAACGGGACTGTATCCATTTCGCGAGCTGCGACCATTGTCTAGTACGACAAATATATATATATATATAAAATATATATATATATATATATATATATATATATATATATATATATATATATATATATATATATATATATATAATTTAAATACGAGAGTGAGCAACAGACAAATAGGATTAGTATATAATCACCCATCATTAATCATCAATCATAATCCGTCATCACCAATTACCAATCATTATTATTATCCCTCTCTTTGTAATTATCATTGTTGTTGCAATTGCTTTTTCAAGAAAATGTTGCAAATTTGTTATTGATCCAAGTACTGAATAAGGGATATTGCGTCTTGTGGGGAGTTGTTAAGTGTTCTGCGGTGGTCTCTGTCTGTCTGTCTTCTGTCTGTCTGTCTGCTGGTGTGTGGCTTTTGTCTGTGTCTGTCTGTCTGGCTTCTGTCTGTCTGTCTGTCTGTCTGCTGGTGTGTAGCTTTTGTCTCTGTCTGTCTGTCTGTCTGTCTGTCTGCTGGTGTGTAGCTTTTGTCTCTGTCTGTCTGTCTGGCTTCTGTCTGTCTGTCTGTCTGCTGGTGTGTGGCTTTTGTCTCTGTCTGTCTGTCTGTCTGTCTGTCTGCTGGTGTGTAGCTTTTGTCTCTGTCTGTCTGTCTGGCTTCTGTCTGTCTGTCTGTCTGTCTGTCTGTCTGTCTGTCTGTCTGTCTGTCTGTCTGCTGGTGTGTAGCTTTTTTCTGTGTCTGTCTGGTGTCTGGCTTCTGTCTGTCTATCTGTCTGCTGGTGTGTAGCTTTTGTCTGTGTCTGTCTGTCTGGCTTTTGTCTGTCCTTCCGTTAAGAGGAAGACCCGTACCATTGAGATCAGGAGTACTGGTGAGTGAAGGAAGGAAAAGGGGGGGGGGTAGGGATGATTGAGGAGTGAGGGAGACGGCGTCATCTAAGACCAACAGGCGCCGTGGGACTTAAATGAGGAACGGTGGCGCCTGGACTTTTGTGGGGAAAGCTTTGGCTGGGAAGGGAGAGGGGGAGGTGGAATGGGTAAGGGATGGGTAGGGGGTGAAGGGATGGGTAGGGGGGTTAGGGGATGAGAGGGAGAGGGTAGCAGCATCTGTACCAGAGGGCAATATACTCTAGGCTCTGTGGTGTGTGCTGTGGGAATGGAGAGATGGGAAAGAGATGGGAAAGAGATGGGGGAGCCTTGGTCAATGCTTCTAGCGATCTTCCAGTACCCAGTACCATCCTATATCCATATATAACAATATATAACGGACCCAAGCTTATAAAATCTGATAGAATGACGGAATATTTGCATAAAAATTACACGCTCTTCTTGGAGAAATTTCTCATAAACGGAACGTCCAAAATTGTACGGTTTTGCAGAAATTAATTCGTTGGGTTTTGGACGATCTATGAAATAAATGTCAATATAGGAGCAGGATTTTTGTAGAGCGTTAGTGTGTGTGATTACGAAGACTGTTCAGCTTTGCTAGGGTGAGTGGTGGGCTGCAAAGATGGCGCTTTAGGAGAGGGGGCATCAGTTCTTGTTGATTTTGTTTTTCATTCTCGTGTTACCTGTGTGAAGGTGTGCTGTTGCTACTGATGGTGGTACTGTTGTTGCTGCTACTGTTGTTGCTGCTACTGTTGTTGCTGCTACTGTTGTTGCTACTGTTGTTGCTGCTACTGTTGTTGCTACTGTTGCTGCTACTGTTGTTGATACTGTTGTTGGTACTGTTGTTGCTGCTACTGTTGTTGCTGCTACTGTTGTTGCTGCTACTGTTGTTGCTTCTACTGTTGCTGCTACTGTTGTTGCTGCTACTGTTGTTGCTGCTACTGTTGTTGCTGCTACTGTTGTTGCTGCTACTGTTGCAGCTACTGTTGTTGCTGCTACTGTTGTTGCTACTGTTGCTGCTACTGTTGTTGATACTGTTGTTGGTACTGTTGTTGCTGCTACTGTTGTTGCTGCTACTGTTGTTGCTGCTACTGTTGCTGCTACTGTTGTTGCTGCTACTGTTGTTGCTGCTACTGTTGCTGCTACTGTTGTTGTTGCTACTGTTGTTGCTGCTACTGTTGCTGCTACTGTTGTTGCTGCTACTGTTGTTGCTGCTACTGTTGTTGCTGCTACTGTTGCTGCTACTGTTGTTGCTGCTACTGTTGCTGCTACTGTTGCTGCTCCTACTGTTGCTGCTACTGTTGCTGCTCCTACTGTTGCTGCTACTGTTGTTGCTCTTGTTGCTGCTACTGTTGTTGCTACTGTTGTTGCTCTTGTTGCTGCTACTGTTGCTGCTCCTACTGTTGCTGCTACTGTTGTTGCTACTGTTGTTGCTGCTACTGTTGTTGCTACTGTTGTTGCTGCTACTGTTGCTGCTCCTACTGTTGCTGCTACTGTTGCTGCTACTGTTGTTGCTCTTGTTGATGCTACTGTTGTTGCTACTGTTGTTGCTCTTGTTGCTCCTACTGTTGTTGCTACTGTTGTTGCTACTGTTGTTGCTACTGTTGTTGCTGCTACTGTTGTTGCTACTGTTGTTGCTGCTACTGTTGTTGCTACTGTTGTTGCTGCTACTGTTGTTGCTACTGTTGTTGCTGCTACTGTTGTTGCTACTGTTGTTGCTGCTACTGTAGCTGCTACTGTTGTTACTACTGTTGTTGCTGCTACTGTTGTTGCTACTATTCTTGCTACTGTTGTTACTACTGTTGTTACTACTGTTGTTGCTGCTACAGTTGCTGCTACAGTTGTTGCTACTGTTGCTGCTACTGTTGTTGCTATTGTTGCTGCTACTGTTGTTGCTACTGTTGCTGCAACTGTTGTTGCTACTTTTGATGCTACTGTTGCTGCAGCTGTTACATCAACTGTTGCTGCAGCTGTTACATCAACTGTTGCTGCAGCTGTTACATCAACTGTTGCTGCAGCTGTTACGGTTACTACTTCTATCACTACTGCTTTTACTACGCTATCAGGTGCCCTGCTGCATAAGACAGGGGCCTCACGGCTGAGTGGTCAGCGCGCGGGACTCGTAGTCCTAAGGCCCCGGAATCGATTCCCGGTCGAGACGGAAACAAATGGGCAGAGTTCCTTTCACCGTGATCTTCCTGTTCCTCAAACCTTCCCTCTCCTCACCCTGATAATATTCACAATAAATTAGTATGTCACATATGCACTTATTCATAAGCAAGATATTGACTATAAGCAAGTGCGAGAATGGGTTGCACCCTTAAGCTCTTTACCCTTACCTATTCCCCTCTCTCTCCCTCCCCTTACCCTTAAGCTCTTTCCCCTTACCTATTCCCCTCTCCCTACCCTCCCCTCACCCTTAAGCTCTTTCCCCTTACCTATTCCCCTCTCCCTACCCTCCCCTCACCCTTAAGCTCTTTACCCTTACCTATTTTCCTCTCTCCCTACCCTCCCCTCACCCTTAAGTTCTTTACCCTTACCTATTCCCCTCTCCCTACCCTCCCCTCACCCTGAAGCTCTTAACCCTTACCTATTCCCTTCTCTCTCCCTACCCTCCCCTAAGCTCTTTCCTCTTACCTATTCCCCCTCTCTCTCTCCCTTCCCTTTTCACCCCATCGAGCGGCTGGTCCCACCTGATAACAAATATAGGCCAGGGGGCCAAGAATGAACGCTCTGGAGGGCGCCATCGCGCGCCAGCCCGCCCAAATGAAGGGGGTGCTTGACTATTTGTATACTCGCCCCGCCAGACCTTGTAACTCCCCAAAACCCGTTTTTTATCACCTTTTAAATGGTGTATGTTGAGTTTTAATCTAGATCCTCATATTCTGTGTTAAAATCCTCCCCCTTTTTTGTATCTTTTACGCCCTTAGCATGTCTCCGTTGGTCCTTTCTTTCCAAAGATTTTGTTGCCTAAGCTTAGGAGCTAGAAATGTGCTAGAAGGAACTGCTTGTATTTTTTTTCTAGTTTTACTTTGCTTGAGGTCATAAGGGAAGGCGACGGTGATTGGTCTAGCGGATCAGGTCGTTAGCGCCTAATGAGGAAGCTGTCAGGTAGTTAGGCGAGCGTAAAGCGCTTGACCTCCATTTGATGGTGTTTAGCCTTGGGAGGAGGGGTCAGCACGTTCTCTGTAGCCCCCAGTCGTTCTCTGTAGCCCCCAGTCGTTCTCTGTAGCCCCCAGTCGTTCTCTGTAGCTTCCAGTCGTTCTCTGTAGCCCCCAGTCGTTCTCTGTAGCCCCCAGTCGTTCTCTGTAGCCTCCAGTCGTTCTCTGTAGCTTCCAGTCGTTCTCTGTAGCCTCCAGTCGTTCTCTGTAGCCTCCAGTCGTTCTCTGTAGCCCCCAGTCGTTCTCTGTAGCTCCCAGTCGTTCTCTGTAGCTCCCAGTCGTTCTCTGTAGCCCCCAGTCGTTCTCTGTAGCCCCCAGTCGTTCTCTGTAGCCCCCAGTCGTTCTCTGTAGCCCCCAGTCGTTCTCTGTAGCCCCCAGTCGTTGTCTGTAGCCCCCAGTCGTTCTCTGTAGCCCCCAGTCGTTGTCTGTAGCCCCCAGTCGTTCTCTGTAGCTCCCAGTCGTTCTCTGTAGCCCCCAGTCGTTCTCTGTAGCTTCCAGTTGTTCTCTGTAGCTCCCAGTCGTTCTCTGTAGCCCCCAGTCGTTCTCTGTAGCTCCCAGTCGTTCTCTGTAGCTCCCAGTCGTTCTCTGTAGCCCCCAGTCGTTCTCTGTAGCCCCCAGTCGTTCTCTGTAACTTCCAGTCGTTCTCTGTAGCCTCCAGTCGTTCTCTGTAGCTCCCAGTCGTTCTCTGTAGCCCCCAGTCGTTCTCTGTAGCCCCCTGTCGTTCTCTGTAGCTCCCAGTCGTTCTCTGTAGCCCCCAGTCGTTCTCTGTAACTTCCAGTCGTTCTCTGTAGCCTCCAGTCGTTCTCTGTAGCTCCCAGTCGTTCTCTGTAGCCCCCAGTCGTTCTCTGTAGCCCCCTGTCGTTCTCTGTAGCTCCCAGTCGTTCTCTGTAGCCCCCAGTCGTTCTCTGTAACTTCCAGTTGTTCTCTGTAGCCTCCTGTCGTTCTCTGTAGCCTCCAGTCGTTCTCTGTAGCCTCCAGTCGTTCTCTGTAGCTCCCAGTCGTTCTCTGTAGCCTCCAGTCGTTCTCTGTAGCTCCCAGTCGTTCTCTGTAGCCTCCAGTCGTTCTCTGTAGCCTCCAGTCGTTCTCTGTAGCCCCCAGTCGTTCTCTGTAGCTCCCAGTCGTTCTCTGTAGCCTCCAGTCGTTCTCTGTAACTTCCAGTCGTTCTCTGTAGCTCCCAGTCGTTCTCTGTAGCCCCCAGTCGTTCTCTGTAGCCCCCAGTCGTTCTCTGTAGCCCCCAGTCGTTCTCTGTGGCTTCCAGTCGTTCTCTGTAGCCCCCAGTCGTTCTCTGTAGCCTCCAGTCGTTCTCTGTAGCTCCCAGTCGTTCTCTGTAGCTCCCAGTCGTTCTCTGTAACTTCCAGTCGTTCTCTGTAGCCCCCAGTCGTTCTCTGTAGCCTCCAGTCGTTCTCTGTAGCCCCCAGTCGTTCTCTGTAGCCCCCAGTCGTTCTCTGTAGCCTCCAGTCGTTCTCTGTAGCTTCCAGTCGTTCTCTGTAGCTCCCAGTCGTTCTCTGTAACTTCCAGTCGTTCTCTGTAGCTCCCAGTCGTTCTCTGTAGCCTCCAGTCGTTCTCTGTAGCTCCCAGTCGTTCTCTGTAGCCCCCAGTCGTTCTCTGTAGCTCCCAGTCGTTCTCTGTAACTTCCAGTCGTTCTCTGTAGCTCCCAGTCGTTCTCTGTAGCCTCCAGTCGTTCTCTGTAGCTCCCAGTCGTTCTCTGTAGCCCCCAGTCGTTCTCTGTAGCCTCCAGTCGTTCTCTGTAACTTCCAGTCGTTCTCTGTAGCCCCCAGTCGTTCTCTGTAGCTCCCAGTCGTTCTCTGTAGCCTCCAGTCGTTCTCTGTAGCCCCCAGTCGTTCTCTGTAGCTTCCAGTCGTTCTCTGTAGCCTCCAGTCGTTCTCTGTAGCCCCCAGTCGTTCTCTGTAGCTCCCAGTCGTTCTCTGTAGCCTCCAGTCGTTCTCTGTAGCTCCCAGTCGTTCTCTGTAACTTCCAGTCGTTCTCTGTAGCCCCCAGTCGTTCTCTGTAGCTCCCAGTCGTTCTCTGTAGCCTCCAGTCGTTCTCTGTAGCCCCCAGTCGTTCTCTGTAGCCCCTAGTCGTTCTCTGTAGCCTCCAGTCGTTCTCTGTAGCCCCCAGTCGTTCTCTGTAGCTCCCAGTCGTTCTCTGTAGCCCCTAGTCGTTCTCTGTAGCCTCCAGTCGTTCTCTGTAGCCCCCAGTCGTTCTCTGTAGCTTCCAGTCGTTCTCTGTAGCTTCCACTCGTTCTCTGTAGCCTCCAGTCGTTCTCTGTAGCTCCCAGTCGTTCTCTGTAGCCCCTAGTCGTTCTCTGTAGCCTCCAGTCGTTCTCTGTAGCCCCCAGTCGTTCTCTGTAGCTCCCAGTCGTTCTCTGTAGCCTCCAGTCGTTTTCTGTAGCCCCCAGTCGTTCTCTGTAACTTCCAGTCGTTCTCTGTAGCTCCCAGTCGTTCTCTGTAGCCCCCAGTCGTTCTCTGTAACTTCCAGTCGTTCTCTGTAGCTCCCAGTCGTTCTCTGTAGCTTCCAGTCGTTCTCTGTAGCCCCCAGTCGTTCTCTGTAGCCTCCAGTCGTTCTATGTAGCCCCCAGTCGTTCTCTGTAGCCTCCAGTCGTTCTCTGTAGCCCCCAGTCGTTCTCTGTAGTCTCCAGTCGTTCTCTGTAGCCCCCAGTCGTTCTCTGTAGCCTCCAGTCGTTCTCTGTAGCCCCCAGTCGTTCTCAGTAGCTCCCAGTCGTTCTCTGTAGCCTCCAGTCGTTTTCTGTAGCCCCTTGTCGTTTTCTGTAGCCCCCTGTCGTTCTCTGTAGCCCCCAGTCGTTCTCTGTAGCCCCCAGTCGTTCTCTGTAACTTCCAGTCGTTCTCTGTAGCTCCCAGTCGTTCTCTGTAGCCCCCAGTCGTTCTCTGTAGCCTCCAGTCGTTCTCTGTAGCCCCCAGTCGTTCTCTGTAGCCTCCAGTCGTTCTCTGTAGCCCCCAGTCGTTCTCTGTAGCCTCCAGTCGTTCTCTGTAGCCCCCAGTCGTTCTCTGTAGCCCCCAGTCGTTCTCTGTAGCCCCCAGTCGTTCTCTGTAACTTCCAGTCGTTCCCTGTAGCCCCCAGTCGTTCTCTGTAGCTTCCAGTCGTTCTCTGTAGCTCCCAGTCGTTCTCTGTAACTTCCAGTCGTTCTCTGTAGCCCCCAGTCGTTCTCTGTAGCCTCCAGTCGTTCTCTGTAGCTCCCAGTCGTTCTCTGTAGCTCCCAGTCGTTCTCTGTAACTTCCAGTCGTTCTCTGTAGCCCCCAGTCGTTCTCTGTAGCCTCCAGTCGTTCTCTGTAGCCTCCAGTCGTTCTCTGTAGCCCCCAGTCGTTCTCTATAGCCTCCAGTCGTTCTCTGTAGCCCCCAGTCGTTCTCTATAGCCTCCAGTCGTTCTCTGTAGCCCCCAGTCGTTCTCTGTAGCCTCCAGTCGTTCTCTGTAGCCCCCAGTCGTTCTCTATAGCCTCCAGTCGTTCTCTGTAGCCTCCAGTCGTTCTCTGTAGCCCCCAGTCGTTCTCTATAGCCTCCAGTCGTTCTCTGTAGCCTCCAGTCGTTCTCTGTAGCCCCCAGTCGTTCTCTGTAGCCTCCAGTCGTTCTCTGTAGCCTCCAGTCGTTCTCTGTAGCCTCCAGTCGTTCTCTGTAGCTCCCAGTCGTTCTCTGTAACCCCCAGTCGTTCTCTATAGCCCCCAGTCGTTCTCTGTAACCCCCAGTCGTTCTCTATAGCCCCCAGTCGTTCTCTATAGCCCCCAGTCGTTCTCTGTAACCCCCAGTCGTTCTCTATAGCCCCGACAACGACATTTTGACTCTATTTTGTTCCTGTAACTGCCCAACAATTTGATGTATTTTCCGCAAATTACTCGTTACGTAATAGATATAAGTGCTCAAATTGCTGCTACTACGTCTGTTTTACGGCGGATTGGTGATTAGGGAGGCCTAATGCGGCTGTTTAGGGGGGGGGGGAAGTGGATTATCAGTAATATGATAATTTGCAATAAAAATAATAAAAATAATAATAATTATAATAGGAAACTATCTTTTTTTTAGGCTTTTTTTTTAAGGTTTTTAGCCTATGTTAGAGAAGATTTTATAGTCAGGTCCCCGAAATAATGATTGGTGCCCAGTCAATCCTCCCTGGGTTTTGACATGGTGCAAATGTGTTAGGGTCTAACTACAATGCTAACTACTGTCTATTCCCTAACAGCTTGATTTCCTAAGGATTCCCAACGTCTAGAAACTGGCGTGCTAAAGTGGCCCCCTTATCCTATCTTGAGGTTATCTTGAGATGATTTCGGGGCTTTCAGTGTCCCCGCGGCCCGGTCCTCGACCAGGCCTCCACCCCCAGGAAGCAGCCCGTGACAGCTGACTAACACCCAGGTACCTATTTTACTGCTAGGTAACAGGGGCATAAGGTGAAAGAAACTCTGCCCATTGTTTCTAGCCGGCGCCTAGGATCGAACCCAAGACCACAGGATCACAAGTCCAGCGTGCTGTCCGCTCGGCCGACCGGCTCCCTAACCTATACCAGAGGACCCAGAACAGAAAACGGGACAAATCAGAAACTGTTTTTAACCCCCAGGTATCTGTTTAACCCTTAGGTGAAAAGTGGCATGAGATGAAAGGAACCACGGCCATTTTTGTTCTCTCCCGTCTCTCTTCCCTCCTCTTCCTTCCTTCCTTCCTTCCTTCCTTCCTTCCTTCCTTCCTTCCTTCCTTCCTTCCTTCCTTCCTTCCTTCCTTCCTTCCTTCCTTCACCCAGCAGCTGAAGGAAGAGTGGCAAAGAATCTCTCGTGACATTTGCATGTTATTAACTCCAGAACTTTTATTGTATATCTGCATGACATTTCACACTGCACTTCTCTCCGGAAACGGCTTTACGCACACGGCAATAAACCTTTGCATTCCACACTGCATTTCTGTCCTAAAATGGCCTTACGTACAGTGTTTCTGTCTTAAAATGGCCTTATCTACAGTATTTCTGTCCTAAAATGGCCTTACGTACAATGTTTCTGTCTTAAAATGGCCTTACGTACAGTATTTCTGTCTTAAAATGGCCTTACGTACAGTGTTTCTGTCTTAAAATGGCCTTACGTACAGTATTTCTGTCTTAAAATGGCCCTACCTACTTTATTTCTGTCTTAAAATGGCCTTAAACACTGTATTTCTGTCTTAAAATGGCCTTAAACACTGTATTTCTGTCTTAAAATGGCCTTAAACACTGTATTTCTGTCTTAAAATGGAATTACACACTGTATTTCTGTCACACCACACCATCCACCACAGCACCCTCCCCCTAGTCTCTCCCCACCACATCACCCCTCCCCCTAGTCTCTCCCCACCACAGCACCCTCCCCCCTAGTCTCTCCCCACCACAGCACCCTCCCCCTAGTCTCTCCCCACCACAGCACCCCTCCCCCTAGTCTCTCCCCACCACAGCACCCTACCCCTAGTCTCTCCCCACCACAGCACCCTCCCCCCTAGTCTCTCCCCACCACAGCACCCTCCCCCTAGTCTCTCCCCACCACAGCACCCCTCCCCCTAGTCTCTCCCCACCACAGCACCCTACCCCTAGTCTCTCCCCACCACAGCACCCTCCCCCTAGTCTCTCCCCACCACAGCACCCTCCCCCCTAGTCTCTCCCCACCACAGCACCCTCCCCCCTAGTCTCTCCCCACTACAGCACCCTCCCCCCTAGTCTCTCCCCACCACAGCACCCTCCCCCTAGTCTCTTCCCACCACAGCACCCTACCCCTAGTCTCTCCCCACCACAGCACCCTACCCCTAGTCTCTCCCCACCACAGCACCCTCCCCCTAGTCTCTTCATACCACAGCACCCTCCCCCTTAGTCTCTCCCCACCACAGCACCCTCCCCCTAGTCTCTTCATACCACAGCACCCTCCCCCCTAGTCTCTCCCTACCACAGCACCCTCTCCCCACCTCAGCACTCTCCCCCCTAGTCTCTCCCTACCACAGCACCCTCCCCCCTAGTCTCTCCCTACCACAGCACCCTCTCCCCACCTCAGCACTCTCCCCCCTAGTCTCTCCCTACCACAGCACCCTCCCCCCTAGTCTCTCCCTACCACAGCACCCTCTCCCCACCTCAGCACTCTCCCCCCTAGTCTCTCCCCACCACAGCACCCTCCCCCCTAGTCTCTCCCCACCACAGCACCCTCCCCCCTAGTCTCTCCCCACCACAGCACCCCTCCCCCTAGTCTCTCCCCACCACAGCACCCTCCCCCTAGTCTCTCCTCACCACAGCACCCTCCCCCTAGTCTCTCCCCACCACAGCACCCTCCCCCCCTAGTCTCTCCCCACCACAGCACCCCTCCCCCTAGTCTCTCCCCACCACAGCACCCTACCCCTAGTCTCTCCCCACCACAGCACCCTCCCCCTAGTCTCTCCCTACCACAGCACCCTCTCCCCACCTCAGCACTCTCCCCACCACAGCACCCTCTCCGCGGGTCAGAGATATCGTCTCCAAACTCAATTTGTACCGTCTGCATGTCTCTGGTGGCAGCCTGAACCACCTCGGTATATTGTGGCTGTCTTCTCAATAAATGTTTCCCATGCAGTTCATCTTTATAGAGTTGGGGCTTCTTGTTGAGTCTGTGCTCCAACTCTATGGGGCTTATATCGCGGGATTACTATAATATTATGATATTATTATGTTATATTAATGTAATTATAATATATTATAATATTATTATTATTATAATATTATAAGATTTTAATTTATTATTTTATTATTATAATAATAAAATATATTATTATTATTTTATATAGCTTATTGTTGCTTGATTATTTTATTGAGGACCGCGGCTCTGGGATTGACCAATTTATTGATTTATTTTATTGATTGATTGATTAATAAAATTTTATTTATTGATTTATTGATTTATTTATTTATTTATTTATTTATTTATATATATACAAGAAGGCATATTGGGATCGTGAGGATACATAGCATAGTAATTACGTTCTTGTAAAGCCACTAGTACGCGCAGCGTTTCGGGCAGGTCCTTAATCTAAGAAAATTTTAAGTAGGTAAATGCAAAAATTAATAAAAATGATAACAGATGCATAGCAAGAAAGAAAATAAAAGATGAGAGAAAAATTGTAGGTATATTAAAGCACATAGGTAGCTTAGATTGATTGCAATGACAGCTTGAATGGTAGTTTAACTTAGTAAGCACAATACAGCATATGGCTAGCACATAAAAGAAGACAGCAATGAACACAATGATAAAGTTGTTTGGATTAAGTACATAAAGATTGGGAGATTGGGTAACACTAGATACAGAGCAAAATAATTTTTTTTCCCTGGATTAATTAATTTTATTTCCTGGAACTATCGTTCCAGGAAGCGTCAATATCGCGGTGGATTGTGTTTCACAAGAGCACTGTAATTTTGACGCAAAGGTTTTAAATAAGTGATTCAATGATTCATTGTGTTCTAACGCACCGTCATTTCGACGTTTTTTGATCATATCGTCAAAATATTGTTGCTTTAGTGCATTAAAAACGGCGTAATATTGACTTTTCCTTGAACTTATGGCCAATATTCCCATATAAGTGAATTAAATATTGATCTGTTGATATATCTTCCATATCTTGTCATTATATGAGGATCTTACAAGAATTTTTAAACTCAATTATGTATTCACTCTTAATATACATTTGTTAAAAGATACATAATGCATGCATTTGCAAATGCCTATAGTTGCAATAAATTCGTATATTGCAATATTTTATAGTGTGCATTCTCTTATAAATTTGCTTAATATGGGTACTCGTCTGAAGGGTATGGTGTTATCTCAGTGCATTCCTTTAGGGTATTAAAATTCGGTTTATAAAATTCATTAAATATGGCTGATAGACTGTTCAATAAGAGGTAAAGTTCATTCAGCTTAATATGGACACAAGTGAGCACAGTTACTGTTAACACACTTCAAACTGTTTATGTTGGACAGACGTAAATCTGTGTGTTTGTTAGGTTAGATTAGTGTTAGTTAGATCAGGTTCTAATAGTTATTAGTTAGATCAGGTTAGACTGCCCGAAACGCTGCGCGTACTAGTGGCTGTACAAGAATGTAACAACTCTTGTATATATCTCAAAAAAAAAAAAAAAAAAAGTCTTTACAGACTACTACGAACATTAGTATAGTCGCCCCTAAACTAGTACGCTACAGAATCATTTTCTTTCATACGAGCATCAGAGAAAATTACTTTGTTACGGAGACTGAATTGTTTTGCAAGTAGCACACGAGAAAATAATAATAATAAGTAGATTGAGAGATATTAATCCCGTTCTCTCAATTTACCACTCCGAAAAAAACAAAAAATTATTATTAATAATAATTTAACTAATGACTAATATTTTATTGATTATAGGATGTATTATAGAGTGTCTGAAGAACAATTTGTACATAGACAAAGCCATTAATAACTTTAATGTGTAAATATTACAATACATACTATACAATACATGTATACTACTCGTATATACACCGAGAGGTGTATATACACTTGGAGTATACTTTAGTCCTGGACAATATTCACGACTAAAGTATACTTGCTGGTTGGTCAGTAAGGTTGATTAGGGAGCCGGTCGGCCGAGCGGACAGCACGCTGGACTTATGATCCTGAGGTCCCGGGTTCGATCCCGGGCGCCGGAGAGAAACAATGGACAGAGTTTCTTTTACCCTATGCCCCTGTTACCTAGCAGTAAAATAGGTACCTGGGTGTTAGTCAGCTGTTACGGGCTGCTTCCTGGGGGTGGAGGCCTGGTCGAGGACCGGGCCGCGGGGACACTAAAGCCCCGAAATCACCTCAAGATAACCTTATGGCTAAAAAAGCATATCCTGTTTTCCATCCACCATTGTGGCTTGATAAACTTGAATCTGTTGCTTCTTGAGTTACATTGTTTGTTTGTTGAACTTGAAGTTGTCACCCCTCGAGTTTGAAGCTGGCACCCACCTTGTTTGAGTTACATTGGACCTTTTAAAAAAAAAAAAAATGATGTGGATTAGTATCATAAAGCATTGTATGTACTAGCTATTTATTTATTTATATATATATATATATATATATATATATATATATATATATATATATATATATATATATATATATATATATATATATATATATATACCTCTGGTGCCAATGTGGGGACCCATAGCCTCGGAGAAGAAAATATATATAAATATATATATATATATATATATATATATATATATATATATATATATATATATATATATATATATAATATAAGAAGGTACATTGAATCTGTTCTCTATCTGTGTCTCTAGCTCTATCTATAAATCCATCAGTATTTATATCACACACCTGTATGTATGTACTTTACCTGAATAAACATTTGAATTATTTTTTAAATTTTGTATAAAATGTTTTCAATATTATTAAATGTCTCGAGGAGATCAGCCCTGTCATGTCCGGTTTGGAGCGACCCTTAACCTTTCAGAGTGACATAGTTCTGAGATAGTCTGGCTACCTTGTGGCTCGGGACTATTCTAGAATGAGTTTTCAATCCTGAACCTTCCTATGTCCAACCACTTGGAGTGGACGGTAGAGCGACGGTCTCGCTTCATGCAGGTCGGCGTTCAATCCCCGACCGTCCACAAGTGGTTGGCGCACCATTCCTTTACCCCCATCCCAAATCCTTATCCTGACCCCTTCCAAGGGCTATATAGTTAAGCCACCTCTTGGGTGGCTTAATCTTTATCAATCATCAATAAAAATATGACATGTTGGCAGTTTATGTTCCTCTGGTTGCTTCTGTTCCTGTTGCAGGGTCATTCGGTCCAGCTTCTGCAATGGCAGTGTAACTGTGGGTAGAGTGTAACTGTGTATTAGCTGGTTATTGATTGCAGTTCTAGATGTCTTGATATGCGGCGTTGCACTGATGTCTAATCTTCTAATGGCATTGTATCTATCAATTATTTCGGCGTTGCTCGTCAAAGTAGGGCGATTATATGTTCATTGATGGACAAATCCACAAGGGCCGTGACGAGGATTCGAACCTGCGTCCGGGAGTATCCCAGACAATCGACTGAGTCATAGCTCAGTCGATTAAGGCAGTGTCTGGGATGCTCTCGGACGCAGGTTCGAATCCTCGTCACGGCCCTTGTGGATTTGTTCATTTGATGCATCACGTTAGTGTGATCTCTGTGTGTTCCTTGATGGAGCCCTGTTGTTTGTGCATTGTTAAACGCGTAGAGAGAGACGTTGTTGTCTTGCCTATATATTGAGTTCGTTGGGGCTGACAATACCCAAGTGGGCACGTGAAGGCACTGAAAGATAGGAAAGCTCGGGGAGACATGATCACCACCTACAAAATTCTCAGAGGAATTGACAAGGGAAGATAAACTGTTTAAAAGGGGTAGTACACGAACAAGGGGACACAGGTGGTAACTGAGTACCCAAATGAGCCACAGGGACGTTAGAAAGAGCTTTTTCAGTGTCAGAGTAGTTAACAGGTGGAATGCATTAGGAAGTGATGTGGTGGAGGCTGACTCCATACACTGTTTCAAGTGTAGATATGATAGAGCCCAATAGGTTCAGGAACCTGTACACCAGTTGATTGACAGTTGAGAGGCGGGACCAAAGAGCCAGAGCTCAACCCCCGCAAACACAACTAAGTGAATACACAATGGTTACTTTAACTACTTATTTTACGATTCAATGGTATTAATCTTTCTTTGTTTCTATTCCACATCCTAGTGCTTGTTAAGTAGGAATATCTATCTACTGGAACTGTGGTAGACGCGTAGATGAGTCTACCACAGTTCCAGTAGACTCGTAGATGAGGAAAGAAGAATGAAGACTCCTGAAAAAGAGAGCGGTAACCGTTTTCTAACGTGGCATTGATTTCTTTTGAAGGGGAGGCTGCGGTAGTATGTGAAATGCGCTTATTTTTGTATTATCTGACGCCATGCTGCTGACTTTGCTGTTTTAGAATGAGTTCAAGGTTGCAGTGTTTTTCTCCGGGATCCCGGTGGTGGCCCGGTGCTGGTGGACCGGTGCTGGTGGACCAGTGCTGGTGGACCGGTGCTGGTGGACCAGTTGATGGACCGGTAATGAGCCTAGTCCGTTCTCTCCTTTTGTAAATGTTTTCCAAAACATTTTTTTTTCCAAACGAGGATCGTGGGCTCTCAAGCAGCCTAACCAAACCTGTGGAGGCCAAGAAAACGTCAAAATTACGATGCCTTACACGTTATTAATACGTCTGATAATTAACGAATTGGTCGAGTTCGTTGAAACTGGGTCACATTGTCTTAGATTTAACTCCTTAACATTGTACCTCTCAGCCTCTAGTCATCATCTTTCCTACGACATCGTAAATATAGGGCAGAAAAGTCACGCTAATGCTCTTTATTGCAATTATTGAGAGCAATGCAGGCCGAGTCACTCTGGTGTTGCAATGAATGTTATTTAGCAGTTTCTCTGCCCCCTTGGTACAGCGATAGCCTCGTTTCTTGCAGGGTCGGCGTTCGATCCCCTATGGTAGAAGGGGTTAAGTGGATAGGGTTACCTCCACTCCGTCCTTATATCTCAGTCCCTACCTTGAGGCTACCTTGAGGTGCTTCCGGGGCTTAGTGTCCCCGCGGCCCGGTCGTCGACCAGGCCCCCTAGCCTAAATATCCCTCCCAAGTTAAAATATAGTCACGCAAACGTTTCAGTCGCCCAGGGACCAGGAGTTGCTTCAAAACTTGCTTCAACAAGTGACATTATTTCACGTTCTTGTCGCCTGAATAAGGTCATATGCGCTGTCGCAACAGCGAGATCAACTTGCATGTCAATTTTGCAATTTTTCTGAGAGAGAGAGTCAGTCAACTTGACAGTGATACACCAGCCTGTTTCTGCTGGGGATATTAATTTGATCATTCGTTCTTTTGGAGGCGTGGAGGAAATTGAGTTGAAGGTTCTTATTTGTTCATAATTTTTTTAGTAGTCAATTTTTTGTTTTGTTGGGGGGGGGGGGGAGTGTCCTTGTTGGTGTCCTTGATTGATCGTTGGCTTGTACTTGTTTGGTAATGTCCTTGTTTTGTGATACAGGTGTCTTCTCTTCCCGTTTTGAAGTCCACTACGGGCTCACCATAGCCCGTGTTACTTGCCCCGCTCCTGTGCCAGGTAAGTCCACTACGGGCTCACCATAGCCCGTGCTACTTGCCCCGCTCCTGTGCCAGGTAAGTCCACTACGGGCTCACCATAGCCCGTGTTACTTGCCCCGCTCCTGTGCCAGGTAAGTCCACTACGGGCTCACCATAGCCCGTGTTACTTGCCCCGCTCCTGTGCCAGGTAAGTCCACTACGGGCTCACCATAGCCCGTGTTACTTGCCCCGCTCCTGTGCCAGGTAAGTCCACTACGGGATCACCATAGCCCGTGCTACTTGCCCCGCTCCTGTGCCAGGTAAGTCCACTACGGGATCACCATAGCCCGTGCTACTTGCCCCGCTTCTGTGCCAGGTAAGTCCACTACGGGCTCACCATAGCCCGTGCTACTTGCAACTTCTGGTTCCAGGTAGCGATTCTTAAACAACAACGACCCGTTTTGACACCTGTCCATCTCTTGTACTGTCATTTTGTTTTGACGGGTAAATAATGCTATTTAATCGTGCCTGGATGACCTCCTGTCTCTTTCTGTCTCAGGTCATCTGTTCCTGTTGGGCTGGTTGATGCTGTACCTGTCTATCCGTCAATCTGGTGCTTGCTGTCTGTCTGTCTGTCTCGGCAGCAGTTCATTGCCGTCTCTTCATATCTGTTACGGTGTCTGTCTATAGAGTGCCTTCTCGACGTCTCTTTTTCAGTTCTGTCTTTCTCTCCCCCCCCCCCCCATGTATATGTGTGCCATGTACATGTTCCTTTTGTATTGCCGTCTGTCTGTCTCATGAGACAGACTTTGTGATTCTTATAATCTGTCTATCGATTGTTTTTTTTGTGTCTTGTGACTGAGTTATTCTTTTAGGTTGTTGATTGTTCAAGGGTTTGTGGCTCGTAGAGCTTCCGCGTCGTAGAGTTTGCGCGTCGTAGAGTTGGCGCGTCGTAGAGTTTCCGTGTCGTAGAGTTTGCGCGTCGTAGAGTTTGCGCGTCGTAGAGTTTGCGCGTCGTAGAGTTTGCGCGTCGTAGAGTTTCCGCGTCGTAGAGTTTGCGCGTCGTAGAGTTTGCGCGTCGTAGAGTTTCCGCGTCGTAGAGGTTCCGCGTCGTAGAGGTTCCGCGTCGTAGAGTTTGCGCGTCGTAGAGTTTGCGCGTCGTAGAGTTTCCGCGTCGTAGAGTTTGCGCGTCGTAGAGTTTCCGCGTCGTAGAGGTTCCGCGTCGTAGAGTTTGCGCGTCGTAGAGGTTCCGCGTCGTAGAGTTTCCGCGTCGTAGAGTTTCCGCGTCGTAGAGTTTCCGCGTCGTAGAGGTTCCGCGTCGTAGAGTTTGCGCGTCGTAGAGTTTGCGCGTCGTAGAGTTTGCGCGTCGTAGAGGTTCCGCGTCGTAGAGTTTGCGCGTCGTAGAGGTTCCGCGTCGTAGAGTTTCCGCGTCGTAGAGTTTCCGCGTCGTAGAGCTTCCGCGTCGTAGAGTTTGCGCGTCGTAGAGGTTCCGCGTCGTAGAGTTTGCGCGTCGTAGAGTTTCCGCGTCGTAGAGTTTGCGCGTCGTAGAGGTTCCGCGTCGTAGAGTTTCCGCGTCGTAGAGCTTCCGCGTCGTAGAGTTTCCGCGTCGTAGAGTTTGCGCGTCGTAGAGTTTGCGCGTCGTAGAGCTTGCGCGTCGTAGAGGTTCCGCGTCGTAGAGCTTCCGCGTCGTAGAGCTTCCGCGTCGTAGAGCTTCCGCGTCGTAGAGCTTCCGCGTCGTAGAGCTTCCGCGTTGTAGAGCTTCCGCGTCGTAGAGCTTCCGCGTCGTAGAGCTTCCGCGTCGTAGAGCTTCCGCGTCGTAGAGCTTCCGCGTCGTAGAGCTTCCGCGTCGTAGAGCTTCCGCGTCGTAGAACTTCCGCGTCGTAGAGTTTCCGCGTCGTAGATCTTCCGCGTCGTAGATCTTCCGCGTCGTAAGACTTCCGCGTCGTAAGACTTCCGCGTCGTAGAGCTTCCGCGTCGTAGAGCTTCCGTGCCGTAGAGCTTCCGCGTCGTAGAACTTCCGCGTCGTAGAGTTTCGGTATCGTAGAACTTCCGTATCGTAGAGCTTCCTTCCGATAATGTTTATACACCAAATAATATTATCTAGTGAAATATCTTAGAGTTCAAAAATTTAACTCTTAGATTGTGAGGTTTACAAACCCATAAACTGTTTAATAAATGTCAACTAACCCACCGTGATTGTTGAAAGATGTAGAGGCTTCGTAAGTAGATGTATAAATGGTTGATAAACTTTGTGTTAGAGAGCCAGTGTCAGATCATGTCTGATGTCAGTAATTAAGTGAAGGTGCTAATGAGTCATTCTCAGGTGGCAATAGAGAAAGGTACGGCCTGCCTAAGCCTCATTCTATAGCTATAGTGCATTGAAAGTTAGTTAGCATCTGTGAGCTATATTCCACCGCCTGGGTAGCCTAAGAGCCATAATATAGCATCTGTGAGCCATATTCCACAGCCTGGGTAGCCTAAGAGCCATATTCCACAGCCTGGGTAGCCTAAGAGCCATAATATAGCATCTATGAGCCATATTCCACCGCCTGGGTAGCCTAAGAGCCATAATATAGCATCTATGAGCCATATTCCACCCCCCAGGGTATCCTAAGAGCCATAATATAGCATCTATGAGCCATATTCCACCGCCTGGGTAGCCTAAGAGCCATAATATAGCATCTATGAGCCATATTCCACCGCCTGGGTAGCCTAAGAGCCATAATATAGCATCTATGAGCCATATTCCACCGCCTGGGTAGCCTAAGAGCCATAATATAGCATCTATGAGCCATATTCCACCGCCTGGGTAGCCTAAGAGCCATAATATAGCATCTATGAGCCATATTCCACCGCCTGGGTAGCCTAAGAGCCATAATATAGCATCTATGAGCCATATTCCACCGCCTGGGCAGCCTAAGAGCCATAATATAGCATCTATGAGCCATATTCCACCGCCTGGGCAGCCTAAGAACCATAATATAGCATCTATGAGCCATATTCCACCCCCCAGGGCACCATAAGAGCCATAATATAGCATCTATGAGCCATATTCCATCGCCATAAGCTCCCAATTAAGTCAACAATAGAGTACAATATCTGTACAAAACACCACATTCCATAGCCAACTTGAACAAGAATCTTTTTTTTCCTTGCAGTAACAGCCCTTTTTTTTCCACTGGGCGAGGGGGATAGGTTTTTCTGGGGTACTACTGTGGGCAGGGTTGGGCAGGGCACGTCCGCCCTCCCTTAGGGCATGGGCGCCATTTTATCTGGACCATTCACTCTACCCTTTCTCCTTCCTGGTGGTTCTTACCTATCAGTGACTAAAGAGGGTAAGTGACGTTTTAGTGTTTTATGCAGCGAAGACAAGTCACCGACCTAACCTAACCTTCATGGCGTTACTCTCAGAAAAGAATTATCTCAGAGATGCTGGGTATATGATGTCAATTTTTTAATTTCACTTTGTGTTATATTGACTCGTATGGTAGACGGCCATTTTGTTATCATGAGGTTATCTTGAGATGATTTCGGGGCTTTAGTGTCCCCCCTAATATTTGTGGTCAATATGACCATCTTGCTTCATCCCCTGATACTATATACCTTATATCATCCCTGATACCTTTGTGGACGATAAGGGCCGCCTCATACCATCACTGATACCATTGTGATGAATACAACCACCTTGTATGATGACTGATATCATCGTGATGATATTCATTTAGAATGTTTAAAGGAGAGAGTTGAGAGGGTAGATCACAGAACATGTTTACTGAGTGTTTTAGGATACAGTATATTGTATGATACATCTATACGGTGTGTTATTGTGGTGGTAGGGATGAAAAATATAGGTGGTCATGTTGTCCATAAGGGTGCCTTAAGTGCCTTTTATTCTCTTCACTGAGGTTGGGGGTCCTCACTAATTCAGAGGTGGTACTCTTTGTTGTGTATTGACCTCTAAGATGATTGGTCAATAAACAGGGATTCAGTCTTAGATGATTGGTCAATAAACAGGGATTCAATCTTAGATGATTGGTCAATAAACAGGGATTCAGTCTTAGATGATTGGCCAATAAACAGGGATTCAGTCTTAGATGATTGGCCAATAAACAGGGATTCAGTCTTAGATGATTGGTCAATAAACAGGGATTCAGTCTTAGATGATTGGTCAATAAACAGGGATTCAATCTTAGATGATTGGTCAATAAACAGGGATTCAATCTTAGATGATTGGTCAATAAACAGGGATTCAATCTTAGATGATTGGTCAATAAACAGGGATTTATCTGTATTGTCCCATACACAAAAAGGGAGTGAGGTGTATATTAATGGATGGATGGAAGACATATACTTTCACAGGAAAAAAGTTATCATGTATAACCAAACTCAATTACGGGCTCACCATAGCCCGTGCTACATGGACACTTCGTCCTGAGTAGCTAAATGTTTAACAACAACACACAGATTCTTTCTATTGATACTGATAATGGCTGAAAAAGGGCCACCACTTACGGGCTATTCATGCCCGTGCCACCCTTTTGAGTGGCTTAATCTTCATCAATCAATCAATCACAGATTCTTCAATCTTCTGATTCTTCACTCAGCAAGGGGAGAAAGAACCCTGTCGTAGCTCAGTCGATTAAGGCAGTGTCTGGGATGCTCCCGGACGCAGGTTCGAATCCTCGTCACGGCCCTTGTGGATTTGTTCAAGGGAGAAAGACCTGGGAGTGGGCATAACCCCAGATCTGATGCCAGAAGCCCACAGTAGCAGAATAATAACAGCTGCAGATGGCATACTGGCCAGCATTACCGTCCAGCCCAAGTGCTTGGACCTGTCCATCTAGGACACTCCAAAAAATAAAGTACCATGACTGCAATTAGGAACAAAACGCTGAATCACCCGCTTGTACCACAAGGTAGCGACAGTAGGAAGTCTGAAATCTGCTATGTAATGATAATTTTTTCCCTCTACAGTACCTGCCCATGCAAGGAATTTTTTTAATATATGTCATATATCGACATTCCACGAGAATTCATGGTTATTAACCTAATGTATATATTTGAACCCTACAGTGGTGTGGTTTATCATTGTTAGGCAACAGGAAGCCTAGTTGGGGTAATTAAGATCTACTAGGCCATCCAGTGACCTTTTCCTATTGGCCCTAACAGCCGCCTAATTCCTGGGTATATACCTATTTTAGCGCTAAGTGAACTCAGGTGTCTAGGGGGAGGGAGGGGGGGATAGGGGTGGTAGGTCTCCTTGCCCTGCTCAGGAATCGAACGCGGGTCCCTCTGGTAGCGTTGCTGTAAGCAGGAAGCCTAATATATATATATATATATATATATATATATATATATATATATATATATATATATATATATATATATATATATATATACTCTAGGCCTCCACCTCCTGTTCACCACCTGTTCACCACCTGTTCACCTCCTGTTCACCACCTGTTCACCTCCTGTTCACCACCTGTTCACCTCCCCACACAAGATCCGGGTGATGTTCTACTCCACCCTAACATTAACGAGCTTCCTGAACACCTCTAACTGCCTTGTTTCCCATCGCGGAAGACGGTCAAGGGTAATATGTTCTTCCTTGGGTGATATGTAAGATATTTCCTGTTTGACGTTTCCGGTGGAGTTTCTTGTAGGCCTTTACTGTGTTCTTGTCGAACAGCGTAGTCACTTCCGGTTGAGGGGTTGTATAGGCCTTGTTGAAGTGTTTTGCGAGCTGTTTATAGATATGTGACATATCTGAAATAGTACGTGTGTGTGTGTGTGTGTGTGTGTGTACTCACCTAGTTGTACTCACCTAGTTGTGTTTGCGGGGGTTGAGCTCTGGCTCTTTGGTCCCGCCTCTCAACCGTCAATCAACAGATTCACAGTGTGTGTGTGTGTGTACGTGTGTACGTGCGTGCGTGCGTGCGTGTTCAAGCTCGCTAATTGCAAGATTTAGCCACCCATAGAGGTGGCACGGGCATGAATAACCCGAAATAGCTCCAATTTGTCACATCCCCCATGATATATATTGGAGACAAATGTTCACTACCCATCACCTATGACCACCAGCCTTGACCTTTAACCACAGCCCCCCCTTACCCCCACCCCTTCCTCCCCCTAACAAATCAACCCCCCTCCCCCCCCCCCCCCCTTAGGAAGTGATACGTGCTAGGCAACTCGTATTTCAACACCCTCGTTCTGACGCAATGACCTCTCCGGAGTCTGTAAAAAATCAATATTTTTTTGCACGACGTTTCTCGGTTAATATTGACCGAGATGTTGGTGTTAATTACCCAGTTTTAGCATAATATTCTTTAATAATTAGATTATTAATAATTAGACAATTTTAATTACCATTTAAAATAACAAGTGAAAATTACAAGCTATAAGGTATATTGTCCTTGATATATTGAAAATCAGTATACCACACTTCCCTATATATATGTATATATATATATATATATATATATATATATATATATATATATATATATATATATATATATATATATATATATATATATATATATATATTAGTGTTCAGTGAGAGACCACAAGGTCTCCTCTGAATACTTTTTATTTTCTTCTCCGAGGCTATGGGTCCCCACATTGGCACCAGAGGTGGTACCCTCACAAACTTTAAAAAAAAAAAAAAAAAAAAAAAAAAAAAAAAAAAAAAAAAAAATATATATATATATATATATATATATATATATATAATTTCAGGAACAACTCAAGCAGAAAACACGTCCATAAGGGAGTTTTTATAGTAACCATTAATGACATCTTTAATGGTTCCAGTTCGAATCCTTGCTTGACTTTCTCTTGCCTAAGGCCAGCAAGATCTTATACAACCCTTCTGCTGTATATAAAGATGGATCCTGTTTACTAATGTATAGGATTTGTATATAGGATTTATGTGTGTTTAAGTCCTTTATAGGAGATTTAAAGTGGATTTTTTTTTTTTTTTGGGGGGGGGGAATAGTTTTATGTGTTGGGATTCTACATAAAAATTCTACATATGTGGGATTTTGTCTTTAATACAGTTCTTTAGAAAGGAAATATTGGGAAATAAATGCCTGAGGGCTACCATGATAGTTTACCAGGATAGTCTGAGGGCTACCATGATGGACCATTACCAAGCCCTAGACCATTACCAAGCCCTAGACCATTACCAAGCCCTGGACCATTACCAAGCCCTGGACCATTATCAAGCCCCGGACCATTACCAAGCCCTGGACCATTACCAAGCCCTGGACCATTACCAAGCCCTGGACCATTATCAAGCCCTGGACGATTACCAAGCCCTGGACCATTATCAAGCCCTGGACCATTATCAAGCCCTGGACCATTACCAAGCCCCGTGTTATTACCAAGCCCTGGACCATTACCAAGCCCTGGACCATTACCAAGCCCTGGACCATTACCAAGCCCTGGACCATTACCAAGCCCTGGACCATTACCAAGCCCTGGACCATTACCAAGCCCTGGACCATTACCAAGCCCTAGACCATTACCAAGCCCTGGACCATTACCAAGCCCTCGACCATTACCAAGCCCTAGACCATTACCAAGCCCTGGACCATTACCAAGCCCTGGACCATTACCATGCCCAGGACCATTACCAAGCCCTGGACCATTACCAAGCCCTGGACCATTACCAAGCCCTGGACCATTACCAAGCCCTGGACCATTACCAAGCCCTGGACCATTACCAAGCCCTGGGCCATTACCAAGCCCTGGGCCATTACCAAGCCCTGGACCATTACCAAGCCCTGGACCATTACCAAGCCCTGGACCATTACCAAGCCCTGGACCATTACCAAGCCCTCGACCATTACCAAGCCCTGGACCATTACCAAGCCCTAGACTAATTACCAAGCCCTGGACCATTACCAAGCCCTGGACCATTACCAAGCCCTGGACCATTACCAAGCCCTGGACCATTACCAAGCCCTGGACCATTACCAAGCCCTGGACCATTACCAAGCCCTGGACCATTACCAAGCCCTCGACCATTACCAAGCCCTAGACTAATTACCAAGCCCTGGACCATTACCAAGCCCTGGACCATTACCAATCCCTGGACCATTACCAAGCCCTGGACCATTAACCAAGCCCTGGACCATTACCAAGCCCTGGACCATTACCAAGCCCTGGACCATTACCAAGCCCTGGACCATTATCGCGACTTGATAATGGTCCAGAAGGAGCCCAAACGTCGCCACTAACATTAGTCTCAGACGTTTGGGTTGAGGCCTTCACACTCTCTTAGTTCCAGAATGTTGCAAAGGGGTTGTAGAATGGTGCAAAGGTGTTGCAGAATGGTGCAAAGGTGTTGTAGAATGGTGCAAAGGTGTTGCAGAATGGTGCAAAGGTGTTGCAGAATGTTGCAAAGGTGTTGTAGAATGTTGCAAAGGTGTTGTAGGATGTTGCAAAGGTGTTGCATACATCGGTCAATGTTTTCCTGGGCCTGGGAAAGGTCCGTGTAAGTAGGTAGTAACCCGCCACTCACACACCGAAACTACGACGTTGGTACAACGTTCCAACATGTTTTAACACCTCCTAACCCGTTATAACAACCAAAATAGCAAGTTGTAACAACGTTCTAATACGTCATAAACACGTTAAGCCAAGATGTAACAACTTTATTACAAGTTGTAACAAGCGGAAAATAGAGACAGTTTCGGTTTGGGTTTCCAGGGAAGCATCTTGAGTATGCAAATTAAGTATTCTCTGAACAAACCCACAAGGGCCGTGACGAGGATTCGAACCTGCGTCCTGTGTATGTATTCTGTTTTTGCCATTCTGTTTCGAGTCGTTCTATTTCCCCTCCAGGACTGTACCTTTTGGATTCAGCCAGTATTACGAAACCTGTACATCTTCCCTCGATCATGGCGGCTGTGTTTACATTTATTAAATAGTTTATATGTTCTACTTAAACACTTCGGTGTTGTTTATAACAATGTAACAATGACATATATATGTATATAACAATGTATATAACAATGTATATAACAATATATGTATATATACTATATGTATATAACAATATAACAATAAACTTCGCAACCTTGGGTTGTGAAGTTCCGAAGCTCCGAAATTGTTTAATGTTTGTAAACAAAGCCGCAATTATAGAGGAAAGATCTACAGGTTTCGTAAAGAGGTTCCTTACGGTGCTTGAAGAAGTTCGCCAACAGGGAATTGTCTCTAGACTTGACGAACTTTAATGTTAAAAAAATCCAAGAATCCCTCGCATTCATACCTACATTATAACGTCTCGTTATAGCGAAAATACAATTTAAATCATGTCGGCCGAGCGGACAGCACGCTGGACTTGTGATCCTGTGGTCCTGGGTTCGATCCCAGGCGCCGGCGAGAAACAATGGGCAGAGTTTCTTTCACCCTATGCCCCTGTTACCTAGCAGTAAAATAGGTACCTGGGTGTTAGTCAGCTGTCACGGGCTGCTTCCTGGGGGTGGAGGCCTGGTCGAGGACCGGGCCGCGGAAACACTAAAGCCCCGAAATCATCTCAAGATAACCTCAAGATGCTGCCTCAAGTCTCTATATCAACACACCACTACAAAATATATGAAATATAAAACACCATTATATATATATATATATATATATATATATATATGTCGTACCTAGTAGCCAGAACTCACTTCTCAGCCTACTATTCAAGGCCCGATTTGCCTAATAAGCCAAGTTTTCCTGAATTAATATATTTACTATAATTTTTTTCTTATGAAATGATAAAGCTACCCTTTTCACTATGTATGAGGTCAATTTTTTTTTATTGGAGTTAAAATTAACGTAGATATATGACCGAACCTAACCAACCCTACCTAACCTAACCTAACCTATATATATAGGTAAGGTTAGGTTAGGTAGCCAAAAAAAGCTAGGTTAGGTTAGGTTAGGTAGGTTAGGTAGACGAAAAAACATTAATTCATGAAAACTTGGCTTATTAGGCAAATCGGGCCTTGCATAGTAGGCTGAGAAGTGAGTTCTGGCTACTAGGTACGACATATATATATATATATATATATATATATATATATATATATATATATATAATATTTATTTACAGTCTCCGTGGTGTAGTGGTAAGACACTCGCCTGGCGTTCCGCGAGCGCTATGTCATGGGTTCGTATCCTGGCCGGGGAGGATTTACTGGGCGCAATTCCTTAACTGTAGCCACTGTTTAACGCAACAGTAAAATGTGTACTTGGATGAAAAAACGATTCTTCGCGGCAGGGGATCGTATTCCAGGGACCATAGGATTAAGGACTTGCCCGAAACGCTACGCGTACTAGTGGCTGTACAAGAATGTAACAACTCTTGTATATATCTCAAAAAAAAAAAAAAAAAAAAAAAAAAAAATATATATATATATATATATATATATATATATATATATATATATATATATATATATATATATATATATATATATATATATATAGCGTCTCTCTTGGTTTACGAAATATTACAAAAAAAACCTAAACACAATCACGTTTAATCTAACAAAAGCGGGAGAGAAATATTGTGAAGTGAACGCTGTATAAAAGTCTTTGTTTCGTGGGGGATATATACATAACAGCATTGTCATGGTTGTAAAGCGGGTTATGAGAGTGTTGTAGGGAGGGGGAGGGAGAGTGATAAATTATTCTTGCACGAATCTTTATATTCTTCAAATGGGTAGTTGAAAAATTAACTCTACAAAGTTCATTTTATAATCTTGTTGGGGTCTGACGCATGTCGCCAAAGGGCATGTTTCGCTGAAGCTCTCTTCAGCATCTTCGGAGGCACGGGAAGTAAATAATTAGTAGTAAATATGATATTATGTAGGACATCCTATATATATACCAAGTACCGTAGCTTGGGCCAGTAATGGTGGCAGTTCTGTCTTGGTCTTCATGATGGCAGAATATAATATTGAAATTATTATATATAATAATTATATTATTATATTATAATAATTATAGCAATCAATTATATAATAATTATAAAAATTATACAGCCAGGTATATACCAGTCAGTCAGGTATATATATATATATATATATATATATATATATATATATATATATATATATATATATATATATATATATATATATATATATATATCCTGTACAACATGAGCTAAGAACACAGAAATCACAATAGCATGATGCATCAAATGAACAAATCCACAAGGACCGTGATTAAGGCAGCGTCTGGGATGCTCTCGGACGTATGTTCGAAACCCCTCATCACGGCCCTTGTGGATTCGCTCATAATCTAAGACGATTCGGTGCTCTGATTCACCTCATTTCAAAGCCTTATACGGCTCTCAGAAATACAGAGACGCGCCTCCATAATATGACGCAATAGGTCAGAGCTTCATGGGGCCGGGAGGAGTCTCGAACACAATTGAACCGTGGATGACTGGGGAGAATCCTATTGCTGTGGGGAAAAAGAAGTTTACGTGAGTTGCATATCTTTTTTTTTTTTTTGAAGTTGATTGTTGCACCATATGTCGTGATATGAGGTTTGTGTATGTTCAGCCAGTTAAGCAGTTAGTTCAGCCAGTTCAGCCAGGTAGCCAACCAACCAGCCAGCCAGCCAGCCAGGTAGCCAACCAACCAGCCAGCCAGCCAGCCAGGTAGCCAGCCAGCCAGGTAGACAGCCAACCAGCCAGCCAGGTAGCCAGCCAGCCAGCCAAGTAGCCAGCCAGCCAGCCAGCCAGCCAGGTAGCCAGCCAGCCAGCCAGGTAACCAGCCAGCCAGCCAGGTAGCCAGCCAGCCAGCCAGGTAGCCAGCCAGCCAGCCAGGTAACCAGCCAGCCAGGTAGGTAGCCAGCTAGCCAGCCAGCCAGCCAGGTAGCCAGCCAGCCAGCCAGCCAGCCAGGTAGCCAGGTAGCCAGCCAGCCAGCCAGCCAGCCAGGTAGCCAGCCAGCCAGCCAGCCAGCCAGGTAGCCAGCCAACCAGCCAGCCAGGTAGCCAGCCAGCCAGCCAGGTAGCCAGCCAGGTAGCCAGCCAGCCAGCCAGGTAGCCAGCCAACCAGCCAGCCAGCCAGCCAGCCAGCCAGCCAGCCAGCCAGGTAGCCAGCCAGCCAGCCAACCAGCCAGCCAGGTAGCCAGCCAGCCAGCCAGCCAGGTAGCCAGCCAGGTAGCCAGCCAGCCAGCCAGCCAGGTAGCCAGCCAGCCAGCCAGCCAGCCAGCCAGGTAGCCAGCCAGCCAGCCAGCCAGGTAGCCAGCCAGCCAGCCAGCCAGCCAGCCAGCCAGGTAGCCAGCCAGGTAGCCAGCCAACCAGCCAGCCAGGTAGCCAGCCAGCCAGCCAGCCAGCCAGCCAGGTAGCCAGCCAACCAGCCAGCCAGCCAACCAGCCAGCCAGGTAGCCAGGGAGCCAGGTAGCCAGCCAGCCAGCCAGCCAACCAGCCAGCCAGCCAGGTAGCCAGCCAGCCAGGTAGCCAGCCAGCCAGCCAGCCAGCCAGCCAACCAACCAGCCAGGTAGCCAGCCAGCCAGCCAGCCAGCCAGTCAGCCAGCCAGCCAGCCAGCCAGCCAACCAGCCAACCAGCCAGCCAACCAGCCAGCCAGGTAGCCAGGTAGCCAGCCAGCCAGCCAGCCAGCCAGCCAGCCAGCCAACCAGCCAGCCAGCCAGCCAGCCAGCCAGCCAACCAGCCAGCCAGCCAGCCAGCCAGCCAGCCAGCCAGCCAGGTAGCCACAATGGTCACCCCTCCAAGTTGATATGCAACAGCAGATCAACCTTGAACTTTCCAACAAATAATGAACTTTGTTTCTCGTTGACACTGAAGTCCTTGGCGCCCACAGCCACACACAGAGGCTCAAGAATAAGGACACGTGCACAACCGCTTCTGTCCTGCCCAGGAGACTGAACCACGGTCCCCCCCCCCCCTCGAGTGTGAACCGAGGCTGTAGACTACTAAGCTACATAGCAGCGAGTGAAGATGTTAGATCATAAGGATCTAAGATATTGACAAATTTAGAAGATAATCCAGTGATCTAGAATTAGAGAGTTACAGACCAAACAGTCTACTGGAACACTGTCTACCACAGTGCACAGTTACAGACCAAACAGTCTACTGGAACACTGTCTACCACAGTGCACAGTTACAGACCAAACAGTCTACTGGAACACTGTCTACCACAGTGCACAGTTACAGACCAAACAGTCTACTGGAACACTGTCTACCACAGTGCACAGTTACAGACCAAACAGTCTACTGGAACACTGTCTACCACAGTGCACAGTTACAGACCAAACAGACCACTGGAACAGGAATAAAATATGCCCTTAGGGATGAATGAATAACCCAAAGATCGACAATATTGAACACAAGATGTTCAATCTTATAGATTGAACATCTATGAGATCAAGACAGGTATTGTTCACCTTTTTCGAACAGCCTTGTTAGGCCTGTTATGAACAAGCCGGTTTGGCCTATATATATGGCAGGTGGTGCTACCAATACCTGAGGGAGGCTCGAACCCTAACCTCAGCCTTGACCTATACACCCAACACTTGATGCGTTTCAAACACTTAAGTTATCCCTCTTGAATACAAACTTAAGTGTTTCTTAAGAATACACTCAAATCCTTAATTCCTGAACCTAAGTTTTCCATCTTAAATGACGTTTTCTATAACCTAAGGGGGTGCGGGCTTGAAATTATCTACACCCAAAAGCTGTGTTAATTTGATATAGTCATGCAATGGGATTGAACCACCGGCACTGGCCTTCCCAGGCACATACCGACTCATCATGGCCCAGTCGGTAGTGTGTGTGTAGCTGGTGGAGCCAGGTACACCGGTTCGAATCCATTGTATTGCTATTATATTCTCTCAGACATGTATCTCTCTGTCTTGACATATTTTTGACAAAGAGCCACATATTCTTGACAAAGAGTCACATTCTTAACAAAGAGCCACATATTCTTAAAGAGCCCACATATTCTTAAAGAGCCCACATATTCTTAAAGAGCCCACATATTCTTGACAAAGAGTCACATATTCTTGACAAAGAGCCACATATTCTTGACAAAGAGCCACATATTCTTGACAAAGAGCCACATATTCTTAACAAAGAGTCACATATTCTTAAAGAGCCCACATATTCTTGACAAAGAGCCACATATTCTTGACAAAGAGCCACATATTCTTGACAAAGAGCCACATATTCTTAACAAAGAGTCACATATTCTTAAAGAGCCCACATATTCTTGACAAAGAGCCACATATTCTTAAAGAGCCCACATATTCTTGACAAAGAGCCACATATTCTTGCCTCTGGACAGGTTGTCATGTGACCTCCATTGCAGAAGAGAAAGGGTTCATAGGAGACAAGACAATGGCCTCATTACAATATGAATCACTTGATGAGTTACATGTCGGAATTGTGTGTGTATGAGGGAGATGAGGAAGGGTGGGGAAGGGTGGGGAGGAGACATGATCCTGACGTGAGAGGATCAGGAAGGCTGTGGAGGCTTCCTAGTTCTTCAAGGATTTCTAAAGCTCCTTCAACTTATAATTATTTGTATTTCAATCTTCATACACATTGTGTATTGCTTCATACACAAATGTGTATTGCTATACATACACAAAGAGCTGTATTTTGCTATACATACACACAGAACTGTATACAAGCTGTATTTTAAAGTCTTTACTGTTAAATTATCTCAAGTTTAAGCGAAGATATGTATACTGTATAATGTATATCTCAGCCCAACCACTTGGTTAGGTAGTACAGTAATTATAACCATGCATATATTGACGTAAAACAATTAGAAAGTACAAATCGGTACTATTGAATTTAGTCAAATCGGAAAAGTATTTGTACCAATTTTGGCAAGGAAATTTAACCTAACTATCCTAGGCTTAGTACATGTTATATGAGGCCTAATAGTACACATATGTACTATACTAAGAAGACCAAACTAGACATGAGATGAAACGACAATGTTTCGGTCCGTGCTAGACCATTATCAAGTCAATATTAATGGGAGAGATTGATTGATTGATGAAGATTAACCCATTAAGATTGATGATTAATGGAAGGGAACAATCAGGGGTAGAAGAAGAAGGTAATTCCTAGAAGTAGGTAAGCCGAAATAGGTAAGAATAGGGTGGAAAGGAACGAATAGGATGGGTGTAATAATAGGGAATGAAGAATGGATAGATAAAAGGATACGAAATAGAAGGGGTTAGGCTTAATGTCAGGTAACGTTTGTTTGGAAAGTTAGAGCATTACAGTATATGCTTAAGAATAGGCACATCTCTAGGCCTAAGAATATTTAAGTTTGTTTTTTTTAGCTTAATTTTTTCCAACTCTATAAATTGAATAGAGTCCTATTAACTCACAGTTAATAGGACCGATCGGAACACAGCCATTTAAAAAGTCATATATATAATGATTAGTGGATATATGGTGCTTAGTCACGTATAGAGGCAGGTATGTGTACGTCAAATATTGACAGAGGTGAACAGGTGTGTGTGTGTGTGTGTGTGTGTGTGTGTGTGTGTGTGTGTGTGTGTGTGTGTGTGTGTAGTCACCTAGTTGTGTCTGCAGGATCGAGCATTGACTCTTGGATCCCGCATCCCTTGAGTGTGTGTGAGTGTGTGTGTGTGTATGTACATAAGAAGTTGAGACCATTGTTTACCAAACAGAAGGTGAGAAGCCTCGCTTAGGAACCAAGATGGGGGTCGAACAGGTTTGGCAAGCCGCCGGGGACACGGAGGCGAACGTAGTGGGATAGCCAGGATAGCCAGAAGTGGACTAGCCAGCCACGCCCTGATCTCGGCAAGGACAGGCCGAAGGGACGAAGGGGAACAGGATGTGTGTGTGTGGAAATGAGAGAGAGCCAGGGGGGGGGGGGTTATGAGGGAGAGTGTGTGTCACAGAATGAGGAAGAGAGAGAGGTGAGAAGGAATGGTGCCCAACCACTTGTGGACGGTCGGGGATTGAACGCCGACCTGCATGAAGCGAGACCGTCGCTCTACCGTCCGCTCCAAGTGTTTGGAGCCTTTCGGAAGTACAACACCGTCTTACTAGTCAATTTTCGAACAAGTTAAATAGGATTCGAACCCATCTAAAAGTCCACGATGCTTTTCATAAATAAAATCAAAGTGTATTAGCTTATGAACTGTATTAAAAAATAATTATATCCACAACTTTACCTCCTCTCCTATCCTAGGATAGCAAATATATCCTATCCTAACCTCTCTATACCCCCCCCCCCCCATGCTATCATCCCATGCTATCACCAGCCTCTGCACTAGTCCGTCGCGGTGAGCTCATTAAGATATTCAAGATAACACATAAGTTACCAAACCGTGTCAGCTTTCAATATTCTGACATGTTTTTCTCTAATGTGTTTGACTCTGAAGGTTGTCGACACAGTTTTAAGTTTAAAAATGTTAAGTTGGCAGCTTGGAAACTCGTGATTCATCACGATCATCATGATTGGTTAGAGATTAACGGTCGCTGAAGAGAGTTGTGATTTGTTAGTGGGATGATGGGCTAGGCTTTGTCGTTGTTCCTGGCTGTGTTAGGGATAGTTGTGGACGGGAGGAAGCAGTTATGGACAGGAGGAAGCAGTTATAGACAGATCACTTCTGGATCAATATCAACTTCCACCATTTTCCGTTGAAACCTCTTTTTTTCTTAATTATCTAATGCTGATCGTGCTGTAATTGGTTCAAATCTTTGTGTGGCGGTTAGGCGCGTTCTATTTTTAAATGTTACTGGTCACAGTTTTTCAAATGTTACCGGTGACAATGTTTAAATTTTACCGGTTACAAATTTAAAATATCACAAGTTACAGTGTATAAATGTGAAAAGTTATAATAACATGGACATTGAGAGCTGGGTGTGTAGGTTATTTGAATAAGACTCGCATCATATGTGAAATGTATTTACAACAAGAAGGAATTTAAGAGTGCCAGTAATATTGACCAAGAGTGCCAGTAATATTGACCAAGAGTGCCAGTAATATTAACCAAGAGTGCCAGTAATATTGACCAAGAGTGCCAGTAATATTGACCAAGAGTGCCAGTAATATTGACCAAGAGTGCCAGTAATATTGACCAAGAGTGCCAGTAATATTGACCAAGAGTGCCAGTAATATTAACCAAGAGTGCCAGTAATATTGAACAAGAGTGCCAGTAATATTGACCAAGAGTGCCAGTAATATTGACCAATAGTGCCAGTAATATTGACCAAAGAGTGCCAGTAATATTGACCAAGAGTGCCAGTAATATTGACCAAGAGTGCCAGTAATATTGACCAAAGAGTGCCAGTAATATTGACCAAGAGCGCCAGTAATATTGACCAAAGAGTGCCAGTAATATTGACCAAGAGTGCCAGTAATATCGACCAAAGAGTGCCAGTAATATTGACCAAGAGTGCCAGTAATATTGACCAATAGTGCCAGTAATATTGACCAAGAGTGCCAGTAATATTGACCAAAGAGTGCCAGTAATATTGACCAAAGAGTGCCAGTAATATTGACCAAGAGTGCCAGTAATATTGACCAATAGTGCCAGTAATACTGACCAAGAGTGCCAGTAATATTGACCAAAGAGTGCCAGTAATATTGACCAAGAGTGCCAGTAATATTGACCAAGAGTGCCTGTGTAAAGCAGAAAAGGTCAAAGCCATAAAATTTTCGTGTCCTTTATTTTCACATCATAAAGTTGTGGTGCCGGTGGCACACAGGTGCCAAAGGTGAGCTTCCTGGGTGCCCACACCTTCGAGCTGATAAATGAACATGATTTACGGTGATAGATACACACTGGCGATAGATAGAGGCGCAAGAGAGAGAGCAGATAGATAAAGACACACGCAGATACTTCACGACACACACACGAGAGAGAGAGAAAGGTATAGACACACTTGCATATATATTTTAAGGTCATGAACTCCACTCAAGACGCATGCTTCCGTGACCTTTGACCTAATCACTACGGGCTCGCCATAGCCCGTGCTACTTGGAACTTTGTGTTCCAAGTAGTGAATCTTAAACAACAACATTCGACCTGCCAGAGCCTTTAGATATTCTGACCTAATTTGCTCCTGTTTACATATATATATTTTTAAGGAGAGTGTAGTGTGAATGTCGTGTCTCCTGACTCCCTCTGTGGTGATAGAAGGTCAGTGATCCCGGTTTCACTGGGGGTGACGTGTGGGAGTGGACTTGGGAGTGACCTTATTGACCTGGGTGAGTGGCGGGGGCGTGTCTGTTCCTGTTTGTTGCTCATAGTTGCTCTGGCTCTCTCCTGTGAGTCATTACCCACACACACACACACACACACAGTAGGCTGGCGGAGTAGGGGGCTGAGTGGGCTGCGCTCTAGACTCGTGGAGCTAGGGACCGGGGTTCGATCCCGGCATCCGGGGGAAAAACAAATGGGCAAAGTTTCCTTCACCCTAATGCTCCCCCCCCCTGTTACCTAGCAGTAAATAGGTACCTGGGAGTTAGACAGCTGCTACTTGGGGGAATGGGGCCGACCCCATTCCCCCTAGTTTAAGGAGGTTTGGCTCCCATTGTTTCTTTCAAGTTCTTTCTGTGACTTACAGTCTCCGTGGTGTAGTGGTAAGACACTCGCCTGGCGTTCCGCGAGCGCTATGCCATGGGTTCGTATCCTGGCCGGGGAGGATTTACTGGGCGCAATTCCTTAACTGTAGCCTCTGTTTAACGCAACAGTAAAATGTGTACTTGGATGAAAAACGATTCTTCGCGGCGGGGATCGTATTCCAGGGACCATAGGATTAAGGACTTGCCCGAAACGCTACGCGTACTAGTGGCTGTACAAGAATATAACAACTCTTGTATATATCTCAAAAAAAAAAAAAAAAAAAATCATCAACTCCGAAATTGTGGTTATTTTTTCCAGAGACTTTTTCAGCTGATTATAAAATAGAGCCGATAAAAAGACACGGTTAGAGATAGAGCCCCGGCCACCCCTTATAGTGTGTTTGTGTACTTACCTATTTGTGCCTGCAAGATCGTGAATTAGCTCTTGGACCCCGTGCTTTTCTAGCTACCAATTGTCAAATGCAGTGACTCCTGAATTATCTATTATATCTCATTTTACAAAAAAATATTAATGGAGTTTGCTTCTACAATGTGGCTGTTTGTTTCATTTTATTTTCCCTCTGTTACGCTAATTTAAAACTTTCTAATATTTCTGTGACTTATTTAACTCTCAAGCTTCCATCCGCGCCCTCTTGTCCTGTTGGAGGTCATTGTGACCATTTCCTCTGTTTATATTCTGTTAATCTCCCTAAAATATTGTCTATGTCTCTTTCTCCACTTTTTGTAGCGTCGTTCGGTGTGGTTCCTTCAGTCTCTCTTCCTATCTCACGCTTCACAGGTCTCGGACGAGCGCCGTCGCGAACTTCAGAGTTTTTTTCGGGTTTCCTTTGGTGTGGGTGTGTGTGTGTGTGTGTGTGTGTGTGTGTGTGTGTGTGTGTGTGTGTGTGTGTGTGTGTGTGTGTACTCACCTATTTGTGCTTGCAGGGGTTGATCTTTGGCTCTTTGGTCCCGCCTCTCAATTGTCAATCAACTGGTGTACAGGTTCCTGAGCCTATTGAGCTCTATCATATCTACATTTGAAACTGTGTATGGAGTTTCAAATGTAGATATGTGTGTGTGTGTGTGTGTGTGTGTGTGTGTGTGTGTGTGTGTGTGTGTGTGTGTGTGTGCAACAGTGAGAATGCAAGCTATAAACTTCCAGAACAAACTTCATATTTCCAAAACAAGTTTAGACACACAACATTAATTAATATTATAATTAATTCGATGACTCAAGGATGACAGGTAGTAGTTAGCTGGTAAAACAATTGACACTTGTCAACTTGTCAATGTGTAACGAAATTATCCAGTTTCCTGTCAAGGTGTCAAAATAACGGTATTTCACCTGCCTGTATCGAGAGGACGTTTTCTTGTACCCAATTTAAGAAATTATCCTGTTTCCTGTCAAGGTGTCAAAATAACGGTATTTCACCTGTTTGTATCGAGAGGGCGATACCGAATGTAATATATTCCATCTTTACTAATGGCTTTCAAGGACTTACCTAAGTCCCTGGGACTCATACAATATGCCACCCACAACAGTTGGCGAGTTCCCAGGTATGTATTTCCTGGTAGGATGAACAGAGGAAATATGGGCAATCTCATCCTTTGCGGGTATCGAACCCTGTGGTTATAAAGCAGGTGAAGGTGTCTAAATCCTGTCTGCCAGTGGCTTCGTGACCCCCTGGAGTATTAAAGAAAGGGCAGGCGAACCTGTTTGGTCTCTGGTGGACACACGTTCACTACACGTTCATGTCTTCAAGGTTTCCTAATGCCCAACCACACCCACACTGATTTAACATCCTCTGCAGGTATACTACTTCATCACTCCTCAACACCTGTTTCAACAGGCACTACGGGATCACCATAGCCCGTGCTACTTGGAACTTTTTGTTCCAGGTAGCGAATCTCTAACAACAACAACTATTTCAACATCCCCTAGAACTCCATTTAGGCCTACTAACAGGCTTACAAGTCTAATTTACACTCTTCCCAAGCCTAATATCACACCTTTCAGGCCTACTGACATCGAAATTGCTATTCCAAATTTGTAAAGCCTATTTTTTTTTTTAAATTCTAAATCAAATATCAATCAAAATTTACATTTTTGTTATAAGTAAAAGTGAAGACATCAAGACAATTTTTGTTCCAAAATATATATAAATTAGTACATATATATTTTTATGGTTTAATATGGTGGACATATTTTTTTTAACGGTTCATTAAGTTCCTTAGATTATATTACTTATAAAGTTGTAAGTGACTTACAAGTGACTATAAGTGATTTGTAAAAGTGTCTTTTTAAAATGTATTAAACTGTAAACAGCATATAGTCAAGAAACAAGATAAATCAATAAAGAAAATTGTTGGCAATTTTTTTATGTAATTGATGGAATAAAATCTATTAAATAAAGATTTAATTTTAAGTAAATTTGCTGGTAATACATATTTTTTATTTTGTATAATCGAAGAATTTCTTGCCAATGTATACGTTTATTTGCTGATATTTTTTTTAATGAATGACCTTACATAGAATATATTAAACACTTTACAGTGAAATATGGAACATGTGTTAATTTTATTAAATAAAGTGGCTTGCATTCAGCAGGAATCTTGACTCAGAATAATTACGAATAACATGTTCATTATTACTTGTTCTTATTCATTCCATGAACGTTATTCGTGTTCTTTGACTCCTGTTTGTCAGTAGAACAAGTGTTCTTCATTTGCCCTGTTCTTGAATAATATAAGAAGTAGAACATATTTTTGTCATATTTAAATAAGAATCTAATTTGCGAGTTTCTTATTGGTCAGTAACAAGGAGTTTACAGAGTTCCTATTGGTCAGTAACAGACTAATTCTTATTGGCTAGTGACACAAGGGCTTGCAGAGTTCTAATTGGCCAGTCACACAGAGAGACTTAATGTTAGTCATTCGATGAGTAACAAAAACCAGAACAGCTTGGGCATCATGTCTCCAAGGACGAAGTTTTTTGTGAAGATTGAGTACCAGTACTGCAAACCTGCTACCCCCGGTACACACCTGCGAACCTCTCCCTTGGGTGTCCTCCTCCAAGCCTGCGGTTGTCCTTAAAAGCATCTTTTAGAGTGGGAACGACCTCGTTTCAAGGGAACTGGGTTATGAAATCAGATGATACACGTACCTCGTAAGTTAACATTGGATTTGTATCGTAATTTTAGTAATACTTAAGATGTTTCTCTCTGTCTCTGTCTCTCTGTCTCTGTCTCTTGTCTCTCTCTGTCTCTCTGTCTCTCTCTCTCTCTCTCTCTCTGTCTCTCTCTGTCTCTCAGTCTCTCTGTCTCTGTGTCTCTGTCTCTCTCTGTCTCTCTTTCTCTGTCTCTGTCTCTGTCTCTTGTCTCTTGTCTCTTGTCTCTCTGTCTCTGTGTCTCTCTGTCTCTCTCTGTCTCTTGTCTCTCTCTGTCTCTGTGTCTCTCTGTCTCTCTCTGTCTCTGTCTCTTGTCTCTCTCTGTCTCTCTGTCTCTGTCTCTGTGTGTCTGTCTCTCTCTCTCTGTGTGTGTCTGTCTCTCTCTCTCTCTCTCTCTCTCTCTCTCTCTCTCTCTCTCTCTCTCTCTCTCTCTCTCTCTCTCTCTCTCTCTCTCTCTCTCTCTCTCTCTCTGTCTCTGTCTTTCTCTGTCTCTTGTCTCTCTCTGTCTCTGTGTCTCTCTGTCTCTCTCTGTCTCTGTCTCTTGTCTCTCTCTGTCTCTCTGTCTCTGTCTCTGTCTCTTGTCTCTTGTCTCTCTCTCTCTCTCTCTCTCTCTCTCTCTCTCTCTCTCTCTCTCTCTCTCTCTCTCTCTCTCTCTCTCTCTCTCTCTCTCTCTCTCTCTCAGGACTGCGTAATCTCCTGCGGTAAAAACTGGTCACAGGTGGGGGCTGACTGTGTAACAGGCGGGGCATAAACAACATATCTTCACCAAATGTTGGTTGTTCACCTTCGTCCAGCAGCCGCCATTTTTTGGGGGGGGGTGTGGGGGGTGTGTGGGGCTGGGGGGGAGGGGGGGATGACTGGTCATACTTGTGCACGTGTATTGTCTTTGACAGTGGATGCGGAAGGTCTGGCAGTCTGTGTGTTTCTGTTTTTGTGTGTAAATGGGTGGGAGTAGTTATAGGATGAGAGCTATACGCTCGTGGTGTCCCGTCTTCCCGGTACTCTTTGTCGTATGACGCTTTGAAACTAAGTGTGTGTGTGTGTGTGTGTGTGTGTGTGTGTGTGTGTGTGTGTGTGTGTGTGTGTTTGTGTGTGTGTGTGTGTGTGTGTGTGTGTGTGTGTGTGTGTGTGTGTACTCACCTAGTTGTGTTTGCGGGGGTTGAGCTCTGGTTCTTTGGTCCCGCCTCTGTACTCACCTAATTGTACTCACCTAATTGTGCTTGCGGGGGTTGAGCTTTGGCTCTTTGGTCCCGCCTCTCAACTGTCAATCAACTGGTGTACAGATTCCTGAGCCTACTGGGCTCTATCATACCTACATTTGAAACTGTGTATGGAGTCAGCCTCCACCACATCACTTCCTAGTGCATTCCATTTATTAACTACTCTGACACTGAAAAAATTCTTTCTAACGTCTCTGTGGCTCATCTGGGTACTAAGTTTCCACCTGTGTCCCCTTGTTCGTGTCCCACCCGTGCTGAAGAGTTTGTCTTTGTCCACCCTGTCAATTCCCCTGAGAATTTTGTAGGTGGTTATCATGTCTCCCCTTACTCTTCTGTTTTCCAGGGATGTGAGGTTCAGCTCCTTTAGCCTTTCCTCGTAGCTCAATCCTCTCAGTTCCGGGACGAGCCTGGTGGCATACCGCTGAATCTTCTCTAACTTTGTCTTGTGTTTAACTAGGTATGGACTCCAGGCTGGAGCTGCATACTCCAGGATTGGTCTTACATAAGTGGTATACAGGGTTCTGAAAGATTCCTTACACAAGTTTCTGAAGGCAGTTCTTATGTTGGCCAGTCTAGCATATGCCGCTGATGATATTCTTTTGATGTGGGCCTCTGGGGACAGGTTCGGTGTGATATCAACCCCCAGATCCTTCTCTCTATTTGATTCTTGCAGGATTTCCCCTCCCAGATGATACCTTGTGTTCAGCCTCCTGCTCCCTTCGCCTAATTTCATCACCTTACACTTTCCAGAGTTGAACTTCAGCAGCCATTTTCTAGACCATTCCTCCAGTTTATCCAGGTCATCCTGTAGTCTCTGTCTATCTTCATCCGTCTTGATTCTTCTCATAATTTTTGCATCATCAGCAAACATCGAGAGGAATGAGTCTATACCCTCTGGAAGATCGTTCACATATATTAGAAACAGGATGGGTCCAAGTACTGAGCCCTGTGGGACTCCGCTGGTGACATCTCGCCACTCTGATGTCTTCCCCCTCACCGTTACTCGCTGTTTCCTGTTGCTTAAGTACTCCCTTATCCACTGGAGCACCTTCCCTTTTACTCCTGCCTGTTGCTCCAACTTTTTTAACAGCCTTTTATGGGGTACTGTGTCGAAGGCTTTTTGGCAATCCAGGAAAATGCAGTCGGCCCACCCTTCTCTTTCCTGCCTAATTTTCGTTGCCTGGTCATAAAATTCTATTAACCCTGTGAGGCACGATTTACCATCTCTGAACCCATGTTGGTGGTGCGTTACAAAGTTATTTCCCTCCAGATGCTCTACGAGCCTTTTCCTCACGATCTTCTCCAGCACCTTGCATGGTATACAAGTTAAGGAAACTGGCCTGTAATTCAGTGCCTCTTGCCTGTCACCCTTTTTGTATATTGGGACCACGTTAGCTGTCTTCCAACTTTCTGGTAAGTCTGTGTGTATGTGTGTGTGTGTGTGTGTGTGTGTGTGTGTGTGTACTGACCTAGTTGTGTTTGCGGGGGTTGAGCTCTGGCTCTTTGGTCCCACCTCTGTGTGTGTGTGTGTGTGTGTGTGTGTGTGTGTGTGTGTGTGTGTGTGTGTGTGTGTGTGTGGTGTATTGATGACACACATCAAGAAATACAGCTGTAAATACATTAATGCATGAAAGCATACGTCATGTATTAATACCGCCTGCTCCCTTTGGTGTAGTGGTTAACACCCCACACTCTGGCTTGACCGGCGAGACGACCCGAGTTCCAACGCTGGGGGAGGGAGTAGTAACGATTGTGCACCGTTCAGTCTCCTGTAATTAGGAACTTGTTTGTAAAGCGGTTAGAGGAGGTTTTCTGGGAGGGAAGAACAAGTAAGGTAAGACATTAACTGTTGGAGAGAGAGAGAGAGAGAGAGAGAGAGAGAGAGAGAGAGAGAGAGAGAGAGAGAGAGAGAGAGAGAGAGAGAGAGAGAGAGAGCGTCTCCTCGACCCCATGACTCGACAAGCGGCATGTCCACTTCAGAGGGAAGGCAGGAAAGAGTATTTTATAGAGCGAATACTGTCATGGAAATATGGGGCAGAGTTTGTGTCGACATCCGAGGTTTCTTGTGCGTGTGTATTCACCTAGTTGTGCTTGCGGGGGTTGAGCTCCGGCTCTTTGGGCCCCACCTCTTAACTGTCAATCAATCAACTGCTACTATCTAATTCCCTTCCCCCACACACACAGTGTGGGGGAAGTGTGTGTGGGTAGGTTTACCTAATTTAGAAATAAGTTATGGCAGGATTAGGTCATGGAAAGGCAAATTTTGCATAATGTTCCTTAGATCTCTCTCTCTCTCTCTCTCTCTCTCTCTCTCTCTCTCTCTCTCTCTCTCTCTCTCTCTCTCTCTCTCTCTCTCTCTCTCTCCCTCTCTCTCTCTCTCTCTCTCTCTCTCTCTCTCTCTCTCTCTCTCTCTCTCTCTGTGCTTGCAAGCGATTAACTGTTTATGGAATATGTTGTTGTTATAGATTCAGCTGCTCGGAACAAGTTCCAAGTAGCACGGGCTATGGTGAGCCCGTAACTTACCTGGCACAGGAGCGGGGCAAGTAGCACGGGCTATGGTGAGCCCGTAACTTACCTGGCACAGGAGCGGGGCAAGTAGCACGGGCTATGGTGAGCCCGTAACTTACCTGGCACAGGAGCGGGGTTATGGAATAATCCAGTAGTGTATAAGGCTTCAAGTGAGCGGTGGTAGGGAGAGGTGTTATTAGCACCCAAGATGCAGACTAAGAGGGGGAGTGAACAAGTGGATTGAGTGGAGGCGGACTAACTCCCCGTGCAACTTCAACATTAGAAGCAAGATTGTCTGGTGACGCTACGTGACAGGTAGTGAGAGTGGGGGGAACCTAGGAGTCAACACTCGCCCTACTAGCACATGTAGGCGAGTACACACACACACACACACACACACACACACACACACACAGGATTAGGAAGTAATGTGGTGGAGGCTGACTCCATACACAGTTTCAAGTGTAGATATGATAGAGCTCAATAGGCTCAGGTACACCTGTTGATTGACGGTTGAGAGGCGGGACCAAAGAGCCAGAGCTCAACCACCGCAAGCACAACTAGGCGAGTACACACACACACACACACACACACACACACACACACACACACACACACACACACACACACACACACACAAGAGGCGCTAAGCGTGAGGAGAAAGCCTTTCTTACAGACCTGTTTGGCTGGCTTCTGAAAAAGGGAATTCCTGCTATGTATTTGCATCTTGCCACAATGGACACCTCTATCAAACTGCGCATTTGAACCCTTATAAGATTCACAATCAACTACGGTAACCATTCAATCTCCTTAATTGCCTGCGTTTCAGACCACGGGGTCGTTAAGTAGCGTCTGAGGTGAGTGGGAGTGTGCGGGGGCATCGAGAGCATTTTTTTCCAGGTCACGAAGTTGGCCTGGAACTAATTGCCCTCGGGGGAAATAACCTTGTCTGGAGTGAGTCACCCGTGAAATGAGGTTGAGATGATACCATCCATCCTCAGGGATGGTCGACTATCCTTAGGGATGGTCGACTATCCTCAGGGATGGTCGACTATCCTGAGGGATGGTCGACTATCCTCAGGGATGGTCGACTATCCTCAGGGATGGTCGACTATCCTCAGGGATGGTCGACTATCCTCAGGGATGGTCGACTATCCTCAGGGATGGTCGACTATCCTCAGGGATGGTCGACTATCCTCAGGGATGGTCGACTATCCTCAGGGATGGTCGACTATCCTCAGGGATGGTCGACTATCCTCAGGGATGGTCGACTATCCTCAGGGATGGTCGACTATCCTCAGGGATGGTCGACTATCCTCAGGGATGGTCGACTATCCTCAGGGATGGTCGACTATCCTCAGGGATGGTCGACTATCCTCAGGGATGGTCGACTATCCTCAGGGATGGTCGACTATCCTCAGGGATGGTCGACTATCCTCAGGGATGGTCGACTATCCTCAGGGATGGTCGACTATCCTCAGGGATGGTCGACTATCCTCAGGGATGGTCGACTATCCTCAGGGATGGTCGACTATCCTCAGGGATGGTCGACTATCCTCAGGGATGGTCGACTATCCTCAGGGATGGTCGACTATCCTTAGGGATGGTCGACTATCCTCAGGGATGGTCGACTATTCTCAGGGATGGTCGACTATCCTCACGGATGGTCGACTATCCTCAGGGATGGTCGACTATCCTCAGGGATGGTCGACTATCCTCAGGTCTGGTCGACTATCCTCAGGGATGGTCGACTATCCTCAGGGATGGTCGACTATCCTCAGGGATGGTCGACTATCCTCAGGTCTGGTCGACTATCCTCAGGTCTGGTCGACTATCCTCAGGGATGGTCGATTATCCTCAGGGATGGTCGACTATCCTCAGGTCTTGTCGACTATCCTCAGGTCTGGTCGACTATCCTCAGGGATGGTCGACTATCCTCAGGTCTGGTCGACTATCCTCAGGGATGGTCGACTATCCTCAGGGATGGTCGACTATCCTCAGGGATGGTCGACTATCCTCAGGGATGGTCGACTATCCTCAGGTCTGGTCGACTATCCTCAGGTCTTGTCGACTATCCTCAGGGATGGTCGACTATCCTCAGGGATGGTCGACTATCCTCAGGGATGGTCGACTATCCTCAGGTCTTGTCGACTATCCTCAGGGATGGTCGACTATCCTCAGGGATGGTCGACTATCCTCAGGGATGGTCGACTATCCTCAGGGATGGTCGACTATCCTCAGGGATGGTCGACTCTCCTCAGGGATGGTCGACTATCCTCAGGGATGGTCGACTATCCTCAGGGATGGTCGACTATCCTCAGGGATGGTCGTAGGTCGTGCTGCTAAGGTTTTCCCAGCGTCAAGAAAACGGTCAGTGTAAAGTGTCCTCTCTCCTAACCTGCCAGAGGAGCCATAACAGAAAATGGATCAGTACGTCACTTTCGCCAGCCTCTTCCATTTTCTAGTACGATAGTTTTTGGCCTTAGGTAGAGTATACGTCAAAATACGACGTTGTATGAGGACGCAACTAATGACGGCCGAACTTTACTCAAGCAGTGCGTCGCTATCGACGTCTGTTCGAAACGCACCTCTCTAAATGCGTCAACCTACATAACCAACCCCTATGGATATCTATACCCCAAAGTAGACTATATAAAGATAGTTTATATTAGATAAAACAGATCTCTAGTATCAGCTCCTGATACTGGTAATGGCTTAAAAGGGCCACCACTTACGGGCTATTTATGCCCGTGCCACCTTTTGGGTTGCTTCATCTTCATCTTAACACATTCATAAGGGAGACATCTCCCGTCATGCAGGGTGCATTCGCACCTCCACAGATCTCCAGTATCAGCTCTTGATACTGGTAATGGCTTAAAAGGGCCACCACTTACGGGCTATTCATGCCCGTACCACCTCTTGGCTGGCTTAATCTTTACCAATCAATCTAGATAAAACGCAAAATGTGAATTCAGATTACGTTATTATACGTGGTTGTGTAGGATCGGCCGAGCGGACATCACGCTGGACTTGTGATCCTGTGGTCCTGGGTTCGATCCTAGGCGCCGGCGAGAAACAATGGGCAGAGTTTCTTTCACCCTATGCCCCTGTTACCTAGCAGTAAAATAGGTACCTGGGTGTTAGTCAGCTGTCACGGGCTGCTTCCTAGGGGTGGAGGCCTGGTCGAGGACCGGGCCGCGGGGACACTAAAAAGCCCCGAAATCATCTCAAGATAACATCAAGAGGGTCGGGCGGTGCCCCAGTGGAGCATGGCCGCAGGGGTACGTCCTTGCATCACATGGGGTAGTTTTTGCTGATATTGTTTATGGGGTAAAATGGAGGAAGGTGGGTAGGGGTTATCTTGAGGTTATCTTGAGATGATTTCGGGGCTTTAGTGTCCCCGCGGCCCGGTCCTAGACCAGGCCTCCACCCCCAGGAAGCAGCCCGTGACAGCTGACTTAACTCCCAGGTACCTATTTACTGCTAGGTAACAGGGGCATTCAGGGTGAAAGAAACTTTGCCCATTTGCTTCTGCCTCGTGCGGGAATCGAACCCGCGCCACAGAATTACGAGTCCTGCGCGCTATCCACCAGGCTACGAGGCCCCCCTACGAGGGGTATGACGATTATGTGTACCCGGGCTAGGCTAGGTGTTAGGCTAGGTGTAGGCTAGGTGTTAGCTCTTGGACCCCGCCTTAGGTGTATAATGGACTTTATTTCCAATTGTTGGGGGCTTTGAAGGTTGTAAGGGATATTAAGGTCATATTGACCCATCGTCTGACCTTCCCCTAGGGGGTACAGGTTACACGGGCTCGACTTCCCCGCGTTCCGGGCCTCCTGCCACCCACAACAGTTCAATAGCTCCCATATGACCAGTTTACCACTAGGTGAACAGAGGCATCGTGATCAGGTATTTGCTATAGCCTTAAAACAATGTAAGGTCCCCATCCCTCCCATTGGTGTTGGGAGGGAGAGGGGACTTTGACTAACCGTAGGCTATCAGTCCCCGCCAAATGGTAACAAAATATTTATAACAGTGGATAATGCTTAAAAAAAACACGGATAAATGGCCAATTTTGACAAGCCGCAGCCTTCCGGCCTGTTATTTAATATTTAATTATTTATTTAGTTATTTATATCTGTTATTTATCTATTTAACTAGAAGTTAAATAAGAAACTTGTTAAATAAGAACGTCTTAAATAAGACGTTCTTCCGTCTTGAAATACGAGACGGGAGAACGTCTTAAATAAGACGTTCTCCCGTCTTGAAATACGAGACGGGAGAACGTCTTAAATAAGACGTTCTTCCGTCTTGAAATACGAGACGGGAGAACGTCTTAAATAAGACGTTCTCCCGTCTTGAAATACGAGACGGGAGAACGAAATAGGAAATGTTGAGAGAAATCTAATAGAACACTTGAAGGCAAAATAGAAAATTGCATGTTGATAGCAAACAGAAAACGGCGCTAGAATAACACCAGCACTAACAATTAACGGAATTAGTTAAAATATTTATGAGCGTAAGAAAATGCAGAAAATATATGTTGACCCATATTAAGCAGCTCCTGTTGATGCGAGTAGGTTCCAATTTGTGCGAGTAAGTTCCAACCTATGTGAGTAAGTTCCAATTTATGCGAGTAAGTTCCAATTTATGCGAGTAAGTTCCAACTTATTCGAGAAAGTTCCAATTTATAGAAATAAGTTCCAATTTATGCAAAGCAGGGTTCAATTAAAGTTCAACCGAGGTAGCTATAACATTATACCCTGAGAACGGACAAAGTGACAGGTTACCTCACTGAAACACCTGCTTGACTTTGGCACAGTTTTAGGTCTAACACAGTTGTATGTCACCGGTTACTGTGGGTCACACCGTCAGGAACGGTACGAGAGAGAGCCTTACGATGCTCTATTTCCCGAACTTCAACTTCACGTCTTGGTTGGGCTGACTGGAGTGTGTCATTGTTGTGTCTGGGGGCCGCTTGTGACATGGTTCGATTTGGGAAGAGAGGGAGAGGGTTGCAGGGCAAGATATTCGTTGCATCTGTTTACCTTCCAGGAAATAGGTACTTTGGAAGGTAGGTGGGGTGGTGTAAGTTAACTGTTGTGGGTGGCATCTTGAGGAAGATATGAACTCCGCGTTGTGAATTATTCATTTTCAGCAGTTATATAATTGACAATGAATGGTTTGTAAACATGTGGGGTCCAAAGGAAATAAAATTCCTACTGTCCTCTCACTACACTTTCCCTCTTATGGTGTGCCCCTCTGATCACTTTCCCTATCATGGTGTGCCCCTCTGATCACTTTCCCTATCATGGTGTGCCCCTCTGATCACTTTCCCTCTCGTGGTGTGCCCTCTGATCACTTTCCCTATCATGGTGTGCCCCTCTGATCACTTTCCCTCTCATGGTGGTGCCCTCTGATCACTTTCCCTCTCAGGGCGTGCCCTGTGATCACTTTCCCTCTCGTGGTGAGCCCTGTGATCACTTTCCCTCTCGTGGTGAGCCCTGTGATCACTTTCCCTCTCATGGTGTGCCCCTCTGATCACTTTCCCTCTCATGGTGTGCCCTGTGAACACTTTCCCTCTCAGGGCGTGCCCTGTGATCACTTTCCCTCTCATGGTGTGCCCTGTGAACACTTTCCCTCTCAGGGCGTGCCCTGTGATCACTTTCCCTCTCATGGTGTGCCCTGTGATCACTTTCCCTCTCGTGGTGTGCCCTGTGAACACTTTCCCTCTCGTGGTGTGCCCTGTGAACACTTTCCCTCTCGTGGTGTGCCCTGTGAACACTTTCCCTCTTGTGGTGTGCCCTGTGAACACTTTCCCTCTCGTGGTGTGCCCCTCTGATCACTTTCCCTCTCGTGGTGTGCCCTGTGAACACTTTCCCTCTCGTGGTGTGCCCTGTGAACACTTTCCCTCTCGTGGTGTGCCCTGTGAACACTTTCCCTCTCGTGGTGTGCCCTGTGATCACTTTCCCTCTCAGGGCGTGCCCTTGCCTCGCCCCCGTCATCACGCCGCTGAAGGCCAGCAACAAAGTATTCTCTCAGGTCATATTGAAAACTGTTTCCACTTTTGTGGGGAATTTGTTTCAAAAAGTTGAATGTTGATGTATGCATTTGTGTTAATAAGTAGTGTCTTTTGCAAAGTTTTGTGGCATCGTTTCCGGCGTATTACGAAGTCCAGTGTTTCAAAAGTTTTCGGACATATCTTTGCAACGGTACGAAATTAAGTGGGTTTCGTATTTATCATTAGTCTAAAATAGTCAATATGTTTCATTTGCTTTATATATATAACAATATTAATTGATATGATATATGTATGTAAAATAAATCATAAATTTAGTGTAAGAAACGTCAATATGTTTCAGATACGCGGACGAAAACGTGTGAAATCGACGGCGAATGAACGAATGTATGGAGAAGGCTTCGAGTGGGCGCAAAAACTCGTTCATTGTCTCAGCTTATAGAGGTAGCGTGCGATGGCCGGCCTAGTGTAGACTTCTCAGTTCCCTCGTGGATTACACATCTCCCATGGGAGCTCCGGTGAGTGCTACTTGTGTCTCCGTATATATATATATATAATGGTCTCCGACAAACGGCTATGCATCATCTATTTGCCTTAGTTTCCCCCCCTAACATGCGCCGCGTCGGGTAAATGTCCGTTTTCTATAATTGGTGAAATGGAAAGTGAAAAATTTGAGAGTTTAACGGCTTCGCGGTCCAATGTATGTAATTGTTTACGATGTCTTTTGGTTTGCAATATGGGGGTTGTGAGGTTGTGGAAAAGCAATTAATTGTGATTTAATGTGATCGTCGTCGGAATTAGATTGTGTGGACCGTTAAGTAAAACTTGAAGGGAAGATGAGTTTTTTTTTTTTTTTGAGATATATACAAGAGTTGTTACATTCTTGTACAGCCGTTATTGAGTGCAAGAAATTTGTGTAGTACCCTATATTGTACCCTAGACCTCTACTGTCTGGCTGTATACATATACCTACGTTACCCGTGACGCGTAAGGAAAATGGTAATTTTTCTCATGCATATGTATACTCAGGCACCACGCTATGCATACGAGATAAGGCCGTTGTTACGAGCTCATATCCAGGCAATACATATATGTATAACCTGGGCGTGTCTCGAATGTATACCCTAGGAAAGAAATGGTGAATACGAGCTGGTCTCACTGCATGAACTATGTATATGATATATGTGTGTGGCCAAGTTATACATAGTTATACATAGCTTTGACACTGTTTAGAATAGTTTATAAAGCTTGAAGCACTGGTACCCAAAGGGTACTTAGTCAGAGGGAGGGGTAGGTACCATGGGAAGAGGAAGAGGGGGGGGGGGTGGCGCTAGGTACCCAACGAGTCGTGACCAATACGTAAGAAACCTAACCTATCACGTGAGAAGGCTTCCAGGTGGTTCAAGTGATCATTTGCAGGAGTTCGAACAGTTTAGAGTAGGAGCTACTGTACGAAAGGTTTTGTAGTTCGAACACTTCAAGGTATAGGAGTGATAACTCTGGATATGGGAGTTACTGGATTCATGGGCCGAGATCGAGGCTCTTTGAGAGGAAGATTTCACACAGGATGATTGATAAAGATTAAGCCACCCAAGAGGTGGCACGGGCATGAATAACCCGTAAGTGGTGGCCCTTTTGAGCCATTACCAGTATCAGGAGCTGATACTGGAGATCTGTGGAGGCGCGACTGCACCCTGCGTGACGGGAGATGTCTCCTCCGTGTTCACACAGGAGAGGTAGATCATATTAGGCATTATCGTGAACGAAAATTATTTCCAACTGAAGGAAAAGATATTTCATATACAAGCGGATTAAACAGATTATTAAGAATTTAAAACTATATGTCAAAGCCTGAATTGCCCCCTTAGAATTTTAACAATTTTCTTCTAAGGAAGTAGAAGTTGTTCAACATATTGGACATAACCTCACTGAAACCATCATATGATTCATAAATACTCATACACCTATGACAGAGTTGAACATTTTTTTTTTTTTTTTTTTTTTGAGATATATACAAGAGTTGTTACATTCTTGTACAGCCACTAGTACGCGTAGCGTTTCGGGCAAGTCCTTAATCCTATGGTCCCTGGAATACGATCCCCTGCCGCGAAGAATCGTTTTTTCATCCAAGTACACATTTTACTGTTGCGTTAAACAGAGGCTACAGTTAAGGAATTGCGCCCAGTAAATCCTCCCCGGCCAGGATACGAACCCATGACATAGCGCTCGCGGAACGCCAGGCGAGTGTCTTACCACTACACCACGGAGACTGTTTGACTTGATGACTTAAGTCAAGTCATGTTTGAGAACATGACTTAATGGGCCAGCCTGAGAGACCTATAAGGCCCGCTGAGATGTATCTCTGCAAAAATAAAAAATTAAATGTCTATTAAATCTTTGCGAATGGTTTCGATTTAAATCTTTGTCTTTCATTGAGTTAATATTTATCAATCTTTGAGTTTAGTTTTGGAGAGATAAGATCATTACGGATCTAATCCACGTTCACAAAGAGTAAAGTTCGTCTTTCATATGAAGCATAATTAACTACTAGTGGTAGACAGGTAGTTAGTGATAGTTATCTCTAGTGAATTGGCGTTGAATGTTCTATAGAGTTGAATATACGTGGTTAAGCAGGGTGGGGGGGGGGGGGGGGTCCTGCGTCGTATATACCTGAGCCAAACACCTCTAACAGCCTCGTTGATCGTTGATCGTATTAGCTTGAAGGCTAATCACATTTCCCATACATAGGCCTATCCGCAATAAGCCTAGAGACGGCAACTAAGAAAACGGACTTGTTAGAACGACAGGAAGGACCACAGAAGGCTAGGAACATATATCACACAAAGGGGGGGGGGTGTTAAATATTAAGGGGGGAGTTGAACTGCTTTTTGCTTAAAAGGGCAATTGTTTGACGTGTGTGGTTTCCACAAGAGGATCAGGGCCGAGAGGGAGCTAGGATTGAGAGGGAACTCCAGTCGAGAGGGAGCTAGGATTTAGAGGGAACTCCAGTCGAGAGCGAGCTAGGATTTAGAGGGAACTCCAGTCGAGAGGGAGCTAGGATTTAGAGGGAACTCCAGTCGAGAGGGAGCTAGGATTGAGAGGGAACTCCAGTCGAGAGGGAGCTAGGATTGAGAGGGAACTCCAGTCGAGAGGGAGCTAGGATTGAGAGGGAACTCCAGTCGAGAGGGAGCTAGGATTGAGAGGGAACTCCAGTCGAGAGGGAGCTAGAATCGAGAGGGAATCCCAGTCGAGAGAAGGGCAATGATTGAGAGGGCGAACCGGATCGTGAAAGTAAACTCTGGTTTACACATCTCATAGGAAAGAGTAAGCGTCTCTTCTCAAACTTTCGCCTGTGTCTCTGAGCTGATTCTTCAAGGAGAAAGTTTTTTCCGGTGGAAATCTTGATACATAAAAATCTAGAGGGTAATTTTTTTCCTTTTTTTCGTATCTGTGAGGGTAAGACATATCGCTTAATGATGCGGATCTCGCTGGCGGATAATGTCAGGAGTTGGAAGTTATTGGTCTGAGGTCAAGAGCCACACGACTGACACAAGGAGAAAGTGACGACGTTGGGATAAGAAAGTTGCTTTTCCTCTCTCTGTCTCATCTTCTCTGTTGCTGTATATTCTCTGCTATCTCCTCTTTCTTTTTCTCGTTCTTCCCTATCTTCCCTTCCCTCCGGGTTGCCGAAATAGGTAAGAATTATGGCCACTGATTATATTTCTTATTAAAAGGAAGAATAGGTTTCAAATATCTAGGTAAGGAAGTTTTCAAAGTCTTGGAGACTACATTAGTAGTCTCATTAGTGGACCTCACCACGGTACATTCTTATGTATCGTGGTGGGGTCCCTCGATTGTTTCAAGCGTGGGTTGGACATGTATATGAGTGGGATTGGGTGGGTATAAACAGGAGCTGCCTCGTATGGGCCAATAGGCCTTCTGCAAAGGCCTACACCTTTGTTCGTATGTTCTTAATACATCTCTCTCCGTCAGAGGCGGAAATGTTAAATTTTCCAGTGTCAGACTTACAATTCCTGTCAATCATATCCGGTATGTGATCCAGTATCTGTTGTTGTTGTTATAGATTCAGCTACTCAGAACAAGTTTCAAGTAGCACGGGCTATGGTGAGCCCGTAGTGGACTTACCTGGCACTGGAGCGCTGCCCTGCCGATCCAGTATCAGATTGATTGATGAAGATTAAGCCACCCAAAAGGTGGCACGGGCATGAATAGCCCGTAAGATCCAGTATCGCCTATACCTCCCTTTTATATGCCTGGGTGAATGAATAAAAATGACAATGTATAATCGCCTGGGGTGATAATTCAGTGTAGTTGTTACCTTAGCTTGTTACTATCTCCCTCGAAGGTGATAATAATTCAATCATTATTCACAATTATTTGCTGGATAAGATCGAGTAACAAATCGTTGTAATAAATAGGACAGACTAATGAACAAATCCACAAGGGCCGTGACGAGGATTCGAACCTACGTCCGAGAGCATCCCAGACGCTTCCTTAATCGACTGAGCTACGACATGGTATAAGAATAGCTCAGTCGATTAAGGCAGCTTCTGGGATGCTCTCAGACGTAGGTTCGAATCCCCGCCACGGCCCTTGTGGATTTGTTCATTTGATACATCACGCTATTGTGATTTCTGTGTGTAAAGGACAGAGTAGGTCATATATTTTTTTTTCATTCTCTAGAATGTCTAGATGGTAAAAGTCGTTTATGTAATGGGAAATATTCTTAAGATTTGTTAGTAGCGTTTGGGCTTAGTTCCAAAGGTACTTAAAGTACAGTGAGTTGTGTCGGTACCTTTGTAATTAACTGACATTCTCACAGAGCCAGTAACGGGAGTAGTGTTCTCAAGAAATAGCAAGATAACGAAACCAGACGATACATGATCACCACATACATAATACTTGAGTAAAGTACACGAATAATGACTTGAAAGTTGCAACGGAGTACCAGTTACATAAGAAATTCATTTTTCAGTGTCATGGTTGTAAAAAAAAATAGTAATGAACTAGGAAGTGGTATGTAGTTAGACGATAAACAGCTTTACATATCGATACATTAGGGGTTTTCGGGAACCAGTACACAGGATGACTTGAGAGGTGGGGCCCAAGAGCTCAAGCTGAAGCTGTGCTCTCACTTTCAAGCCGGTGTCCTCTTAGCCTCATAATGCAAGACTCTTCGACCTAATAATATTTGTACAAGATGGCGCGGGGTGACACAATAGTAGTTGAGCTGTACAAGGTTAGTACACAACACTGTTACTCAACTACCACACCCTAACAAGCCTGCCAAACTACCCCCACCCCCCCTTCCTCCCTGCAAATCAATAGGACCAAACTTAATATCACCTGTTGAAAGAGGCTGCAAACCCACTTTATTAACTAAAGTTTTCAATAAAACACCTATCTTGAGGTTATCTTGAGATGATTTCGGGGCTTTTAGTGTCCCCGCGGCCCGGTCCTCGACCAGGCCTCCACCCCCAGGAAGCAGCCCGTGACAGCTGACTAACTCCCAGGTAAGACTGGAAACCTCCCAGAGTTGTGGACAAACATGACAAAAATAATCCCAATATTATAAAAATGGGGGATAGACAAGAGGCATTAAAGTACAGACCAGAGGAGGTTTCGAACTGTCGGAAGGTAACAAGTGGAGTTCCCCAAGGGTCGCTCCTGGGACCACAAATGTTCTCACATTATGTCAACAACCTACCCGCAGGCATGAGTACGTGGCAATGGTTGCAGATGATGCAAACCTAATGATCATTGTAAAAATAGAGGAAGACTGCAGTAGGTTACAGGATGACCTTGACAAGCTCCAGGAGTGAAAAAACAAAAGGTCCAGGAGTCTTTCAAGGTCTACACAACCTTTCTTAGACCATTTCTGGCATATGGAATCCGCACCTTTGTAAAACATGATAATAAAGTTTAAAAAGAAATTTAAAGGTTACCAACAAGATTAGATAAAGAGGGCTGACCTATGACAACAGTTTAAGGGAGTTGGACGACACACCCTTGGAGGAGAGTAGAAGCTGAAGGGACATGATGGCAGCATAGAAGATACTGAGACGGAATTGATAAGTTGGACAAGGACATCCTCTTTCAAGTGAGAGAAATTAGGATGAGAGGGCATAAATTGAAGCTGAAAATGCAAATGAGCCAAAGAAATGTAAGGAACTAGGCCTATTAAATGAACAGAATTCGTGTTGACAACAATGAGAGGCTACGAACACACACTCCCCGGCCACACCTATGTGACCACATCACAGAGACACACCCTATTCAACGACACACCTCATACAGTTGTACGTCACACCCTCTTGTGTAGCCACACCCTTTCTGACCCCCACCTCTTTCAGACCACAAGTTATCTCTTGAAGAAACCCGAAGGTTGTTCACAGCTTCATCACTTTCTCCTGTTCTTGTCTCCTATTTCCCATTACTCTTCCCTATTTAATCCCTCTTCTATTCACTACAATTCCTCTTTACTCCTTTCATCTCATGTCTTCCCTTCCCCTCTCACTAACTGGTCCTCCCTCTTTCATCGTTTCTTTCCTGCCTCCTCTATTCTCCCCCTTAACCTCCTCTTCACCACCATCCCACCCTCCCCCTACACGGGCTGATCTTTATTACTGAAGTTTCCCCTAAAAACACCGTCTGAGGGCGCGAAATCTACCCAGGTTGACTGACGTTTCAAGAATCATCAGCATCTCTCATACCTTGAAGTGGTTTGATCTGCGTTAGTGCTGAATGCTGTGTGTGTGTGTGTTATTACATATTCGTAATTGGCAGGTCAGCTCCTTCCTGCTTGACCAGATCGTCTGGTAATTAGAGGTAAGACATGAGAGAGGCCAAGTGATTTAGACGACTCACAAAAAACGGAAATTTGACGAGTTTTTTTGGGATATCTCATGTGTTTTTTTTTCTTTGGCTATTGTAAGATTATTTTGAGACCTTCATGGCGCTTCCTGCTCTCATGAAGTGTTAATTATTGTGGAAAAAAATGTGGCCAGGCGCCCTTGATGATGTATTTATTATTTGAGATGTTTTGAGGAGAAATGTGAATTTTTTTATTAATATTTTAATAACTATTAAAACTGATTACATCATAAAAGGAATAATTTTGAAGATTTTTAGATCTTTGCTGAATTTAAGCTCTTATAAATTTCAGTGTTCTAAAACTCGTTTGTAGAGTCATGGAATGAGCTCGAAATATTGGGAGTGAGAATACAACAAAGAAATTTTGCGATACAAGCATACGTTCGCATTCTCCCAGACCTGATAATGTATTTTGAGGTATATTTACATATATCACGCAATATATATGACATATATGTAGTATATTGCATATATGTACAGTAATCCCAGACCTGATAATGTATTTTGAGGTATATTTGCATATATCGCGCAATATATGACATATATGTAGTATATTGCATATATGTACAGTAATAGGCCTTGGAAATATGTGATATCGTAGTCGCCTTCTTTTAGTCCATATGTTCTACAATTCTTAGTACTTATATGTACTATTATTTTTAGAGGATAAGATAGGATTTGTTTGAAAAAAAATTGTTAGTTTGGATTTCTTTCAGGATGTATGGATATCAATGGGGGGGGGGGGGGTAAGGATGACGGAGCAACATGTTCGAGTTTTTTTTTTAGTGTGGGGGGGGGGTTGAGAAGCAGGGGTGGAGGGAATAGTTGAGAAATGAGAAGTATAGTGCGAGTTATGATAGGAGGCGGACAGTCCGCCTTGCTGACACGGTGTGTGTGTGTGTGTGTGTGTGTGTGTGTGTGTGTGTGTGTGTGTGTGTGTGTGTGTGTGTGTGTGTTAACCTCTCAAAATCAAGGATAATTTTTTTTTTATTATTCACTCACACACACACACACACACACACACACACACACACACACACACACACACACACACACACAGGAAGCAGCGCGTAACAGCTGTCTAACTCCCAGATACGTATTTACTGCTAGGTAACAGAGGCATCAAGGTGAAAGAAACTCTGTCTCTTTGTTTCCTCCATCGGCGGGGATCGATACCCGATCCACAGGACTACGAATACCGAGTGGTGTCTACTCAGCCACCAGGCGCCCGTGTGTGTGTGAGAAAGGCTCCTCACGTGTGTTTCAGTACATATGGATGCCTGTATATATATATATTGTGTAGTTACAATATATGTATATAGTGCGCCAGTCGAAAACACTCAAACGTTTTCACAAACGTTTTGATGTTCTGTTTAAGGATCTATGTTCCTATTACTATACATTTTCGAATATGTTATATTAGGGTGAAGGGGGAGACTATGGTATTTCATCTAAGAGCTATGTATTGCGATGCTTTGATTCTAATGAGTAGAATCAAGTTGGTGGGTCCACTCCTGCCACCAGGTGTGGGTGCGGGGCGTCTCGTCTTGGACTAATCTTTCTAGAATTGGATTCTCTAACATTTCAATCGTGTGTCACACCCCTGGTGGCTTGGTGCTGTATGTTGAGGAGTTTGTGGTGCTCCTGGATTGTCTGATTGTATGGTGAACGGTGTTTTGCTGTTCTTCGTAGCGCCATATTTGTGCACAGCTTCTAGTGTTTGGGGGTTAGTTAATGTTTAATGTGTGTGGTGGTACTGGGGGGGGGGGATTTTCCAGATGCGGGTGGACTAGAGTCTTATAGATCATCACACGGGGTCCAGTAAGTTCAGTAGAACTTTGGTTTCAACCCTTTTACCCTGTCGTAGCTCAGTCGATTAAGGCAGTGTCTGGGATGCTCCCGGACGCAGGTTCGAATCCTCGTCACGGCCCTTGTGGATTTGTTCATTAGAGTCTTATAGAATTGTAGGTGAATGCGCGTGCTAAGGTGCTAAGGCTGCGGAATGTTTTCAGTTTGGGTACCTTGAGGCTACCTTGAGGTGCTTCCGGGGCTCAGTGTCCCCGCGGCCCGGTCGTCGACCAGGCCTCCTGGTTGCTGGACTGATCAACCAGGCTGTTAGACGCGGCTGCTCGCAGCCTGACGTCTGACGTAAGGCTGAATTTGGCGTTGTTTATGTTGTCCTTTACGTACTCACCTAATTGTGCTTGCGGGGGTTGAGCTCTGGCTCTTTGGTGCTGGTTTGGTACGTGAATTTTGAGTGTCGTTCTGTCTACATCCGTATAGTGGATGGGGCGGTTGTCAAGGAAAATGGCGTCTGGCCTGGTTTTTGTAATGTATAAATTACGTTATTGTACTTGTTTATTGTGTTGGGGAGAATCTTAGGGAGCATAGAGTTCCCCCCCTACCCTAGTCCGGCAGCCCTCTTTCCCACTTGCCTCGCTCCCTTACCTCTCCACCCTAAATCCTCCCTCCCTCCCCCTCCCTTAATCAGTCATCGCGGTTGTAATAAATAGTTTATGAGCTGGGAAGCGCTACGAGGCTGTCTATAACAGTAATAACCATTGGGGTTGTGAAGTAGTAAATCTCACAAGATAAGACTAAGCCGTCATGGTCGAGGAAAGATGAATAGGTTTCGTGAGTAGATAGTCTGTCATGAATCGTGAGGCCCCAAGGATGCGGGTTCGATCCCAATTCACGAGCCTAATATTTCCTCAGCTGGTAAAGGCTGCCGTGGATACCCTCTTGTATTTTCAAATTAATTGTTGAAGGCTGTTACATTGTGTTAGAATGTTATATATATATATATATATATATATATATATATATATATATATATATATATATATATATATATATATATATATATATATATATATATATGATTTTAACGTTGGCAAACAACTACGTTAGACAATATGGAGAATGGAATGATTAAATATAGAATGTTATACTTCCTCCTCTCTCTCTCTCTCTCTCTCTCTCTCTCTCTCTGTCGTGATCTATGTAGCCTTGTTTCCCCACAAGTCCTTCTTCCCATTTTCAACTTGAAACGCGGCCAGAAGTTTCACTGCCGTTAAAAGGTGTGTTGTAACTCGCAAAACAAGTCAGGAAAACAGATCACACGTGAACTGTAACCTATCCTGGATGGCCTTGTTTTTATACGAGTATCCCGATTTCTTCCAGTACGTTTTCTATAATGAGGTTGGCATTAAAGGTTAGTGAACATGTTATGCAATATTAATATGTAAAGGTCATTTTCGGGAGATTTATTTGTGTGATCCAGTGAGTAAAAAATGTAAATAATTGTTAGACAAACATGTATAAAATTTAGAAGGGATTATGTCGTTAGGGGAATTGACTGATTAAATGTTTTTTTTATAAGATCGGATGCCACCGGAAGGAATATTTAGTTTTATATATTCTAGAAGGGATACCCTGCTGCGCCCGGGTCTATCTTTTTCCCCCTTTCCCATCTCTTTCAGCCTCCCCATCACTATACCTTTTTCCCTATTCCCCTATCTACCTTTCCCCTACCCCCTCCCTCTTCTGTCTCTCTCCTTCTCTACAATCTTTCTCACCCAAATTCTCTAACCTCTCTCATCCCTCTTCTCAAACTTCTCCCGTCTCTTAAAAACTTTTCACTCCACCCCCCCCCCCCTCTTTATAAAAAAAATTATTATATGCAAAATTAATATTGGTAAATAAGTCTACAGGTAACACAGCCAATATTTGCGACCATGAAAAATCGGCGGGTGGGGGTTGGCCCACATGCAGATATTTCTTAAAGGGTGACAATGGAGGTGACCATGACTGGCCTATGACATTTCCATACCCCACATGTCTCATGTTGGGTAAGATTTGGCCAAAGCATTTGGCCTCCAAGCTTGGCCAGACCTTGTTTCTTACAGTTTGGCTTTCAGAGTAGACCTTTATAAAGCCACGAATCACGAGCCACAGAAGTGTCGAGTCTCACACCAGGAAAGGTTGTGGTCACAACACTTTGGCAGTGTTGACCTTATATTGGTCTGGAAGAGAGTGACTTAGAGCCCCATATCCCCCCCCCCCCCGTCCCCCCCCCCCCTCCTACGCCAGCACAGACCTTCACCAAGTTGCATCCATCCCCCAGAACACTTGCCCTACTCCCGGGGTACCTATTTACTCCTAGGTAAACAGAGGCATCAGGTGTAAGGAACCGTGGGCAGCGTATCGGATAAGTTCCAACACAAGTCGTAAATATTTAGCGGCCTTGATTGTCATTGTGCATTGTTGGTACTGTGGTGTGAAGCGGTTATTATAAGGCATTGTTTTAGTAGGCTAAAATGCGACATTTCAGGGCCTGGAGGGGGGATGATTGGGGGATTGATTGAAACACAATCATCCCCCTGGGGGGGATGATTGTGTTTTATGGGGTTAGTGTTGGAGATTGGATGAGGAGTGTTGGAGGGGGAAAAGGGATGCTGTATAATAGATTATTGAAGAATGAGACGTAGTTTTGAATGAGGGAGGAGGAGAAGGAACCGTTAAAAGGGGAAGTGGAAATAGCATGACTGGTGAAACCTATCTACATGGTCCTGCGGTGAAGTGACCTTAAACTTTCCTACTGGGCGTGAAGTTTGTTCCGCAAGTGGTGTTGGGAGGAGTGTCTTGAGAGGGTTGGGCAGCCCGGATACTGTTCTTGGGAGTGCTTGTACCTGTCTCAACGCTGATAGAAAACGTGAAGTCGTAAGATCGTGTCAGTGAGGCGGGCAGCTCGCATCTCACGACAACTCAGATTATATTGCACATTTGTAAACATGTTTCTTCGCCTGTACTACTGCCTAAAACGTTGATGTTCGGAATTATGGACAGGTGTTCCTCTCCGGTGTTTCTCGGGTGCGTAATAGAACATTCATTTTCACACTGTCTCCTCTCCCCTTCCCCCCCCCTCCTCCCCAAACCCGTCGCAGGAAAGGACGGAAGACTGTTGCGTGTTCGCCGTCTCAACCCTGTTTGACTTGATCGCACATTGACCTTAGACCAGAAATACTGCCAGACTTAAAACTTTTTTTGGTACTGACCCTCTACCGTCTTGACCTTTCTTGACTTCTGTGATATGACTGGTTTGTGTGGTGACCCTGGATGACCATATTGTTTGACCTTTGCTGATTCCCGTGTCCTGGACGCGCATGTAACCGGTTCTTGCAGGTAATTTGCCAGAGCGTACACAATAAATGGTATTAGTAACGGCTCACAAATAAACATATTTTCTATACATAGGTGGGTGGGTTTCATGCACTTTAGTACCCCCTTGTTTGTACGCTGTGATAAGTTATAATTGGGTGGTACAGGAGAGGTGTTGTTTTAGATTTAACTACTCAGAAGGAAGTGTCCATGTAGCACGGGCTATAGTGAGCCCGTATACAGGAGAGATAATTAACGACATTGTTATTCCAATGCGAACAAGATGAGGTTAACTGGTTCATATATGTGTGTGTAATCTACGCTTGAAACTATCCCACAACTGTTATATTGCTCTTAATTTGTCTCACAAATATACAACCTTTTTGTAATGTACAAATGGATGGAAGATTTAGTGAGAGTGGGAATGTAAAAATAATCTTAAGAATAATAACATATTAGACCTGAAGAGAATGGTTTAAATTCAACAAGTTTACGTTTAGAAAACTATAAATACAAGTTCGAAAATAGGGTTTACAGACCCGTGATTTGTAGTAGTTGCACAATGAAATTGTCGTGAGTGGTTACATGTTAACGGAAACAACTTTATATAGAGTAATAGGAATTGAATAAAACTTTATTTTCAAGTGTCTAATGGTAATATGTATTTAATTACCGTATAGTAAAGGAGATATCATCGTGAAAGCCTCGTGCGGTCGTTCAAGAGAGCAGGTTTGACTTTGAGTGTGGCAAAACTAACCACAATTCGAGAGTTTTTGGTTTGGTGTATTTTAAAAGTTTAGAAATAGTTATAATTGGTTATATTAATAAATAAAATGATTGGAAATATTGGTGTAAGAGATAAACGTTATTTTTAAATTAAATGGAGGCCTCCAGAAATATCCAGGAGCCTCAAGGGGCCTCCAGAGACCTCCAGGGGCCTCAAGGGATGTCCAGGGGCCTTTAAGGACCTCCAGGAGGCATTTAGGGGTCTCCAGAGACCTCCCGGGGACCTTCAAGGGCCTCCAGGGGCCTCCAGGGACCTCAAATAGCCTCTAGGGGGCTTCCAGGGACATCCTGGGGGCCTCCGGATACCTCCAGGGGCCTTCAGGGAACTCCAGGGGTCTCTAAGAACCACAAAGGGCCTCTAGAAGGCCTCCAGGGACATCCTAGGGGCTTCCAGAGACCTCCAAGGGCCTTTTGGGACCTCCAGGAAGCCTTTACGGGTATCCAGGGACCTCCAGCGGCCTCCAAGGGCCTCCAGCGGCCTCCAAGGGCCTCCAGAGACCTCCAGGGAATTTCAAGGGGCATCCAGAGGCCTCCGGGAACCTTTAGGGCTATCCAGGGACCACCAGGGGCCTCCAGGGACCACCAGTGGCCTCCAGGGACATCAAGATGCCTCTAGAGAGCCTCCAGGGTCCTCCTGGGACCTCCACGCGCCTCCAGAGACCTCAAGGGAATTTCAGGGGGGCCTCCAGGGGCCTCGAGGGCCCTCAGGGGACCGCCAGAGACCTCCAGGGACTTCTAAGGGGCCTCCAAGTGCCTCCAGAGACCTCCAGGGAACTCCAGGGGCCTGCGGGGACCTCAAAAGGGCCTCTAGGAGACCTCTGGGGACATCCTAGGGGTTTCCACAGACCTCCAGGGATCTCCAGGAGCCTCAAGGGGCCTCCAGAGACCTCCAGGGGCCTCCAAAGACCTCCAGGGGCCTCAGGGGAACTCTGGGGACATCCTAGGGGCCTTCACAGACCTCCAGGGGCCTCCAGGGATCTCCAGGAGCCTCAAGGGGCGTCCAGAGATCTCCAGGGGCCTCAAGGGAACTCCAGGGACATTCAGGTGTCCTCCAGGGGCCTCCAGGTGCCTTTAGGGACCTCCAGGATGCATTTAGGGGTCTCCAGAGACCTCCCGGGGGACCTTCAAGGGCCTCCAGGGACCTCCAGGGACCTCACAAAGCCTCTAGGGGGCTTCCAGGGACATCCTGGGGGCCTACGGATACCTCCAGGGGCCTCTAAGTACACCCAGAAGACCTCCAGGGAACTCCAAGGGGTCTCCAGGAACCTCAAAGGGCCTCTAGGAGGTCTCCAGGGACATCCTAGGGGCCTCCAGAGACCTCCAGGGGCTCAAGGGACCTCCAGGGACCTACAAAGGCCTAAAGGGAACTCCAGGGACATTCAGGTGGCCTCTAGGAGCCTTTAGGGACCTCCAAGAGGAATTTATGGGTCTCTAGGTACCTCCTGGGGACCTCCAAGGGCCTCGAGGGACCTTCAGGGACCTCAAATAGCCTCTAGGGGGCTTCCAAGGACATCCTGGGGGCCTACGGATACCTCCAGGGGCCTCTAGGGACACCCAGGAGACCTCCACGGGCCTTTAGGGACCTCCAGAAGGCCTTTTTGAGTATCCAGGGACCTCCAGCGGCCTCCAAGGGCCTCCAGAAACCTAAAGGGGCTACCGGGGACCTCAAAGGGCCTCTAGGAGGCCTCTGGGGACATCCTAGGGGCCTCCACAGACCTCCAGGGATCTCCAGGAGCCTCAAGGGGCCTCCAGAGACCTCCAGGAGGCCTTTACGGGTGTCCAGGGACCTCCAGCGGCCTCCAGGTACCTCGAAGGGACATCCAGGGACAAAAAAAGGCCTCCAGAGACCTCCAGGAGCCTTTAGGGACGTCCAGGAGGCCTTTACGGGTATCCAGGGACCTCCAGCGGCCTCCAAGGGCCTCCAGAGACCTCCAGGGAATTTCAAGGGGCATCCAGAGGCCTCCGGGAACCTTTAGGGCTCTCCAGGGGCCTCCAGGGACCGCCAGGGGCCCCCAGGGACATCAAGATGCCTCTAGAGAGCCTCCAGGGTCCTCCTGGGACCTCCAAACGCCTCCAGAGACCTCAAGGGATTTTCATGGGGCCTCCAGGGCCCTCGAGGGGCCTCAGGGGACCGCCAGAGTCCTCCAGGGACTTCTAAGGTTCCTCCAGGTGCCTCCAGAGACCTCCGGGGGCCTCCGGGGACCTCGAAGCGCCTCTAGGAGGCCTCTGGGGACATCTTAGGGGCCTCCACAGATCTCCAGGGGCCTCCAGAGATCTCCAAGAGCCTCAAGGGGCCTCCAGAGACCTCCAGGGGCCTCAAGGGAACTCCAGGGGCCTTTAGGGACCTCCAGGAGGCATTTCGGGGTCTCCAGAGACCTCCCGGGGGACCTTCAAGGGCCTCCAGGGACCTCCAGGGACCTTAAATAGCCTATAGGGGGCTTCCAGGGACATCCTGGGGGCCTACGGATACCTCCAGGGGCCTCTAGGGACACCCATAAGACCTCCAGGGGCCTTCAGGGACCTCCAGGGGTCTCCAGGAACCTCAAAGGGCCTCTAGGAGCCTTTAGGGACCTCCAGAAGGCATTTAGGGGTCTCCAGGTACCTCCAGGGGACCTCCAAGGGCCTCCAGGGACTTCCCGAGACATCCAGAAAACCTCCAGTGGCCTCCAGAGACCCCCCAGAGAATTTGAGGGGGCCCCCAGGAACCTTTAGGGGTCTCCAGGAGCCTCCAGGTACCTCGAGGGGACATCCAGAAGACCTCCAGGGGCCTCCAGAGACCCCCCAAGGAATTTCATCGGGCCTCCAGGGGCCCGCAGGAATTTTTAGGGGTCTCCAGGAGCCTCTAGGGGCCTCCAGGTACCTCGAGGGGACATCCAGGGGCAACAAGAGGCCTCCAGAGACCTCCAGGGGCCTTTAGGGACCTCCTGGAGGCCATTACGTGTATCCAGGGACCTCCAGCGGCCTCCAAGGGCCTCCAGAGACCTCCAGGGAATTTCAAGGGGCATCCAGAGGCCTCCGGGAACCTTTAGGGCTATCCAGGGGCCTCCAGGGACCACCAGTGGCCTCCAGGGACATCAAGATGCCTCCAGGGTCCTCCTGGGACCTCCAAGCGCCTCCAGAGACCTCCAGGGACTTCTAAGGGGTCTCCAAGTGCCTCCAGAGACCTCCAGGGGCCTACGGGGACCTCAAAGGGCCTCTTGGAGGACTCTGGGGACATCCTAGGGGCCTCCACAGACCTCCAGGGGCCTCCAGGGATCTCCAGGAGCCTCAAGGGGCCTCCAGAGACCTCCAGGGGCCTCAAGGGAACTCCAGGGACATTCAGGTGTCCTCCAGGGGCCTCCAGGTGCCTTTAGGGACCTTCAGGATGCATTTAGGGGTCTCCAGAGACCTCCCGGGGGACCTTCAATGGCCTCCAGGGACCTCCAGGGACCTCAAAAAGCCTCTAGGGGGCTTCCAGGGACGTCCTGGGGGCCTACGGATACCTCCAGGGGCCTCTAGGTACACCCAGAAGACCTCCAGGGGCCTTCAGGGAACTCCAGGGGCCTCCAGGAACCTCAAAGGGCATCTAGGAGGTCTCCAGGGACATCCTAGGGGCCTCCAGAGACCTCCAGGGGCCTGAAGGGACCTCCAGGGACCTGCAAAGACCTCAAGGGAACTCCAGGGACATTCAGGTGGCCTCTAGGAGCCTTTAGGGACCTCCAAGATGAATTTATGGGTCTCTAGGTACCTCCAAGGGACCTCCAAGGGCCTCGAGGGACCTTCAGGGACCTCAAATAGCCTCTAGGGGGCTTCCAAGGACATCCTGGGGGCCTACGGATACCTCCAGGGGCCTCTAGGGACACCCAGGAGACCTCCACGGGCCTTTAGGGACCTCCAGGAGGCCTTTACGAGTATCCAGGGACCTCCAGCGGCCTCCAAGGGCCTCCAGAGACCTAAAGGGGCTACCGGGGACCTCAAAGGGCCTCTAGGAGGCCTCCAGCGACATCCTAAGGGCCTCCAGAGACCTTCAGGGGACTCCAGGGATCTCCAGGAGCTTCAAGGGACCTTCAAAGGCCTCACGGGAACTCCAGGGACATTCAGGTGGCCTCCAGGAGCCTTTAGGGACCTCCAGGAGGCATTTAGGGGTCTCCAGGTACCTCCGGGGGACCTTCAAGGGCCTCCAGGGACCTCCCGAGACATCCAGAAGACCTCCAGGGGCCCCGGAGACCCCCCCAGGGAATTTCAGGGTGCCTCCAGGGGCCTCCAGGAACGTTTAGGGGTCTCTAGGAGGCTCCAGGGGCCTTCAGGTACCTCGAAGGGGCATCCAGAAGACCTCATGGGGCCTCCAGAGACCCCCAATGAATTTCAGGGGGCCTCCAGGGGCCCCCAGGTACCTCGAGGGGACATCCAGGGGCAACACGAGACCTCCAGACACCTCCAGGGGCCTTTAGGGACCTCCAGGAGGCCTTTACGGGTATCCAGGGACCTCCAGCGGCCTCCAAGGGCCTCCAGAGACCTCCAGGGAATTTCAAGGGGCATCCAGAGGCCTCCGGGAACCTTTAGGGCTCTCCAGGGGCCTCCAGGGACCACCAGGGGCCTCTGGGGACATCAAGATGCCTCTAGAGAGCCTCCAGGGTCCTCCTGGGACCTCCAGAGACCTCAGAGAAATTTCAGGGGGCCTCCAGGGGCCTCAGGGGACCGCCAGAGTCCTCCAGGGACTTCTAAGGAGCCTCGAAGTGCCTCCAGAGACCTCCAGGGAACTCCAGGGGGCCTCCGGGGACGTCAAAGGGCCTTTGGGAGGCCTCTGGGGACATCCTAGGGGCCTCCAAAGACCTCCCGGGATCTCCAGGAGCCTCAAGGGAACTCCAGGGACATTCAGGTGTTCGCCAGGGGCCTCCAGGGGCCTTTAGGGACCTCCAGGAAGCATTTAGGGGTCTCCAGAGACCTCCAGGGGACCTTCAAGGGCCTCAGGGGACCTCCAGGGACCTCAAATAGCGTCTAGGGGGGCTTCCAGGGACATCCTGGGGGTCTACGGATACCTCCAGGGGCCTCTAGGGACACCCAGAAGACCTCCAGGGGCCTTCAGGGGAACTCCAGGGGTCTCCAGGAACCTCAAAGGTCCTCTAGTAGTCCTCCAGGGACATCCTAGGGGCCTCCAGAGACCTCCAGGGATCTCCAGCAGCCTGAAGGGAACTCCAGGGACCTGCAAAGGCCTCAAGGGAACTCCAGGGACATTCAGGTGGCCTCTAGGAGCCTTTAGGGACCTCCAGGAGGCATTTAGGGGTCTCCAGGTACCTCCAAGGGCCTCCAGAAACCTCCCGAGACATCCAGAAGACCTCCTGGGGCCTTTAGAGACCCCCCAGGGAATTTCAGGGGGCCTCCAGGGGCCCCCAGGAACCTTTAGGGGTCTCCAGGGGCCTCCAGGTACCTCGAGGGGACATCCAGGGGCAATAGGAGGCCTCCGGAGACCTCCAGGGGCCTTTAGGGACCTCCAGGAGGCCTTTACGGGTATCCTGGGACCTCCAGCGGCCTCCAAGGGCCTCCAGAGACCTCCAGGGAATTTTAAGGGGCATCCAGAAGCCTCCGGGAACCTTTAGGGCTCTCCAGGGGCCTCCAGGGACCACCAGGGGCCTCCAGGGACATCAAGATGCCTCTAGAGAGCCTCCAGGGTCCTCCTGGGACCTCCAAGCGCCTCCAGAGACCTCTAGGGAATTTCAGGGGGCCTCCAGGGGCCTCGGGAGGCCTTAGGGGACCGCCAGAGACGTCCAGGGACTTCTAAGGGGACTCCAAGTGCCTCCAGGGGCCTACGGGGACCTCAAAGGGCCTCTAGGAGGCCTCTGGGGACATCCTAGGGGCCTCCACAGACCTCCAGGGGCCTCCAGGGATCTCCAGGAGCCTCCAGGGGCCTCCAGAAACCTCCACGGGCCTCAAGGGAACTCCAGGGACATTCAGGTGGCCTCCAGGGGCCTTTAGGGACCTCCAGGAGGCATTTAGGGGTCTCCAGAGACCTCCTGGGGGACCTTCAAGGGCCTCCAGGGACTTCAAATAGCCTCTAGGGGGCTTCCAGGGACATCCTGGGGCCTCCGGATACCTCCAGGGCGAATCTAGGGACACCCAGAAGGCCTCCAGGGGCCTTCAGATAACTCCAGGGGTCTCCAGGAACCTCAAAGGGCCTCTAGGAGGCCTCCAGGGACATCCTAGGGGCCTCCAGAGACCTTCAGGGGTCTCCAGGGATCTCCAGGAGCCTCAAGGGTCCTCCAAGGATCTCAAGGGAACTCCAGGGACATTCAGGTGGCCTCTAGGAGCCATTAGGGACCTCCAGGAGGCATTTAGGGGTCTCCAGGGGACCTTCAAGGGCCTCCAGGGACCTCCCGAGACATCCAGAAGACCTCCGGGGGCCCCGGAGACCCCCCAGGGAATTTCAGGGGGCCTCCAGGGGCCCCCAGGAACCTTTAGGGGTCTCTAGGAGGCTCCAGGGGCCTCCAGGTACCTCGAGAGGGCATCCAGAAGACCTCCAAGGGGCCTCCAGAGACCCCCCAAGGAATTTCAGGGGACCTCCAGGGGCCCCAAGGAACCTTTAGGGGTCTCCAGGAGCCTCCAGGGGCCTCCAGGTACCTCGAGGGGACATCCAGGGGCACCACGAGACCTCCAGGGGCCTTTAGGGACCTCCAGGAGGCCTTTACGGTATCCAGGGACCTCCAGCGGCCTCCAAGGGCCTCCAGAGACCTCCAGGGAATTTCAAGTGGCATCCAGAGGCCTCCGGGAACCTTTAGGGCTCTCCAGGAACCACCAGGGGCCTCCAGGGACATCAAGATGCCTCTAGAGAGCCTCCAGGGTCCTCCTGGGACCTCCAGAGACCTCAAAGGAATTTCAGGGGGTCTCCAGAGACCTCCCGGGGACTTTCAAGGCCTCAGGGGACCTCCAGGGACCTCAAATAGCGTCTAGGGGGCTTCCAGGGACATCCTGGGGATCTACGGATACCTCCAGTTGCCTCTAGGGACACCCAGAAGACCTCCAGGGGCCTTCAGGGGAACTCCAGGGGTCTCCAGGAACCTCAAAGGGCCTCTAGGAGGCCTCCAGGGACATCCTAGGGGCCTCCAGAGACCTCCAGGGATCTCCAGGAGCCTGAAGGGAACTCCAGGGACCTGCAAAGGCCTCAAGGGAACTCCAGGGACATTCAGGTGGCCTCTAGGAGCCTTTAGGGACCTCCAGGAGGCATTTAGGGGTCTCCAGGTACCTCCAAGGGCCTCCAGGGACCTCCCGAGACATCCAGAAGACCTTCTGGGGCCTCCAGAGACCCCCCCAGGGAATTTTAGGGCGCCTCCAGGGGCCCCCTTGAACCTTTAGGGGTCTCCAGGGGCCTCCAGGTACCTCGAGGGGACATCCAGGGGCAATAGAAGGCCTCCAGAGACCTCCAGGGGCCTTTCGGGACCTCCAGGAGGCCTTTACGGGTATCCAGGGACCTCCAGCGGCCTCCAAGGGCCTCCAGAGTCCTCCAGGGAATTTCAAGGGGCATCCAGAGGCCTCCAGGAACCTTTAGGGCTCTCCAGGGGCCTCCAGGGACCACCAGGGGCCTCCAGGGACATCAAAATGCCTCTAGAGAGCCTCCAGGGTCCTCCTGGGACCTCCAAGCGCCTCCAGAGACCTCAAGGGAATTTCAGGGGGCCTCCAGGGACCTCCAGCGGCCTCCAAGGGCCTCCAAAGACCTCCAGGGAATTTCAAGTGGCATCCAGAGGCCTCCGGGAACCTTTAGGGCTCTCCAGGGACCACCAGGGGCCTCCAGGGACATCACGATGCCTATAAAGAGCCTCCAGGGTCCTCCTGAGACCTCCAGAGACCTCAAGGGAATTTCAGGGGGCCTCCAGGGGCCTCAGGGGACCGCCAGAGACCTCCAGGGCTCCTCGAAGTGCCTCCAGAGACCTCCAGGGAACTCCAGGGGGCCTCCGGGGACGTCAAAGGGCCTCTAGGAGGCCTCTTGGGACATCCTAGGAGCCTCCAAAGACCTCCAGGGATCTCCAGGAGCCTCAAGGGAACTCCAGGGACATTCAGGTGTTCTCCAGGGGCCTACAGGGGCCTTTAGGGACCTCCAGGAAGCATTTAGGGGTCTCCAGAGACCTCCCGGGGACCTTCAAGGGCCTCAGGGAACCTCCAGGGACCTCAAATAGCGTCTAGGGGGCTTCCAGGGACATCCGGGGGGGTCTACGGACACCTCCAGTTGCCTCTAGGGACACCCGGAAGACCTCCAGGGGCCTTCAGGGGAACTCCAGGGGTCTCCAGGAACCTCAAAGGGCCTCTAGGAGGCCTCCAGGGACATCCTAGGGCCTCTAGGAGGCCTCCAGGGACATCCTAGGGGCCTCCAGGGGTCTCCAGGAACCTCAAAGGGCCTCCAGGAGGCCTCCAGGGATCTCCAGGAGCCTGACGGGACCTCCAGGGACCTGCAAAGGCCTCAAGGGAACTCCAGGGACATTCAGGTGGCCTCTAGGAGCCTTTAGGGACCTCCAGGAGGCATTTAGGGGTCTCCAGGTACCTCCAAGGGCCTCCAGGGACCTCCCGAGACATCCAGAAGACCTCCAGGGGCCTCCAGAGACCCCCCGGGGAATTTCAGGGGGCCTCCAGGGGCCCCCAGGAACCTTTAGGGGTCTCCAGGGGCCTCCAGGTACCTCGGGGGACATCCAGGGGCAACAGGAGGCCTCCAGAGACCTCCAAGGGCCTTTAGGGACCTCCAGGAGGCCTTTACGGGTATCCAGCGACCTCCAGCGGCCTCCAGAGACCTCCAGGGAATTTCAAGGGGCATCCAAAGGCCTCCGGGAACCTTTAGGGCTCTCCAGGGGCCTCCAAGGACCACCAGGGGCCTCCAGGGACATCACGATGCCTCTAGAGAGCCTCCAGGGTCCTCCTGGGACCTCCAAAGACCTCAAAGGAATTTCAGGGGGCCTCCAGGGGCCTCAGGGGACCGCCAGAGACCTCCAGGGACTTCTAAGGAACCTCGAAGTGCCTCCAGAGACCTCCAGGGAACTCCAGGGGGCCACCGGGGACGTCAAAGGGCCTCTAGGAGGCCTCTTGGGACATCCTAGGGGCCTCCAAAGACCTCCAGGGATCTCCAGGAGCCTCAAGGGAACTCCAGGGACATTCAGGTGTTCTCTAGGGGCCTCCAGGGGCCTTTAGGGACCTCCAGGAAGCATTTAGGGGTCTCCAGAGACCTCCCGGGGACCTTCAAGGGCCTCAGGGAACCTCCAGGGACCTCAAATAGCGTCTAGGGGGCTTCCAGGGACATCCGGGGGGTCTACGGACACCTCCAGTTGCCTCTAGGGACACCCGGAAGACCTCCAGGGGCCTTCAGGGGAACTCCAGGGGTCTCCAGGAACCTCAAAGGGCCTCTAGGAGGCCTCCAGGGACATCCTAGGGCTTCTAGGAGGCCTCCAGGGACATCCTAGGGCCTCTAGGAGGCCTCCAGGGACATCCTAGGGCCTCTAGGAGGCCTCCAGGGACATCCTAGGGGCCTCCAGGGGTCTCCAGGAACCTCAAAGGTCCCCTAGGAGGCCTCCAGGAGCCTGAAGGGACCTCCAGGGACCTGCAAAGGCCTCAAGGGAACTCCAGGGACATTCAGGTGGCCTCTAGGAGCCTTTAGGGACCTCCAGGAGGCATTTAGGGGTCTCCAGGTACCTCCAAGGGCCTCCAGGGACCTCCCGAGACATCCAGAAGACCTCCAGGGGCCTCCAGAGACCCCCCCAGGGAATTTCAGGAGGCCTCCAGGGGCCCCCATGAACCTTTAGGGGTCTCCAGGGGCCTCCAGGTACCTCGCGGGGACATCCAGGGGCAACAGGAGGCCTCCAGAGACCTCCAGGGGCCTTTAGGGACATCCAGGAGGCCTAAACGGGTATCCAGGGACCTCCAGCGGCCTCCAGAGACCTCCAGGGAATTTCAAGGGGCATCCAGAGGCCTCCGGGAACCTTTAGGGCTCTCCAGGGGCCTCCAGGGACCACCAGGGGCCTCCAGGGACATCAAGATGCCTCTAGAGAGCCTCCAGGGTCCTCCTGGGACCTCCAAGCGCCTCCAGAGACCTCAAGGGAATTTCAAGGGGCCTCCAGGGGCCTCGAGAGGCCTTAGGGGACCGCCAGAGACGTCCAGGGACTTCTAAGGGGTCTCCACGTGCCTCCAGAGACCTCTAGGGACCTCGAAGGGCCTCTAGAAGGCCTCTGGGGACATCCTAGTGGCCTCCACAGACCTCCAGGGGCCTCCAGGGATCTCCAGGAGCCTCAAGGGGCCTCCAGAAACCTCCAAGGGCCTCAAGGGAACTCCAGGGACATTCAGGTGGCCTCCAGGGGCCTTTAGGGACCTCCAGGAGCCATTTAGGGGTCTCCAGAGACCTCCCGGGGGACCTTCAAGGGCCTGCAGGGACTTCAAATAGCCTCTAGGGGGCTTCCAGGGACATCCTGGGGGCCTCCGGATACCTCCAGGGGGAATCTAGGGACACCCAGAAGGCCTCCAGGGGCCTTCAGATAACTCCAGGGGTCTCCAGGAACCTCAAAGGGCCTCTAGGAGGCCTCCAGGGATATCCTAGGGGCCTCCAGAGACCTTCAGGGGTCTCCAGGGATCTCCAGGAGCCTCAAGGGACCTCCAAAGGCCTCAAGGGAACTCCAGGGACATTTAGGTGGCCTCTAGGAGCCTTTAGGGACCTCCAGGAGGCATTTAAGGGTCTCCAGGTACCTCCAGGGGACCTTCAAGGGCCTCCAGGGACCTCCCGAGACATCCAGAAGACCTCCAGGGGCCCCGGAGACCCCCCAGGGAATTTCAGGGGGCCTCCATGGGCCCCCAGGAACCTTTAGGGGTCTCTAGGAGGCTCCAGGGGCCTCCAGGTACCTCGAGAGGGCATCCAGAAGACCTCCAGGGGCCTCCAGAGACCCCCCAAGGAATTTCAGGGGGCCTCCAGGGGCCCTCAGGAACCTTTGGGGGTCTCCAGGAGCCTCCAGGGGCCTCCAGGTACCTCGAGGGGACATCCAGGGGCCACACGAGACCTCCAGGGGCCTTTAGGGACCTCCAGGAGGCCTTTACGGGTATTCAGGGACCTCCAGCGGCCTCCAAGGGCCTCCAGAGACCTCCAGCGAATTTCAAGGGGCATCCAGAGGCCTCCGGGAACCTTTAGGGCTCTCCAGGGACCACCAGGGGCTTCCAGGGACATCAAGATGCCTCTAGAGAGCCTCCAGGGTCCTCCTGGGACCTCCAGAGACCTCAAGGGAATTTCAGGGGGCCTCCAGGGGCCTCAGGGGACCGCCAGAGACCTCCAGGGGGCCTCGAAGTGCCTAAAGAGACCTCCAGGGAACTCCAGGGGGCCTCCGGGGACGTCAAAGGGCCTCTAGGAGGCCTCTTGGGACATCCTAGGGGCCTCCAAAGACCTCCAGGGATCTCCAGGAGCCTCAAGGGAACTCCAGGGACATTCAGGTGTTCTCTAGGGGCCTCCAGGGGCCTTTAGGGACCTCCAGGAAGCATTTAGGGGTCTCCAGAGACCTCCCGGGGACCTTCAAGGGCCTCAGGGAACCTCCAGGGACCTCAAATAGCGTCTAGGGGGCTTCCAGGGACATCCGGGGGGTCTACGGACACCTCCAGTTGCCTCTAGGGACACCCGGAAGACCTCCAGGGGTCTTCAGGGGAACTCCAGGGGTCTCCAGGAACCTCAAAGGGCCTCTAGGAGGCCTCCAGGGACATCCTAGGGCCTCTAGGAGGCCTCCAGGGACATCCTAGGGGCCTCCAGGTGTCTCCAGGAACCTCAAAGGGCCTCCAGGGATCTCCAGGAGCCTGACGGGACCTCCAGGGACCTGCAAAGGCCTCAAGGGAACTCCAGGGACATTCAGGTGGCCTCTAGGAGCCTTTAGGGACCTCCAGGAGGCATTTAGGGGTCTCCAGGTACCTCCAAGGGCCTCCAGGGACCTCCCGAGACATCCAGAAGACCTCCAGGGGCCTCCAGAGACCCGCCGGGGAATTTCAGGGGGCCTCCAGGGGCCCCCAGGAACCTTTAGGGGTCTCCAGGGGCCTCCAGGTACCTCGAGGGGACATCCAGGGGCAACAGGAGGCCTCCAGAGACCTCCAAGGGCCTTTAGGGACCTCCAGGAGGCCTTTACGGGTATCCAGGGACCTCCAGCGGCCTCCAGAGACCTCCAGGGAATTTTAAGGGGCATCCAGAGGCCTCCGGGAACCTTTAGGGCTCTCCAGGGGCCTCCAGGGACATCACGATGCCTCTAGAGAGCCTCCAGGGTCCTCCTGGAACCTCCAGAGACCTCAAAGGAATTTCAGGGGGCCTCCAGGGGCCTCAGGGGACCGCCAGAGACCTCCAGGGACTTCTAAGGAACCTCGAAGTGCCTCCAGAGACCTCCAGGGAACTCCAGGGGGCCAACGGGGACGTCAAAGGGCCTCTAGGAGGCATCTGGGGACATCCTAGGGGCCTCCAAAGACCTCCCGGGATCTCCAGGAGCCTCAAGGGAACTCCAGGGACATTCAGGTGTTCTCCAGGGGCATCCAGGGGCCTTTAGGGACCTCCAGGAAGCATTTAGGGGTCTCCAGAGACCTCCCGGGGACCTTCAAGGGCCTCAGGGGACCTCCAGGGACCTCAAATAGCGTCTAAGGGGCTTCCAGGGACATCCTGGGGGTCTACGGATACCTCCAGTTGCCTCTAGGGACGCCCAGAAGACCTCCAGGGGCCTTCAGGGGAACTCCAGGGGTCTCCAGGAACCTCAAAGGGCCTGTAGGAGGCCTCCAGGGACATCCTAGGGGCCTCCAGAGACCTCCAGGGATCTCCAGGAGCCTGAAGGGAACTCCAGGGACCTGCAAAGGCCTCAAGGGAACTCCAGGGACATTCAGGTGGCCTCTAGGAGCCTTTAGGGACCTCCAGGAGGCATTTAGGGGTCTCCAGGTACCTCCAAGGGCCTCCAGGGACCTCCCGAGACATCCAGAAGACCTTCTGGGGCCTCCAGAGACCCCCCCAGGGAATTTCAGGGCGCCTCCAGGGGCCCCCTTGAACCTTTAGGGGTCTCCAGGGGCCTCCAGGTACCTCGAGGGGACATCCAGGGGCAATAGAAGGCCTCCAGAGACCTCCAGGGGCCTTTCGGGACCTCCAGGAGGCCTTTACGGGTATCCAGGGACCTCCAGCGGCCTCCAAGGGCCTCCAGAGACCTCCAGGGAATTTCAAGGGGCATCCAGAGGCCTCCAGGAACCTTTAGGGCTCTCCAGGGGCCTCCAGGGACCACCAGGGGCCTCCAGGGACATCAAAATGCCTCTAGAGAGCCTCCAGGGTCCTCCTGGGACCTCCAAGCGCCTCCAGAGACCTCAAGGGAATTTCAGGGGGCCTCCAGGGACCTCCAGCGGCCTCCAAGGGCCTCCAGAGACCTCCAGGGAATTTCAAGTGGCATCCAGAGGCCTCCGGGAACCTTTAGGGCTCTCCAGGGACCACCAGGGGCCTCCAGGGACATCACGATGCCTCTAGAGAGCCTCCAGGGTCCTCCTGGGACCTCCAGAGACCTCAAGGGAATTTCAGGGGGCCTCCAGGGGCCTCAGGGGACCGCCAGAGACCTCCAGGGCTCCTCGAAGTGCCTCCAGAGACCTCCAGGGAACTCCAGGGGGCCTCCGGGGACGTCAAAGGGCCTCTAGGAGGCCTCTTGGGACATCCTAGGAGCCTCCAAAGACCTCCAGGGATCTCCAGGAGCCTCAAGGGAACTCCAGGGACATTCAGGTGTTCTCCAGGGGCCTACAGGGGCCTACAGGGGCCTTTAGGGACCTCCAGGAAGCATTTAGGGGTCTCCAGAGACCTCCCGGGGACCTTCAAGGGCCTCAGGGGACCTCCAGGGACCTCAAATAGCGTCTAGGGGGCTTCCTGGGACATCCTGGGGGTCTACGGATACCTCCAGTTGCCTCTAGGGACACCCAGAAGACCTCCAGGGGCCTTCAGGGGAACTCCAGGGGTCTCCAGGAACCTCAAAGGGCCTCTAGGAGGCCTCCAGGGACATCCTAGGGCCTCTAGGAGGCCTCCAGGGACATCCTAGGGGCCTCCAGGGGTCTCCAGGAACCTCAAAGGTCCCCTAGGAGGCCTCCAGGAGCCTGAAGGGACCTCCAGGGACCTGCAAAGGCCTCAAGGGAACTCCAGGGACATTCAGGTGGCCTCTAGGAGCCTTTAGGGACCTCCAGGAGGCATTTAGGGGTCTCCAGGTACCTCCAAGGGCCTCCAGGGACCTCCCGAGACATCCAGAAGACCTCCAGGGGCCTCCAGAGACCCCCCCAGGGAATTTCAGGAGGCCTCCAGGGGCCCCCAGGAACCTTTAGGGGTCTCCAGGGGCCTCCAGGTACCTCGCGGGGACATCCAGGGGCAACAGGAGGCCTCCAGAGACCTCCAGGGGCCTTTAGGGACATCCAGGAGGCCTAAACGGGTATCCAGGGACCTCCAGCGGCCTCCAGAGACCTCCAGGGAATTTCAAGGGGCATCCAGAGGCCTCCGGGAACCTTTAGGGCTCTCCAGGGGCCTCCAGGGACCACCAGGGGCCTCCAGGGACATCACGATGCCTCTAGAGAGCCTCCAGGGTCCTCCTGGGACCTCCAAGCGCCTCCAGAGACCTCAAGGGAATTTCAAGGGGCCTCCAGGGGCCTCGAGAGGCCTTAGGGGACCGCCAGAGACGTCCAGGGACTTCTAAGGGGTCTCCACGTGCCTCCAGAGACCTCTAGGGACCTCAAAGGGCCTCTAGAAGGCCTCTGGGGACATCCTAGTGGCCTCCACAGACCTCCAGGGGCCTCCAGGGATCTCCAGGAGCCTCAAGGGGCCTCCAGAAACCTCCAAGGGCCTCAAGGGAACTCCAGGGACATTCAGGTGGCCTCCAGGGGCCTTTAGGGACCTCCAGGAGCCATTTAGGGGTCTCCAGAGACCTCCCGGGGGACCTTCAAGGGCCTGCAGGGACTTCAAATAGCCTCTAGGGGGCTTCCAGGGACATCCTGGGGGCCTCCGGATACCTCCAGGGGGAATCTAGGGACACCCAGAAGGCCTCCAGGGGCCTTCAGATAACTCCAGGGGTCTCCAGGAACCTCAAAGGGCCTCTAGGAGGCCTCCAGGGATATCCTAGGGGCCTCCAGAGACCTTCAGGGGTCTCCAGGGATCTCCAGGAGCCTCAAGGGACCTCCAAAGGCCTCAAGGGAACTCCAGGGACATTTAGGTGGCCTCTAGGAGCCTTTAGGGACCTCCAGGAGGCATTTAAGGGTCTCCAGGTACCTCCAGGGGACCTTCAAGGGCCTCCAGGGACCTCCCGAGACATCCAGAAGACCTCCAGGGGCCCCGGAGACCCCCCAGGGAATTTCAGGGGGCCTCCAGGGGCCCCCAGGAACCTTTAGGGGTCTCTAGGAGGCTCCAGGGGCCTCCAGGTACCTCGAGAGGGCATCCAGAAGACCTCCAGGGGTCTCCAGAGACCCCCCCGAGGAATTTCAGGTGGCCTCCAGGGGCCCTCAGGAACCTTTGGGGGTCTCCAGGAGCCTCCAGGGGCCTCCAGGTACCTCGAGGGGACATCCAGGGGCCACACGAGACCTCCAGGGGCCTTTAGGGACCTCCAGGAGGCCTTTACGGGTATCCAGGGACCTCCAGCGGCCTCCAAGGGCCTCCAGAGACCTCCAGCGAATTTCAAGGGGCATCCAGAGGCCTCCGGGAACCTTTAGGGCTCTCCAGGGACCACCAGGGGCTTCCAGGGACATCAAGATGCCTCTAGAGAGCCTCCAGGGTCCTCCTGGGACCTCCAGAGACCTCAAGGGAATTTTAGGGGGCCTCCAGGGGCCTCAGGGGACCGCCAGAGACCTCCAGGGGGCCTCGAAGTGCCTAAAGAGACCTCCAGGGAACTCCAGGGGGCCTCCGGGGACGTCAAAGGGCCTCTAGGAGGCCTCTTGGGACATCCTAGGGGCCTCCAAAGACCTCCAGGGATCTCCAGGAGCCTCAAGGGAACTCCAGGGACATTCAGGTGTTCTCTAGGGGCCTCCAGGGGCCTTTAGGGACCTCCAGGAAGCATTTAGGGGTCTCCAGAGACCTCCCGGGGACCTTCAAGGGCCTCAGGGAACCTCCAGGGACCTCAAATAGCGTCTAGGGGGCTTCCAGGGACATCCGGGGGGTCTACGGACACCTCCAGTTGCCTCTAGGGACACCCGGAAGACCTCCAGGGGTCTTCAGGGGAACTCCAGGGGTCTCCAGGAACCTCAAAGGGCCTCTAGGAGGCCTCCAGGGACATCCTAGGGCCTCTAGGAGGCCTCCAGGGACATCCTAGGGGCCTCCAGGGGTCTCCAGGAACCTCAAAGGGCCTCCAGGGATCTCCAGGAGCCTGACGGGACCTCCAGGGACCTGCAAAGGCCTCAAGGGAACTCCAGGGACATTCAGGTGGCCTCTAGGAGCCTTTAGGGACCTCCAGGAGGCATTTAGGGGTCTCCAGGTACCTCCAAGGGCCTCCAGGGACCTCCCGAGACATCCAGAAGACCTCCAGGGGCCTCCAGAGACCCGCCGGGGAATTTCAGGGGGCCTCCAGGGGCCCCCAGGAACCTTTAGGGGTCTCCAGGGGCCTCCAGGTACCTCGAGGGGACATCCAGGGGCAACAGGAGGCCTCCAGAGACCTCCAAGGGCCTTTAGGGACCTCCAGGAGGCCTTTACGGGTATCCAGGGACCTCCAGCGGCCTCCAGAGACCTCCAGGGAATTTTAAGGGGCATCCAGAGGCCTCCGGGAACCTTTAGGGCTCTCCAGGGGCCTCCAAGGACCACCAGGGGCCTCCAAGGACCACCAGGGGCCTCCAGAGACATCACGATGCCTCTAGAGAGCCTCCAGGGTCCTCCTGGGACCTCCAGAGACCTCAAAGGAATTTCAGGGGGCCTCCAGGGGCCTCAGGGGACCGCCAGAGACCTCCAGGGACTTCTAAGGAACCTCGAAGTGCCTCCAGAGACCTCCAGGGAACTCCAGGGGGCCACCGGGGACGTCAAAGGGCCTCTAGGAGGCATCTGGGGACATCCTAGGGGCCTCCAAAGACCTCCCGGGATCTCCAGGAGCCTCAAGGGAACTCCAGGGACATTCAGGTGTTCTCTAGGGGCCTCCAGGGGCCTTTAGGGACCTCCAGGAAGCATTTAGGGGTCTCCAGAGACCTCCCGGGGACCTTCAAGGGCCTCAGGGAACCTCCAGGGACCTCAAATAGCGTCTAGGGGGCTTCCAGGGACATCCGGGGGGTCTACGGACACCTCCAGTTGCCTCTAGGGACACCCGGAAGACCTCCAGGGGCCTTCAGGGGAACTCCAGGGGTCTCCAGGAACCTCAAAGGGCCTCTAGGAGGCCTCCAGGGACATCCTAGGGCTTCTAGGAGGCCTCCAGGGACATCCTAGGGCCTCTAGGAGGCCTCCAGGGACATCCTAGGGCCTCTAGGAGGCCTCCAGGGACATCCTAGGGGCCTCCAGGGGTCTCCAGGAACCTCAAAGGTCCCCTAGGAGGCCTCCAGGAGCCTGAAGGGACCTCCAGGGACCTGCAAAGGCCTCAAGGGAACTCCAGGGACATTCAGGTGGCCTCTAGGAGCCTTTAGGGACCTCCAGGAGGCATTTAGGGGTCTCCAGGTACCTCCAAGGGCCTCCAGGGACCTCCCGAGACATCCAGAAGACCTCCAGGGGCCTCCAGAGACCCCCCCAGGGAATTTCAGGAGGCCTCCAGGGGCCCCCATGAACCTTTAGGGGTCTCCAGGGGCCTCCAGGTACCTCGCGGGGACATCCAGGGGCAACAGGAGGCCTCCAGAGACCTCCAGGGGCCTTTAGGGACATCCAGGAGGCCTAAACGGGTATCCAGGGACCTCCAGCGGCCTCCAGAGACCTCCAGGGAATTTCAAGGGGCATCCAGAGGCCTCCGGGAACCTTTAGGGCTCTCCAGGGGCCTCCAGGGACCACCAGGGGCCTCCAGGGACATCAAGATGCCTCTAGAGAGCCTCCAGGGTCCTCCTGGGACCTCCAAGCGCCTCCAGAGACCTCAAGGGAATTTCAAGGGGCCTCCAGGGGCCTCGAGAGGCCTTAGGGGACCGCCAGAGACGTCCAGGGACTTCTAAGGGGTCTCCACGTGCCTCCAGAGACCTCTAGGGACCTCGAAGGGCCTCTAGAAGGCCTCTGGGGACATCCTAGTGGCCTCCACAGACCTCCAGGGGCCTCCAGGGATCTCCAGGAGCCTCAAGGGGCCTCCAGAAACCTCCAAGGGCCTCAAGGGAACTCCAGGGACATTCAGGTGGCCTCCAGGGGCCTTTAGGGACCTCCAGGAGCCATTTAGGGGTCTCCAGAGACCTCCCGGGGGACCTTCAAGGGCCTGCAGGGACTTCAAATAGCCTCTAGGGGGCTTCCAGGGACATCCTGGGGGCCTCCGGATACCTCCAGGGGGAATCTAGGGACACCCAGAAGGCCTCCAGGGGCCTTCAGATAACTCCAGGGGTCTCCAGGAACCTCAAAGGGCCTCTAGGAGGCCTCCAGGGATATCCTAGGGGCCTCCAGAGACCTTCAGGGGTCTCCAGGGATCTCCAGGAGCCTCAAGGGACCTCCAAAGGCCTCAAGGGAACTCCAGGGACATTTAGGTGGCCTCTAGGAGCCTTTAGGGACCTCCAGGAGGCATTTAAGGGTCTCCAGGTACCTCCAGGGGACCTTCAAGGGCCTCCAGGGACCTCCCGAGACATCCAGAAGACCTCCAGGGGCCCCGGAGACCCCCCAGGGAATTTCAGGGGGCCTCCATGGGCCCCCAGGAACCTTTAGGGGTCTCTAGGAGGCTCCAGGGGCCTCCAGGTACCTCGAGAGGGCATCCAGAAGACCTCCAGGGGCCTCCAGAGACCCCCCCAAGGAATTTCAGGGGGCCTCCAGGGGCCCTCAGGAACCTTTGGGGGTCTCCAGGAGCCTCCAGGGGCCTCCAGGTACCTCGAGGGGACATCCAGGGGCCACACGAGACCTCCAGGGGCCTTTAGGGACCTCCAGGAGGCCTTTACGGGTATTCAGGGACCTCCAGCGGCCTCCAAGGGCCTCCAGAGACCTCCAGCGAATTTCAAGGGGCATCCAGAGGCCTCCGGGAACCTTTAGGGCTCTCCAGGGACCACCAGGGGCTTCCAGGGACATCAAGATGCCTCTAGAGAGCCTCCAGGGTCCTCCTGGGACCTCCAGAGACCTCAAGGGAATTTCAGGGGGCCTCCAGGGGCCTCAGGGGACCGCCAGAGACCTCCAGGGGGCCTCGAAGTGCCTAAAGAGACCTCCAGGGAACTCCAGGGGGCCTCCGGGGACGTCAAAGGGCCTCTAGGAGGCCTCTTGGGACATCCTAGGGGCCTCCAAAGACCTCCAGGGATCTCCAGGAGCCTCAAGGGAACTCCAGGGACATTCAGGTGTTCTCTAGGGGCCTCCAGGGGCCTTTAGGGACCTCCAGGAAGCATTTAGGGGTCTCCAGAGACCTCCCGGGGACCTTCAAGGGCCTCAGGGAACCTCCAGGGACCTCAAATAGCGTCTAGGGGGCTTCCAGGGACATCCGGGGGGTCTACGGACACCTCCAGTTGCCTCTAGGGACACCCGGAAGACCTCCAGGGGTCTTCAGGGGAACTCCAGGGGTCTCCAGGAACCTCAAAGGGCCTCTAGGAGGCCTCCAGGGACATCCTAGGGCCTCTAGGAGGCCTCCAGGGACATCCTAGGGGCCTCCAGGTGTCTCCAGGAACCTCAAAGGGCCTCCAGGGATCTCCAGGAGCCTGACGGGACCTCCAGGGACCTGCAAAGGCCTCAAGGGAACTCCAGGGACATTCAGGTGGCCTCTAGGAGCCTTTAGGGACCTCCAGGAGGCATTTAGGGGTCTCCAGGTACCTCCAAGGGCCTCCAGGGACCTCCCGAGACATCCAGAAGACCTCCAGGGGCCTCCAGAGACCCGCCGGGGAATTTCAGGGGGCCTCCAGGGGCCCCCAGGAACCTTTAGGGGTCTCCAGGGGCCTCCAGGTACCTCGAGGGGACATCCAGGGGCAACAGGAGGCCTCCAGAGACCTCCAAGGGCCTTTAGGGACCTCCAGGAGGCCTTTACGGGTATCCAGGGACCTCCAGCGGCCTCCAGAGACCTCCAGGGAATTTTAAGGGGCATCCAGAGGCCTCCGGGAACCTTTAGGGCTCTCCAGGGGCCTCCAGGGACATCACGATGCCTCTAGAGAGCCTCCAGGGTCCTCCTGGAACCTCCAGAGACCTCAAAGGAATTTCAGGGGGCCTCCAGGGGCCTCAGGGGACCGCCAGAGACCTCCAGGGACTTCTAAGGAACCTCGAAGTGCCTCCAGAGACCTCCAGGGAACTCCAGGGGGCCAACGGGGACGTCAAAGGGCCTCTAGGAGGCATCTGGGGACATCCTAGGGGCCTCCAAAGACCTCCCGGGATCTCCAGGAGCCTCAAGGGAACTCCAGGGACATTCAGGTGTTCTCCAGGGGCATCCAGGGGCCTTTAGGGACCTCCAGGAAGCATTTAGGGGTCTCCAGAGACCTCCCGGGGACCTTCAAGGGCCTCAGGGGACCTCCAGGGACCTCAAATAGCGTCTAAGGGGCTTCCAGGGACATCCTGGGGGTCTACGGATACCTCCAGTTGCCTCTAGGGACGCCCAGAAGACCTCCAGGGGCCTTCAGGGGAACTCCAGGGGTCTCCAGGAACCTCAAAGGGCCTGTAGGAGGCCTCCAGGGACATCCTAGGGGCCTCCAGAGACCTCCAGGGATCTCCAGGAGCCTGAAGGGAACTCCAGGGACCTGCAAAGGCCTCAAGGGAACTCCAGGGACATTCAGGTGGCCTCTAGGAGCCTTTAGGGACCTCCAGGAGGCATTTAGGGGTCTCCAGGTACCTCCAAGGGCCTCCAGGGACCTCCCGAGACATCCAGAAGACCTTCTGGGGCCTCCAGAGACCCCCCCAGGGAATTTCAGGGCGCCTCCAGGGGCCCCCTTGAACCTTTAGGGGTCTCCAGGGGCCTCCAGGTACCTCGAGGGGACATCCAGGGGCAATAGAAGGCCTCCAGAGACCTCCAGGGGCCTTTCGGGACCTCCAGGAGGCCTTTACGGGTATCCAGGGACCTCCAGCGGCCTCCAAGGGCCTCCAGAGACCTCCAGGGAATTTCAAGGGGCATCCAGAGGCCTCCAGGAACCTTTAGGGCTCTCCAGGGGCCTCCAGGGACCACCAGGGGCCTCCAGGGACATCAAAATGCCTCTAGAGAGCCTCCAGGGTCCTCCTGGGACCTCCAAGCGCCTCCAGAGACCTCAAGGGAATTTCAGGGGGCCTCCAGGGACCTCCAGCGGCCTCCAAGGGCCTCCAGAGACCTCCAGGGAATTTCAAGTGGCATCCAGAGGCCTCCGGGAACCTTTAGGGCTCTCCAGGGACCACCAGGGGCCTCCAGGGACATCACGATGCCTCTAGAGAGCCTCCAGGGTCCTCCTGGGACCTCCAGAGACCTCAAGGGAATTTCAGGGGGCCTCCAGGGGCCTCAGGGGACCGCCAGAGACCTCCAGGGCTCCTCGAAGTGCCTCCAGAGACCTCCAGGGAACTCCAGGGGGCCTCCGGGGACGTCAAAGGGCCTCTAGGAGGCCTCTTGGGACATCCTAGGAGCCTCCAAAGACCTCCAGGGATCTCCAGGAGCCTCAAGGGAACTCCAGGGACATTCAGGTGTTCTCCAGGGGCCTACAGGGGCCTACAGGGGCCTTTAGGGACCTCCAGGAAGCATTTAGGGGTCTCCAGAGACCTCCCGGGGACCTTCAAGGGCCTCAGGGGACCTCCAGGGACCTCAAATAGCGTCTAGGGGGCTTCCTGGGACATCCTGGGGGTCTACGGATACCTCCAGTTGCCTCTAGGGACACCCAGAAGACCTCCAGGGGCCTTCAGGGGAACTCCAGGGGTCTCCAGGAACCTCAAAGGGCCTCTAGGAGGCCTCCAGGGACATCCTAGGGCCTCTAGGAGGCCTCCAGGGACATCCTAGGGGCCTCCAGGGGTCTCCAGGAACCTCAAAGGTCCCCTAGGAGGCCTCCAGGAGCCTGAAGGGACCTCCAGGGACCTGCAAAGGCCTCAAGGGAACTCCAGGGACATTCAGGTGGCCTCTAGGAGCCTTTAGGGACCTCCAGGAGGCATTTAGGGGTCTCCAGGTACCTCCAAGGGCCTCCAGGGACCTCCCGAGACATCCAGAAGACCTCCAGGGGCCTCCAGAGACCCCCCCAGGGAATTTCAGGAGGCCTCCAGGGGCCCCCAGGAACCTTTAGGGGTCTCCAGGGGCCTCCAGGTACCTCGCGGGGACATCCAGGGGCAACAGGAGGCCTCCAGAGACCTCCAGGGGCCTTTAGGGACATCCAGGAGGCCTAAACGGGTATCCAGGGACCTCCAGCGGCCTCCAGAGACCTCCAGGGAATTTCAAGGGGCATCCAGAGGCCTCCGGGAACCTTTAGGGCTCTCCAGGGGCCTCCAGGGACCACCAGGGGCCTCCAGGGACATCACGATGCCTCTAGAGAGCCTCCAGGGTCCTCCTGGGACCTCCAAGCGCCTCCAGAGACCTCAAGGGAATTTCAAGGGGCCTCCAGGGGCCTCGAGAGGCCTTAGGGGACCGCCAGAGACGTCCAGGGACTTCTAAGGGGTCTCCACGTGCCTCCAGAGACCTCTAGGGACCTCAAAGGGCCTCTAGAAGGCCTCTGGGGACATCCTAGTGGCCTCCACAGACCTCCAGGGGCCTCCAGGGATCTCCAGGAGCCTCAAGGGGCCTCCAGAAACCTCCAAGGGCCTCAAGGGAACTCCAGGGACATTCAGGTGGCCTCCAGGGGCCTTTAGGGACCTCCAGGAGCCATTTAGGGGTCTCCAGAGACCTCCCGGGGGACCTTCAAGGGCCTGCAGGGACTTCAAATAGCCTCTAGGGGGCTTCCAGGGACATCCTGGGGGCCTCCGGATACCTCCAGGGGGAATCTAGGGACACCCAGAAGGCCTCCAGGGGCCTTCAGATAACTCCAGGGGTCTCCAGGAACCTCAAAGGGCCTCTAGGAGGCCTCCAGGGATATCCTAGGGGCCTCCAGAGACCTTCAGGGGTCTCCAGGGATCTCCAGGAGCCTCAAGGGACCTCCAAAGGCCTCAAGGGAACTCCAGGGACATTTAGGTGGCCTCTAGGAGCCTTTAGGGACCTCCAGGAGGCATTTAAGGGTCTCCAGGTACCTCCAGGGGACCTTCAAGGGCCTCCAGGGACCTCCCGAGACATCCAGAAGACCTCCAGGGGCCCCGGAGACCCCCCAGGGAATTTCAGGGGGCCTCCAGGGGCCCCCAGGAACCTTTAGGGGTCTCTAGGAGGCTCCAGGGGCCTCCAGGTACCTCGAGAGGGCATCCAGAAGACCTCCAGGGGTCTCCAGAGACCCCCCCGAGGAATTTCAGGTGGCCTCCAGGGGCCCTCAGGAACCTTTGGGGGTCTCCAGGAGCCTCCAGGGGCCTCCAGGTACCTCGAGGGGACATCCAGGGGCCACACGAGACCTCCAGGGGCCTTTAGGGACCTCCAGGAGGCCTTTACGGGTATCCAGGGACCTCCAGCGGCCTCCAAGGGCCTCCAGAGACCTCCAGCGAATTTCAAGGGGCATCCAGAGGCCTCCGGGAACCTTTAGGGCTCTCCAGGGACCACCAGGGGCTTCCAGGGACATCAAGATGCCTCTAGAGAGCCTCCAGGGTCCTCCTGGGACCTCCAGAGACCTCAAGGGAATTTTAGGGGGCCTCCAGGGGCCTCAGGGGACCGCCAGAGACCTCCAGGGGGCCTCGAAGTGCCTAAAGAGACCTCCAGGGAACTCCAGGGGGCCTCCGGGGACGTCAAAGGGCCTCTAGGAGGCCTCTTGGGACATCCTAGGGGCCTCCAAAGACCTCCAGGGATCTCCAGGAGCCTCAAGGGAACTCCAGGGACATTCAGGTGTTCTCTAGGGGCCTCCAGGGGCCTTTAGGGACCTCCAGGAAGCATTTAGGGGTCTCCAGAGACCTCCCGGGGACCTTCAAGGGCCTCAGGGAACCTCCAGGGACCTCAAATAGCGTCTAGGGGGCTTCCAGGGACATCCGGGGGGTCTACGGACACCTCCAGTTGCCTCTAGGGACACCCGGAAGACCTCCAGGGGTCTTCAGGGGAACTCCAGGGGTCTCCAGGAACCTCAAAGGGCCTCTAGGAGGCCTCCAGGGACATCCTAGGGCCTCTAGGAGGCCTCCAGGGACATCCTAGGGGCCTCCAGGGGTCTCCAGGAACCTCAAAGGGCCTCCAGGGATCTCCAGGAGCCTGACGGGACCTCCAGGGACCTGCAAAGGCCTCAAGGGAACTCCAGGGACATTCAGGTGGCCTCTAGGAGCCTTTAGGGACCTCCAGGAGGCATTTAGGGGTCTCCAGGTACCTCCAAGGGCCTCCAGGGACCTCCCGAGACATCCAGAAGACCTCCAGGGGCCTCCAGAGACCCGCCGGGGAATTTCAGGGGGCCTCCAGGGGCCCCCAGGAACCTTTAGGGGTCTCCAGGGGCCTCCAGGTACCTCGAGGGGACATCCAGGGGCAACAGGAGGCCTCCAGAGACCTCCAAGGGCCTTTAGGGACCTCCAGGAGGCCTTTACGGGTATCCAGGGACCTCCAGCGGCCTCCAGAGACCTCCAGGGAATTTTAAGGGGCATCCAGAGGCCTCCGGGAACCTTTAGGGCTCTCCAGGGGCCTCCAAGGACCACCAGGGGCCTCCAAGGACCACCAGGGGCCTCCAGGGACATCACGATGCCTCTAGAGAGCCTCCAGGGTCCTCCTGGGACCTCCAGAGACCTCAAAGGAATTTCAGGGGGCCTCCAGGGGCCTCAGGGGACCGCCAGAGACCTCCAGGGACTTCTAAGGAACCTCGAAGTGCCTCCAGAGACCTCCAGGGAACTCCAGGGGGCCACCGGGGACGTCAAAGGGCCTCTAGGAGGCATCTGGGGACATCCTAGGGGCCTCCAAAGACCTCCCGGGATCTCCAGGAGCCTCAAGGGAACTCCAGGGACATTCAGGTGTTCTCCAGGGGCCTCCAGGGGCCTTTAGGGACCTCCAGGAAGCATTTAGGGGTCTCCAGAGACCTCCCGGGGACCTTCAAGGGCCTCAGGGGACCTCCAGGGACCTCAAATAGCGTCTAAGGGGCTTCCAGGGACATCCTGGGGGTCTACGGATACCTCCAGTTGCCTCTAGGGACACCCAGAAGACCTCCAGGGGCCTTCAGGGGAACTCCAGGGGTCTCCAGGAACCTCAAAGGGCCTCTAGGAACCTCAAAGGGCCTCTAGGAGGCCTCCAGGGACATCCTAGGGCCTCTAGGAGGCCTCCAGGGACATCCTAGGGGCCTCCAGGGGTCTCCAGGAACCTCAAAGGGCCTCCAGGGATCTCCAGGAGCCTGACGGGACCTCCAGGGACCTGCAAAGGCCTCAAGGGAACTCCAGGGACATTCAGGTGGCCTCTAGGAGCCTTTAGGGACCTCCAGGAGGCATTTAGGGGTCTCCAGGTACCTCCAAGGGCCTCCAGGGACCTCCCGAGACATCCAGAAGACCTCCAGGGGCCTCCAGAGACCCGCCGGGGAATTTCAGGGGGCCTCCAGGGGCCCCCAGGAACCTTTAGGGGTCTCCAGGGGCCTCCAGGTACCTCGAGGGGACATCCAGGGGCAACAGGAGGCCTCCAGAGACCTCCAAGGGCCTTTAGGGACCTCCAGCGGCCTCCAGAGACCTCCAGGGAATTTTAAGGGGCATCCAGAGGCCTCCAGGAACCTTTAGGGCTCTCCAGGGGCCTCCAAGGACCACCAGGGGCCTCCAGGGACATCACGATGCCTCTAGAGAGCCTCCAGGGTCCTCCTGGGACCTCCAGAGACCTCAAAGGAATTTCAGGGGGCCTCCAGGGGCCTCAGGGGACCGCCAGAGACCTCCAGGGACTTCTAAGGAACCTCGAAGTGCCTCCAGAGACCTCCAGGGAACTCCAGGGGGCCACCGGTGACGTCAAAGGGCCTCTAGGAGGCATCTGGGGACATCCTAGGGGCCTCCAAAGACCTCCCGGGATCTCCAGGAGCCTCAAGGGAACTCCAGGGACATTCAGGTGTTCTCCAGGGGCCTCCAGGGGCCTCTAGGGACCTCCAGGAAGCATTTAGGGGTCTCCAGAGACCTCCCGGGGACCTTCAAGGGCCTCAGGGGACCTCCAGGGACCTCAAATAGCGTCTAAGGGGCTTCCAGGGACATCCTGGGGGTCTACGGATACCTCCAGTTGCCTCTAGGGACACCCAGAAGACCTCCAGGGGCCTTCAGGGGAACTCCAGGGGTCTCCAGGAACCTCAAAGGGCCTCTAGGAACCTCAAAGGGCCTCTAGGAGGCCTCCAGGGACATCCTAGGGCCTCTAGGAGGCCTCCAGGGACATCCTAGGGGCCTCCAGGGGTCTCCAGGAACCTCAAAGGGCCTCCAGGGATCTCCAGGAGCCTGACGGGACCTCCAGGGACCTGCAAAGGCCTCAAGGGAACTCCAGGGACATTCAGGTGGCCTCTAGGAGCCTTTAGGGACCTCCAGGAGGCATTTAGGGGTCTCCAGGTACCTCCAAGGGCCTCCAGGGACCTCCCGAGACATCCAGAAGACCTCCAGGGGCCTCCAGAGACCCGCCGGGGAATTTCAGGGGGCCTCCAGGGGCCCCCAGGAACCTTTAGGGGTCTCCAGGGGCCTCCAGGTACCTCGAGGGGACATCCAGGGGCAACAGGAGGCCTCCAGAGACCTCCAAGGGCCTTTAGGGACCTCCAGCGGCCTCCAGAGACCTCCAGGGAATTTTAAGGGGCATCCAGAGGCCTCCAGGAACCTTTAGGGCTCTCCAGGGGCCTCCAAGGACCACCAGGGGCCTCCAGGGACATCACGATGCCTCTAGAGAGCCTCCAGGGTCCTCCTGGGACCTCCAGAGACCTCAAAGGAATTTCAGGGGGCCTCCAGGGGCCTCAGGGGACCGCCAGAGACCTCCAGGGACTTCTAAGGAACCTCGAAGTGCCTCCAGAGACCTCCAGGGAACTCCAGGGGGCCACCGGTGACGTCAAAGGGCCTCTAGGAGGCATCTGGGGACATCCTAGGGGCCTCCAAAGACCTCCCGGGATCTCCAGGAGCCTCAAGGGAACTCCAGGGACATTCAGGTGTTCTCCAGGGGCCTCCAGGGGCCTCTAGGGACCTCCAGGAAGCATTTAGGGGTCTCCAGAGACCTCCCGGGGACCTTCAAGGGCCTCAGGGGACCTCCAGGGACCTCAAATAGCGTCTAAGGGGCTTCCAGGGACATCCTGGGGGTCTACGGATACCTCCAGTTGCCTCTAGGGACACCCAGAAGACCTCCAGGGGCCTTCAGGGGAACTCCAGGGGTCTCCAGGAACCTCAAAGGGCCTCTAGGAGGCCTCCAGGGACATCCTAGGGGCCTCCAGAGACCTCCAGGGATCTCCAGGAGCCTGAAGGGAACTCCAGGGACCTGCAAAGGCCTCAAGGGAACTCCAGGGACATTCAGGTGGCCTCTAGGAGCCTTTAGGGACCTCCAGGAGGCATTTAGGGGTCTCCAGGTACCTCCAAGGGCCTCCAGGGACCTCCCGAGACATCCAGAAGACCTTCTGGGGCCTCCAGAGACCCCCCCAGGGAATTTTAGGGCGCCTCCAGGGGCCCCCTTGAACCTTTAGGGGTCTCCAGGGGCCTCCAGGTACCTCGAGGAGACATCCAGGGGCAATAGGAGGCCTCCAGAGACCTCCAGGGGCCTTTCGGGACCTCCAGGAGGCCTTTACGGGTATCCAGGGACCTCCAGCGGCCTCCAAGGGCCTCCAGAGACCTCCAGGGAATTTCAAGGGGCATCCAGAGGCCTCCAGGAACCTTTAGGGCTCTCCAGGGGCCTCCAGGTACATCAAAATGCCTCTAGAGAGCCTCCAGGGTCCTCCTGGGACCTCCAAGCGCCTCCAGAGACCTCAAGGGAATTTCGGGGGGCCTCCTGGGGCCTCGAGAGGCCTTAGGGGACCGCCAGAGACGTCCAGGGACTTCTAAGGGGTCTCCAAGTGCCTCCAGAGACCTCCAGGGGCCTACGGGGACCTCAAAGGGCCTCTAGGAGGCCTCTGGGGACATCCTAGGGGCCTCCACAGACCTCCAGGGATCTCTAGGAGCCTCAAGGGGCCTCCAGAAACCTCCAAGGGCCTCAAGGGAACTCCAGGGACATTCAGGTGGCCTCCAGGGGCCTTTAGGGACCTCCAGGAGGCATTTAGGGGTCTCTAGAGACCTCCCGGGGGACCTTCAAGGGCCTCCAGGGACTTCAAATAGCCTCTAGGGGGCTTCCAGGGACATCCTGGGGCCTCCGGATACCTCCAGGGCGAATCTAGGGACACCCAGAAGGCCTCCAGGGGCCTTCAGATAACTCCAGGGGTCTCCAGGAACCTCCAAGGGCCTCTAGGAGGCCTCCAGGGACATCCTAGGGGCCTCCAGAGACCTTCAGGGGTCTCCAGGGATCTCTAGGAGCCTCAAGGGACCTCCAAAGATCTCAAGGGAACTCCAGGGACATTCAGGTGGCCTCTAGGAGCCTTTAGGGACCTCCAGGAGGCATTTAGGGGTCTCCAGGGGACCTTCAAGGGCCTCCAGGGACCTCCCGAGACATCCAGAAGACCTCCGGGGGCCCCGGAGACCCCCCAGGGAATTTCAGGGGGCCTCCAGGGGCCCCCAGGAACCTTTAGGGGTCTCTAGGAGGCTCCAGGGGCCTCCAGGTACCTCGAGAGGGCATCCAGAAGACCTCCAAGGGGCCTCCAGAGACCCCCCCCCCCAAGGAATTTCAGGGGGCCTCCAGGGGCCCCCAGGAACCTTTAGGGGTCTCCAGGGGCCTTCAGGTACCTCGAGGGGACATCCAGGGGCAACACGAGACCTCCAGACACCTCCAGGGGCCTTATGGGACCTCCAGGAGGCCTTTACGGTATCCAGGGACCTCCAGCGGCCTCCAAGGGCCTCCAGAGACCTCCAGGGAATTTCAAGGGGCATCCAGAGGCCTCCGGGAACCTTTAGGGCTCTCCAGGGGCCTCCAGGGACCACCAGGGGCCTCCAGGGACATCAAGATGCCTCTAGAGAGCCTCCAGGGTCCTCCTGGGACCTCCAAGCGCCTCCAGAGACCTCAAGGGAATTTCAGGGGGCCTCCAGGGGCCTCGAGAGGCCTTAGGGGACCGCCAGAGACGTCCAGGGACTTCTAAGGGGTCTCCAAGTGTTTCCAGAGACCTCCAGGGGCCTATGGGGACCTCAAAGGGCCTCTAGGAGGCCTCTGGGGACATCCTAGGGGCCTCTATACCTTTTTCTATATTAGGTACTTTTCTACATATCATAAAAATGTAGAAAAGTACCTAATATAGAAAAACCTAATTAAATACAATAGGTAATTATCAAAAAAAGGCACCAATCCGGGAAGAGGTAAAATAGGTATATGTACAAATTTGTAAAATAAATTCCAACATATGTTCCTACTCTACATTTTTATGAAAACTAGTTACCCTCTCCTACATCTGTGAGAATCTATTGCTATAAATTTGTAACTTTACCTTTTCAAATAGGTACTTTTCTATCCTTATGAAAATTAGGCTTCCACATTTGTTGGTCTATATTACTACAAATTTGTACATATACCTAGTCATATAGGTATTGCATATTCAAATGGGTATGTTTATACATATTCTTATAAAAAATAGATACCATTTTCTACATTTGTGGGACTCTTATTACTATAAATTTGTACTTTTACCTATTCAAATGTATTTTTCTATCCTTATGAAAATTAGTCTTCGACATGTTGGACTATTATTGCAAATTTGAACATATACCTATTCTAACTATTCAAATAGGTACTTTTACTATCCTTATGAAAATTAGTCTTCTACATTGGACTGTTATTGCAAATTTAAACATACACCTATGCTACCTATTCAAATAGGTATTTTCTACCTATTGAAATAGATACTTTTTCTATCCTTGTAAAAATTAGTGTTCTACGTTTGTTGGACTATTATTGCAAACTTGAACATATACCTATTCAAATAGGTACTACCTATTCAAATAGGTACTACCTATTCAAATAGGTACTACCTATTCAAATAGGTACTACCTATTCAAATAGGTACTCTTTCTATCCTTATGAAAGTAATTCTTCTACGTTTGTTGGACTATTATTGCAAATTTGAACATATACCTATTCAAATAGGTAGTACCTATTTGAATAGGTAGTACCTATTCAAATAGGTACTTTCTACCTATTCAAATAGGTACTTTTTCTATCCTTTTCCAAGTTGTTTTCCACATTTGTTGGACTTTATTATTGCAAATGTGTACATGTACTACCTATTTGAATAGGTACTACCTATTTGAATAGGTACTACCTATTTGAATAGGTACTACCTATTTGAATAGGTACTACCTATTCAAATAGGTACTCTTTCTATCCTTATGAAAGTAATTCTTCTACGTTTGTTGGACTATTATTGCAAATTTGAACATATACCTATTCAAATAGGTAGTACCTATTTGAATAGGTAGTACCTATTCAAATAGGTACTTTCTACCTATTCAAATAGGTACTTTTTCTATCCTTTTCCAAGTTGTTTTCCACATTTGTTGGACTTTATTATTGCAAATGTGTACATGTACTACCTATTTGAATAGGTACTACCTATTTGAATAGGTACTACCTATTTGAATAGGTACTACCTATTTGAATAGGTACTACCTATTCAAATAGGTACTCTTTCTATCCTTATGAAAGTAATTCTTCTACGTTTGTTGGACTATTATTGCAAATTTGAACATATACCTATTCAAATAGGTAGTACCTATTTGAATAGGTAGTACCTATTCAAATAGGTACTTTCTACCTATTCAAATAGGTACTTTTTCTATCCTTTTCCAAGTTGTTTTCCACATTTGTTGGACTTTATTATTGCAAATGTGTACATGTACTACCTATTTGAATAGGTACTACCTATTTGAATAGGTACTACCTATTTGAATAGGTACTACCTATTCAAATAGGTACTTTCTACATATCCTTGTAAACACTAGTCTTCTACATTTGTGGGAATTTAATAATACAAATTGGTTCATGTACCTATTTATCATCATGGGAACATTCATGCACAATAATGCAAGGGTAATGAAAAAGGACTTGCTAGTGCACACGCACCCGAAACGTAACTCCAAGTTAAATGTATTCGTAGCCATGCAGTCACCTATTCTACAAAAAACCTGCAGGAAGTTTTTTGTACATCCTATAATTGTCCAGAGTTACGTAGTGCAAAAAAAACGGCAACGAATGTTATGAAGAGCCTTTGATGGGTCCTCGAGACCCTCCCTTCCCCATTCAGAGGCTTTGGTTTTCTCGTCTTCCTGGCTAAATAACAGATTCGAGGCTAAAGGACTGAGGAGGAAGACGAGTAGTCCCTTTGTAACGTGCAGGTGGGACTAATAAGGGAACTGCTTCATGTTCTCTGTTTTGTGGCATCATGGCCTCATTTTCTATGCTGTGTTTACTTTGTAGATTCTATGTTTAGGTCCCCCCCCCCCCTTTTTTTTAGGGACAATGAAGAATCCCCTGCTGCTTGTATTTCTTCAGCAGGGAGGGGGGGGGGGGTGCCTCTGGCAGGCTTACAATATCTTGCAAGGATGTAGTGTGGATTAAACTGGGAGAGCTTTCTAAGTAGCACCACAAAGCCACCATATTAGCCATCCCAGAAAGATTACAGAGACCCTAGAATTTATTTATAATTGTTGGTAACATAACCACTGTTTACACTGCAACTACTGTATGTAACATTACACATTGTACTTATTTTAGAAACGCTGCAGAACTTTCAATATTAAACATTACAGGGCAAGTAATTATCAAAAGAAGGCACCAAACCGGAAAGGCTATGTAAGGTAATTATCAAGAGGGCACCAAACCGGGAAGTTTATGCAATTATCAAAAAGAAGGCACCAAACCAGGAAGGCTATGTAGCACCATCAAATGTGTGGAATAATCAGAGGCCGCTAAATATCACCAAGGATGCAAATACGAGAACAGAAATGCATAAGGTGAACGATATTAAAAGCATCTGATTCACCAAGAATTCCATTGAGGGACAAGTGACTGCGAGGGACGGTCGGAAAGCAAGATACACACTCGTCCTGGAAGTCAGGACATTCAACAAGGATATGCACAACTGTGAGAGGGACAGTGCAATTTGGACAATAAGGAGCAGGGCGGCACTCCATTAAGTGACCGTGAATTAGGCGCGTAGGGCCAATACGCAACCTTGCTAGAGCCGTTTCCCACCGCTGGTTACGGTGGTAGGAGGGCCACGGGGAGACACTACACTACGAGTACGCAGTTTGTTACCAACAACAGAAGACAACATTCCTCCAATCCTGCCAACAGGCAAGGATGGAGGAATGAATAACCGAATAAAAGTCGGAATAAGGAATGCCTTTACAGGAGATGGGACAAGAGCGGACAACTTCCCTAGCGGCAGCATCCGCACGCTCATTTAAACACAAATATGGCTGGGGACCCAGCAAATCTCTACGGATTTAAATTTACTGGAGATAAACATCCAATGTTGAATCTCGACGACCACCGGATGAACTGGATTAAAGGACTCCAGAGCCACGAAGGCATTGCGAGAATCAACTACAACCACAAAGGAGGATTGACAGTGAGAAAGCAGGAGACGAAGAGCATGGAGAATACATGTTCTGTTCTGTTCTGTTGAACGCATAAAGTTCTGCCGTGAAGATGCTAATCGACTCTTCCACAGAGGGAAGGAAGTAATCCTGTCAGGACCCAATGTAATGGGAGCTACAGTCTGGTCTTCCATCACAGTCCGACTCTGGGACCTGGTCGCCCACCCCATGAGCCTGGGTAAGAGAGGTTGTTTCGTTTTCCCATACAGCATTCGTTCTAAGTGGATGGCTGGGTGTCCAGGCTGGGGCGAAAAGGGATAATGAGGTCTTGGCACCAGTGTGGGAGAGTGGATGAAGCAGGAGGACTCCCCTGTTAAAAAGGGGGAGCACCACTAGGGACGACGCACCCCTTCCTGCACTGGCCCGCGCTCGACCTCCCTGGCTCCCCTGGTAGGTGGTATCCCTTGGTTCCAGGGCCCAAGGGATAATGAGATAATGGGGATAACTGGGGCCCTGGAACCAAGGGATACCACCTACCAGGGGAGCCAGGAAGGTCGAGCGCGGGCCAGTGCAGGAAGTGGTGCGTCGTTCCCAGTGGTACTCCCCCTTTTTAACAGGGAAGTCCTCCTGCTTCATCCACTCTCCCACACTGGTGCTAAGACCTCATTATCCTTATTTGCCCCAGCCTGGACACCCAGCCATCCACTTAGGGCAGCCCCTCAGGGGCGACCCCTCCAGTGGGCGGTACTGTGACTCAAGGACCCTACATGGTGCCCTTCTGCATGTACAGCACCCAAAGAGGGGCAGGAGAGGGAGCGAAGGCAACCCTCACCAGTCCCAGGGAGGTGTACGTGAGCCCCTCACCATGAAAAGGCAACACGATGGAGGAGGGGATCCTCGTACAAACTATATTTATAAGTATCATTCACTTAATTAACTTTTGGTATCCAACACACAGCATTTCGTTCAGACACTGAACACAATTTCTGCCAAGAAAAATTTGACTATCATATTCCCATTGCCGACTGACTTCTTACATCGCTTCATGGGCCATGATGAATCAACAGACACCAGCTGTTTCTGCAATGCTGCCTTCTGAAAAAAAAAAAAAATTACACACTTTAAACAAAACTTTGGGAACTACCTCCTACACTGCCTAGGTATGGCAGTGTGGGTAGCAAGGTATGGGGGATACAGTAGTTCATAACATAATAAATAACAAGTTAGTTTTTGTGGGATATTCTGATGGTTTTATCTATGTCTAATGTTATGAGGGAAATATTTGGTAAAGTTCTGCCAGTGACAAGTTTATACACTGGGATGTTGGCCAAAATGTTTAGAGCCCCATTGATTTTGTATGTTTTACTTTTATTCCACATGCAAACTTTTGAATTTAAGACTATTGACTTTCCAGTACTTTCAGCAGTGTATATATTAATTTAAAATTTTTAACATTTCATGTAACTTATCATGTTCCAAGTTCCTATGACCACTTTCTATAAAATTTGCATCCATTGGGATGAGAAATGGTCACTTATGGAGGTCATCAAGAACCCGCCACGTGAGATCCAAGTAAAGGGACAACGAGCAGAGAGAAAGATCAAGACAGGAAAGGGTGTGAGTCCAAGAGTCCACATGAGTATGCTTACCAGAATTCAGAAGAGACAGGGAAGAAGAGAGAACGAACGGTTCGAGAAGGCAGCATCGATTGTTTGTCAGAACATCACCCCACAGGGTATGTCGACAGTTTAAATCACCCAACAGGAGCACTGGCTCAGGCAAGGAGTCCAGGAGGTGCTTAAGATCAGGAAAAGAAAGCGGGACATTTGTGGGGAGATAAATGGAACAGACTGTATACCATTTACTCACAAAAACACAGGCAGCAGAACAATGTATAGGCGATGGAAAAAAGTAGGGGAGACGAAGAGAATATCAGAACGAATCAAGAGAGCAGTAGAGTTATGGGGGGGGGAGGGGGAGAGAGAAAGGAATAACCACGAAAGTGACCAGGACAAGCACCAAGCATTGACTCCTGGAGACAAACACAAAGTGGTGAAAACTGTGTAATCAGAAGTTGGAGTTCATGGAAGTTAGCATAAAATCCATGAATATTCCACTGAAGAATAGACATTATCAAAAAGAGAAAGGACAGGAACACAGAAAAATGAAGACACAAAGGTAAAGAAGAACACAGTATATTAAATAAGATCAGGATCAGGGTTAGGGAACATGAGTAAACTTAGTAAGGATGGAGGGAAGGGAGGACAGACCAGAGGCGGACCGACGGGGTCCAGAGGAGGAAACAACCGAGAGGGGCAGTCAAGGACAGCAGGAGGAGGAGGGGGGGGGGGGTAGAAACCAGGGAGCGCAACTCGGCAATGGCAGAAACCCAAAGGGAATCGGGGGCTAAACAAACTTCCATAGCCGGGATAGGGGGTACGACCAGTGAAATGGGAGTGGATGTAGTGATAGAGTAAGAGATGGGAAGGGAGGGGGGGGGCGAGGAAAGAAAGTGATGCCTTCTTACCCGCTGGGGAGAAGAGCCAGGCTTACGTTTCTGACTCAAAAAGACAGGTGTTCCAGTAACAACATACTGGGCAACAGACTCAATGGTCTCATCAGAAGAAGAACGGGGGCAAACATGAAGATTGCTGGGATGATGATGGACAACAGCCTGGACAGACAGGCGGCATGGAGGGCCAAGAGACTGGAGGGCTAGGAAGAAGGATCGGGGGGAGATGGGAAAGAAGAGACAGGAAACATGGTGCACTGGGTAGGAAGGGGGGAAAACTCCAGATGGAGAACCAAGAGGGAGACCCTTTGGGACAGAACGTAAAGGAACAGGGGAGGAGGCGGTGGGTATGTCTACATCCAAGGCCTGGAAACGGTTGTGTGACCGAGGAAGGTGGGAAGGACAAGGAGAGGTAGAATGCAACACGCAAGCATAAGATACGCCAGTGAAAGGGTGAAGACGGCGGACTTGGCATCTCACTTCAAGAAAAGTCAAACGATCCCTGTGTTTCAAGTTGAGGACGGCTTCCTCAAGCTTGTAGTGTATATACGTGCGGGAGAAGATAGGGTGGGCCTCACCGCAATTGAGACAGCGAGCCTGGGGAGAGGAGCAATCTGTCTTAGAGTGGTCAATGCCCCCACACATGGGGCACAGAGACAAAACTTGAGTATTTGAGGGCACCGAGCCCAAAATTACAGCACTTATTACAAAGTCTAGGAGAGGGGATGTACTCCTGAACGGGGCACCTGGCACCAGCAAGAATGATAGAGGGCGGAAGGGGTCCTACTATCTTGATTTTCACAACTCGAAGGGGCTGATGACGATGACCACGAGGGGGTCGAGTGAACGTGTCCACCTGGAGGACAGGATGGCCTTGAGCTTCGAGGATATGTTTAATATCCTCATGGTCCTATCCTTTTAGGTCCTGAACACCAGTTGCAATATGTGGGAGGAGAACAGAGTCAACACTGGCATTTAACCAAGCATTTTTGGAGACCCCGAACAGGAGTCTCCCCAATGCAGGACAATGCGGCTAAGCAGGTAGCTGCATCCCAAGAAGGATCAGCGACTACACGTGTACTGAAACGGGTGGGGTTAAAAGTAACAGAGGCATCTACCGAATCAACAAGGTGTTTATGGAGGGAGAAATCGTCAGGTGGTGTAGAATCCGGATGGAGGAAAAAGTATTTAGCCCACGAAGCAGGACCAAACAAAAAGTTGTACTTATTAGTATGGGAAGGGATCGTGCGAATTTAGCCGTGGCAGGAACGGCATTGAGAACCCCCAGACAGAGAGGGAGTAAAAGGTGCAGTAGTCACAATGAGAGACTGAGCCGTGTCAAGGGACAAGGTGGTCCCCGCTGGGGGCTTGGGGCTTGACCCAACCACAGAAGGGAGGGGAGCCAAGGGAAGCAGTCAGGAGGGTCAGAGGAGCACCTAGGTCTGGGCCCAATGTAGCGAGGACTACAGAGCCCGGTCTTCCAACACAGTCCGACTCGGAGGCTTGGTCGCCCACCCCACGAGCCTGAAAAGTCATAGGAGCAACAGTATTCAGCGACATGAAAATGAGAGGTAATACTTTCGTTCACGAATGTGCCCCCGTACCCACCACAGAGCCAAAATTAGAGCATAGGACACCGAACAAGAGATATGTTGCCAGTCTTTCCGGGGCCCCCCAGGGGTGCGTCGTGAGTATGCTCCCCACAAACGCCACCTTAAGAACCGTCGAGATCGGGTTCAGTGACGAAAGCAGCATTGACAATAAAAGCGTCCCCTCGCTCACGACGTTGGGTACCACAGTTCTATGGGCGAGAGAGTACGCCTCCCCAAACACCCGGGTGTCAAAACATAAGTAGTTCGAAAGAATAATCAAGACTGGCAAAAGGTTGGCAGGAAATGACAATTAGAAAGAAGAGAGAAATTAAGGGGGGGAAGGGGAAATGACAGTTAGAAAGGTGAAGAGAGGAATTAAGGGGGAGAAGGGGGGGAATTAAACACAAGGAAAAGGAAAAGACATCTGGTAAAATTGAAGACAGCGGCAGAAGCATAAGGCTTCAAAACAACAGAGGACTGACCCATGGAGCATCACACACTGGCAGCCACCCACCAAGCCCCCTCACGACGACAACGGGCCAGAAAGGGAGGGGGTTACAAGCTCAAGCAATAATTACACACACACACAATATAAATATATATATATATATATATATATATATATATATATATATATATATATATATATATATATATATATATATATATATTATATATATATATATAATTACACAATATTTAATATATTAATTTTATATAAAATATATATAATATATTAATATATTTTAATTATATATATATATTATATTTTAATTATATATATTATATATATATATATTATATTTTAATTATATATATTATATATATATAATATATATAATATCGGACAATCAAGAAAATGCATGTTTTCTTGGTCACAAAGTTGACACAGACGATGAGTGACTAACTTGCCTGAAGATATGATGAACAAACTACAACGTTTCGGGGTCCGTCCTGGATCATCATCAACTCCATTATGATACTGGACCATCATCGTTTCGGTCCAAGACGGATCGAAACGTCGACTCTTCAGCTTCTGACGTGTCATTTGGTCATCAAAGTTGACAACTTTTGAGACAGCTCCTGCCACATGCGTCACGTGAATGGAACAGTCATCATCTGCTTCCGTCTTCCTCTCTGGCCAATCATCTCGGGTTCCCTAGTTATGAGACGAGGTCATACACCACTCTCCTGTTGAAATTTTAATTCTTAAATATATTGTTTGATATATAACATGTCTCGCATAATATTTTACAATTTATTTCACCCTGTCCTCTCACTTAATATTTTACATCTTTTATAGAGTCTAATGTTAAAAATGTGACGTGTTTCTAACATCTAAAACACTGAAACATTGACGTTCTCTATGCATCGTCCTTCATATGTTTAACGTTAGGCATAATATTTGCCGTTTTTATGGAACAGTTGCATGGGGACGGGGGAAGGGGGGAATGAATTACAGCTCTTGGTCTCCACCTCTCAGCGTCACAAACCTCATTCCCTCCTCGATTTCATCTTCACATGTTACCGTTCATCCTCTCCTTTCACCTCGTTCGTCCACCTTCACTTTCCCGGCCCTCTGTCTGTCCCCCCCCCCCCATGTCAGCAGCTGCACCTCCTCCCTGCCCCATTCTGTATTCTATGTACATGCACTCGTGTACATGCACTCGTGTACATGCACTCGTGTACATACACTCGTGTACATACACTCGTGTACATGTACTCTATACCTCTCTTCCACCATCCCCACGTGCCCAATCCACCACAATTCTGGACTAATACCCCGCACCCTCTCGTCTGCGGAGGTGGTTGAGCTGGGCGTGGTCAGCTCTGTTACAGCCACGGCCTTCGAAACCCGCCACCGTCCTTCACATAACCACTTTTTGCCCCTCTCCTTTTTTGTTGGGTGGGGGGGGGGGGAGGGATTCTTTGTAACTTTTTACCGTTTGCATCAAAAGGCTAAATAATGCTGAGAAAATCAAATACCTATAGCTACTGTATGGGTATTTTGAAGTGTAATATTTGCTCGAGGTAACAGATGGACCCTCCAGATTTTATCTGTTACGTAATCAACTATTAACTAAACACTAACCCCCATCACTGCTGAAACTATTAGTCATGCAAGCCATCTCCACCCACAACCTTAAAATCCGATTCGAATGATGAACTTTAAATCAACCATAACTGTTACAAAGAGATTACTAGGCGGGACAGCAAGAGCTACACCTCACTTCCCTGTGAAGTTTCTCTGTGAAGTAGTAGTACACCGTCACCCAGCCGCTGTCTACCAGCTGGCCCCCACCTAAAACAAACCAGTCTAATGACGACCCGACAACCCCACCAACTTCTCAAGGCCAGCCAAAGATCAATCCACCTCCCCACCCACACCCTGCTACTTCTTGCTTCTTGAGGTTATCTTGAGATGATTTCGGGGCTTTAGTGTCCCCGCGGCCCGGTCCTCGACCAGGCCTCCACTCCCAGGAAGCAGCCCGTGACAGCTGACTGACACCCAGGTACCTATTTTACTGCTAGGTAACAGGGGCATAGGGTGAAAGAAACTCTGCCCATTATTTCTCGCCGGCGTCCGGGATCGAACCCAGGACCACAGTATCACAAGTCCAGCATGCTGTCCGCTCGGCTGACCGGCTTCCTTATTTACTATACATATCTATCTATAACTACCACACACAACCTGCTAGAACAGCCATCACGTTGGTAGGGGGGGGGGTAGATATGGCTATTTACCAATTACCACTTGAATGGTCTACCATCCACAAACACTAATGATAAGACTGATAGACATACTAACACATTTTGTATAGTTTCTGACGGAACTTCACTATAACCGAATACTGAAGTGGACCTCGCCACACTAAGACTCAACACGTAGGGCAGACATGATAATGACATACAAGATCTCATGAAAAATTCACGAAGTATACAGAAGCGACTAATACCAAAATTAAAAGACAATTATGTAAACTAGAAAGATGTCCAAAATAACTAGAGTAAGAAACCTACATAAATGGACCACATCAGTGTTTTAAATGTTGATTAAATTCAGTTTTAAAGGAAATACGCAAATGAAAGAAACCTAATTGTACTAAACCTTGCAAGTACATATAGGATGGCTAGGAGACTATCAGTCAAGGATATCTATCATTTCATGATAGATATCCACTATCCACGTGATAACCACTATCATGGATATCACGCCCTCAAAACATTACCATAACTCTCATAAACCAATACGTCATCTTCAATAGTATATTTCGCATTTTGACGTATAAATTCCCCCCCCCCTCCCACCCAAAAAAAATAAACACTAACGAACTAAACAAAATCATACCAGCTTGCACAATTGATATGTCCCTCTTTCTCTTCGTGGGTCCATGGTTTGCTTACCTTCAATTACTTTACTACAATATTGTATTCACGTTTTGAACTCTCGGGTCCCATGGGCTGTGCCTGCATGAGTGTCCTCAAGATTAGTACCGCTAGCCGAAGGTTATCGAAGGCCAAACACCAGCCACGCGAGTCCTGTAATACGCACTTGGTTTCCAAGAAAAAGATCATGGGGACGATTCCCGTACATTTCCTTGCACCCAGTGCCTCTGTACACCTACCATGAAGGTCTGACCCACGAGTTAGGCAACTGATGTCGGTTACATTTTTGGGAAGGTCAGTAGTTGGCCCAAGGGATGTGGGGGGCACCTTCATAAGTGTGCCCTTGCCGATATGAGGAAACTCACGACACAGACAAAACTACCCAACTAATTATCATAATAATGCACCAAGCCAGGAAGATCATGTACTACCATCTGTATTGCTAGATGTTCTGAGCGCTAAATATCTATCAGGATGCCAATATGAAAACATGTAAGGTGAATGCTGTCAAGGGAATCTGATTCACCAAGCATTCTCTTAAGGGACAAATGTTCTCGACGGACATTAGGAAACCAACACATACGGTCATCATGACAATTGGGACACGCAGACCACAGGATGCATAGGAGATGCACCATATACGTTTCATCGGGAAACACCACAGTGCATCTAACACCATCGGCACACTTACACCCATCTCTGAAAAAGGCAACAGAATTTAAGTGAGAAGATAAATATTCTAGAAAAAGCCACTTCATAACAAGAGGAGTGGTAGAAGACTTTATTATGAAAGGTCAAAGTCCTGCAAAACTTTGCAAGTGCTACCCTCTATGGAGGTAACAATGGAACGACAAGAGGGAACACATTGCTAATAAAATCTCTCTCTTACAGGGAGGCCTGTAAGACACACATCCGAACAGAAAAAGGAAGGTGATGAAAGGGAACGGACCCATCAGAGGGGCAACTGTGAGAATAAAGATGTTGCCGAGAATCTTGCAAAGTAGCGAGGGCAGTAACTGTATTTACGATCCTTCAGCGACAAGAAATCTGTTTCAACTCACAAGCTCTGGATAGGGAACAAAAGAAAGGCAAAACCCAGCCTGTTGCAGATCATCAAAACAAGGACCATGAAACGAGTAGTCAGTGCAGCCATAATCCACTTTAGACAGCAGCAAAGACCACTGCAAAGAGAGGAGGGTGCATCTATCACCACCCCAGGAAGTATTGGACATTCATTGATCATTGATCTCGGAGGTAAGATATGTGGAGGTAGGGACCAAAGCAAACTCCAAAATTTGAGCCTAATCCTTATAGAGAAGGGGGTGATTACCATACAAGGACAATGGGGGACGAATAACTATCTGCCTACAAGTGCAATTCATTGCACAAGTCTTAAATGTACACAACCTAAACACATAATTGGTGGCCGAGAACCACACACGATCCATCATAAGGGACCCATCAAACACCACCATCTCACGGGTACATCCTAAATATACACCCCGTAATCATTTCCTTTGGAACGGACACTCCGTCGATATCAGCATCAGCAAGAAAAGCGTGGTTTCACATAACAGTTTCCCCATCACTCAAATTTGTCAGGTACTCTAGTTCTACAGATGAGAGGATCCTGTCTCAATTCACCCCGGCATCAAAACATAACTAATCAAATTAAAGAATAATCAAGATCGGAACCAACAACCTTAAAGAAGAGGTAGAGAGGAACAAACTAGATGAAAACAGGGATCCAGCAAGCCTCCTCCCACAAAGTGCCCTCACCACAACGGCTGGAAGCGGTGGTAAGAGAGACAGACAAGTGAAGTATTTACAGTATAGTAAAAAGTATAGAAATTCCTTTACAGCAAAAAGGAATTTCCTTGGTACAGCCGAATGTCACATTACACCAATCCAACTTTATGTAGATAAACTAAATTTTCTTTTTAAATGCCTTTTAAATCTTAAATGCACTGCCATTCTCCTTACCTATCCTAGTATCATCTCAAACTCCTGTCTCCCTCTCCTAAGTCCCCTATCTACCTCTCTAGTATCACTGCCATAATACCTCACCCCCCACTCCAACATACCCCCCACAGACATCTCAAAAAATAACAATTCCCTCTGTCTTTTACCCCCCCCCCCCCACCCTTTTTCACATCACTCGTCCTCCCCCACTGAACCATGACTTGTATGTAAGTTATATTCTAAAACGTATGAAGTGTGTTGACACAATGGGTTTACGAGATGAAATGCCAATTGGAACTAAATCCACAATGACATTGAGGGTGTCGGGGTTGGGGGTATCTGTCGGTCTGTCTGTCTCTCAATTCACACAAACGAGAGGGAAGTAGGTAGGTTATTAACCAAAAATATTTTCAGTGTTTTAGTTCTTCTCTGTACTAACTGAGGCCTTTTCCTGCAGGTTACGCTAGTGATGCGACGATGGCGAACGGGGATGGGTCTCCTGCAGTACCACAGCCTCCTACTGCTGTGTTGTCTTCTGCGTGTGTCACAGAGCGCGCCCCCAGACTACAGTTTAGAAGATACTACCAGCAAAGAATTGCCTGTCAGTCCACATTACACCATCAGCTATACAACAGGGTCCAGGAGTGGAGTTGCCTCGCCCGGTGCTAGTACTTTCCAAACACAACAAGTCTTCATAAAGCCTGAGAGCGCAGAACAGCCTGACCTCAGTAGAGAGGTATTCAGGCATGGTCAACAAACTTTCTCTTCGAATGCACAACATTTTCCAGCTCCCATCTTCGCTCAAAGTTCTGGTGGGAGTCAAAGCACTGTATCTCAAGTAAATGCAGTCCCTAACCACTTTAAAAACATCCAAGCCAGCAGGTCAAACCAAAATGTAGAGTTCTCAATTGGTAGCTCTGTATTACCCAGTGTAGGAGCATCGTCTGGGACCCAAGGGGGATTTTCCTCACAATATATTGTGTTTAAGGATGATGATAACGACTCTCTTGAAGACGACGATTACACCACACGCTATGTGAGTCTAGGAAGAAGATATCATCCAGATGGGAGTGTGCCTACTTCCCCTAAAGAACTCTTCATTCCTCCAACTGCCCCAGTTGCTGCTGCCAGGACAAGTTTTAATTCTAAACAAATCTTACCAGGATTTAAAAATCCATACATATATGCTGTTGGATATTCCAACGAAGATCTAGATGGGGACGACCTTGACGACGATGACGATCTAAAACTCTATGTTGGCAAAAATTTTGTGAGCCTCAGGCGTCAGGACAGTGACGAAGAACGCATAGTCATTCACGATTCTGTTTTAAAAGACCGTTACAACTTCGTCGATAGCCAGGGCAGCATCCGGTGGGGCTACACCCTCGATGACCAATATCAGAATCAAGTCGTGAAAACAGATGGAACAATGGAAGGAAAGTTTGGATGGACAGCTCCAAATGGCCGCGAAATCAAAGTAGACTATATAGCAGACGAAGGTGGTTATAGAATACTTCCATCTTCTAGGGGTATTTTTCCAGACGATGATGAATCTGTAAAGAAGTTGAAGGAAGAGCACTTCCAGGTTCACCAAGGAATTGCAAGTGGTCGAGCTCCTTCTGATACAGCATCATTTGGTGTGCCGCTTCCCGGTGTAGAACAGCCAGGTTTACAAGTATCCCCTGAAGTTCAAACGGGCCCAGTAGGAGTCCCACTTCCTGCATTTGCGGCTGGCAGCGGTGGTCAGGTTGCACCCAGTGGCACTACAGGACCACCAGGTTATTTTTTTACTATTGATGATGACGATGACGAATTCCCGACGCCTGCTGGAGGAGGGGTGGCTCTTCCTGGATTCGGCCAAAATGGTCAAGGAGCTGGAGATACATCTTTCCAAGGCCCACCTTCAGGAGTCTCTCTGTCAGGACCCCCAGCAACAGGCATTGGTTCAACTAGCACAGGCGTGCCTCTGCCGAGTCTAGGAACCAGTGCTCAACCCGTTGGACCACCTACGTCGGGTTTTTTTGAGAAGGACGAGCAAGCTTTCGTCCTAGATGGAGGGGGTACAAGCTCTACTGTTGCAACAGCAACTCCAGGATTCGGTGAAGTAGGAGTGCCCTTGCCTGGATTTGGTGGAGCAGCAAGTCCTGGATTCGATACTGGGGCAGCAAGTCCTGGATTCGATACTGGGGCAGCAAGTCCTGGATTCGATACTGGGGCAGCAAGTCCTGGATTCGATACTGGAGCAGCAAGTCCAGGATTCGGTGAAGTAGGAGTGCCCTTACCTGGATTTGGTGGAGCAGCAAGTCCTGGATTCGATACTGGAACAGCAAGTCCTGGATTCGATACTGGAGCAGCAAGTCCTGGATTTGATACTGGAGCAGCAAGTCCTGGATTTGATACTGGAGCAGCAAGTCCTGGATTCGATACTGGAGCAACAAGTCCTGGATTCGATACTGGAGCAGCAACTCCAGGACTCGGTGAAGTAGGAGTGCCATTGCCTGGGTTTGGTGGAACAGCAAGTCCTGGATTCGATACTGGAGCAACAAGTCCTGGATTCGATACTGGAGCAACAAGTCCTGGATTCGATACTGGAGCAACAAGTCCTGGATTCGATACTGGAGCAACAAGTCCTGGATTCGATACTGGAGCAGCAACTCCAGGACTCGGTGAAGTAGGAGTGCCATTGCCTGGATTTGGTGGAACAGCAAGTCCTGGATTCGATACTGGAGCAACAAGTCCTGGATTCGATACTGGAGCAGCAACTCCAGGACTCGGTGAAGTAGGAGTGTCATTGCCTGGATTTGGTGGAGCAGCAAGTCCTGGATTCGATACTGGAGCAGCAAGTCCTGGATTCGATACTGGAGCAACAACTCCAGGATTCGGTGAAGTAGGAGTTTCTTTGCCTGGATTTGGTGGAGCAGCAAGTCCTGGATTCGATACTGGAACAACAAGTCCTGGATTCGATACTGGAGCAGCAAGTCCTGTATTCGATACTGGAGCAGCAAGGCCTGGATTCGATACTGGAGCAGCAACTCCAGGATTCGGTGAAGTAGGAGTGCCATTGCCTGGATTTGGTGGAGCAGCAAGTCCTGGATTCGATACTGGAGCAACAAGTACTGGATTCGATACTGGAGCAGCAAGACCTGTATTCGATACTGGAGCAGCAAGTCCTGGATTCGATACTGGAGCAGCAAGTCCTGGATTCGATACTGGAGCAACAACTCCAGGATTCGGTGAAGTAGGAGTTTCTTTGCCTGGATTTGGTGGAGCAGCAAGTCCTGGATTGGATACTGGAGCAGTAAGTCTAGGATTCGATACTGGAGCAGCAAGTCCAGGATTCGGTGAAGTAGGAGTTTCTTTACCTGGATTTGGAGCGAGTGGAACTTCAGGAACGAAGGTGGATGCAGGAACTCCAGGATTCGATACAGGAGCAACAAGTCCCGGATTCGGTAGCGGAACAGCAAGTACAGCTTTTGGTGGTGAAGTAGGAGTGCCTTTGCCTGGATTTGGAACGAGTGGAACTTCAGGAACGAAGACGGATGCAGGAACACCTGGATTCGACACAGGAGCAGCTAGTCCAGGATTCGATGCTGGAGCAGCAACTCCAGGATTCGGTGAAGTAGGAGTGTCATTGCCTGGATTTGGTGGAGCAGCAAGTCCTGGATTGGATACTGGAGCAGCAAGTACTGGATTCGATACTGGAGCAGCAACTCCAGGATTCGACACAGGAGCAGCTAGTCCTAAATTCGATACTGGAGCAGCAACTCCAGGAATCGATACTGGAGCAGCAAGTCCAGGATTCGGTGAAGTAGGAGTTTCTTTACCTGGATTTGGAGCGAGTGGAACTTCAGGAACGAAGGTGGATGCAGGAACTCTAGGATTCGATACTGGAGCAACAAGTCCCGGATTCGGTGAAGTAGGAGTTTCTTTACCTGGATTTGGAGCGAGTGGAACTTCAGGAACAAAGACGGATGCAGGAACTTCAGGATTCGATACTGGAGCAGCAACTCCAGGATTCGATACAGGAGCAGCAACTCCAGGATTCGGTGAAGTAGGAGTTTCTTTACCTGGATTTGGAGCGAGTGGAACTTCAGGAACGAAGGTGGATGCAGGAACTCCAGGATTCGATACTGGAGCAGCAACTCCAGGATTCGATACTGGAGCAACAAGTCCAGGATTCGGTGAAGTAGGAGTTTCTTTACCTGGATTTGGAGCGAGTGGAACTTCAGGAACGAAGGTGGATGCAGGAACTCCAGGATTCGATACTGGAGCAGCAACTCCAGGATTCGATACTGGAGCAGCAACTCCAGGATTCGATACTGGAGCAGCAACTCCAGGATTCGATACTGGAGCAACAAGTCCAGGATTCGGTGAAGTAGGAGTTTCTTTACCTGGATTTGGAGCGAGTGGAACTTCAGGAACGAAGGTGGATGCAGGAACTCCAGGATTCGATACTGGAGCAGCAACTCCAGGATTCGATACTGGAGCAACAAGTCCAGGATTCGGTGAAGTAGGAGTTTCTTTACCTGGATTTGGAGCGAGTGGAACTTCAGGAACGAAGGTGGATGCAGGAACTCCAGGATTCGATACAGGAGCAGCAACTCCAGGATTCGATACTGGAGCAACAAGTCCAGGATTCGGTGAAGTAGGAGTTTCTTTACCTGGATTTGGAGTGAGTGGAACTTCAGGAACGAAGGTGGATGCAGGAACTCCAGGATTCGATACTGGAGCAGCAACTCCAGGATTCGATACTGGAGCAACAAGTCCAGGATTCGGTGAAGTAGGAGTGTCATTGCCTGGATTTGGTGGAGCAACAAGTCCTGGATTGGATACTGGAGCAGCAAGTCCAGGATTCGGTAGCGGAACAGCAAGTACAGCATTTGGTGGTGACGTAGGAGTTTCCTTGCCAGGATTTGGAGGGAGTGGAACTTCAGGAACGAAGACGGATGCAGCAACTCCAGGATTCGACACAGGAGCAGCTAGTCCTGGATTCGATACTGGAGCAACAACTCCAGGATTCGATACTGGAGCAGCAACTCCAGGATTCGATACTGGAGCAGCAACTCCAGGATTCGGTGAAGTAGGAGTGTCATTGCCTGGATTTGGTGGAGCAGCAAGTCCTGGATTCGATACTGGAGCAGCTAGTCCTGGATTCGATACTGGAGCAGCTAGTCCAGGATTCGATACTGGAGCAGCAACTCCAGGATTCGGTGAAGTAGGAGTTTCTTTACCTGGATTTGGAGCAAGTGAAACTTCAGGATTTGCATCTGGAACTGGAACATCAAGTCCAGGATTCGATACTGGAGCAGCAGCAACTGGATTCGGTAGCGGAACAGCAAGTACAGCATTTGGTGGTGAAGTAGGAGTTCCCTTGTCTGGATTTGGGGCTGCAAGTTCAGGATCTGGAACAGAGAGCCAAGGATTGGGTACTGGCCTAGGAAGTACAGGATTTGGTTCTGGCGATACTGGCTTCGGTACAGGAACAGGTATTGCGGATGGAAGTCCCGGATTGGATAGTGGAGCAGGAGGTTCTGGGTTTGGATCTGGCGTAGGAGCATTACCTTCAGCGTCGGGTGGTGATGGAGGAAGTTTGGGGTTTAACTTTGGAGAACCAGGTGGCAGCTTCGGGTCAAGTGCTGGTACAATTAGTTCACAACCTGATTCGGAGGTCGCTCTTACGGGTGGTTCTGCAATTAATCAGGGAATTGGCGAAAGCAAAGCAAGCGAGTCTGGATTTAATGGTGGATCAACTGGGGTACCATTGCCTGGATTTGGATCTGGATTTGATACAGGAAGTTCAGGATCCTCTACAGTTTCTACAACAGGCATGCTAGATGCATCTGATGTACCTTTACAAGGGCCGCCATTCCCAATTGATTTCTCCATAGACTCAAACTTTGGATCTGGGGGTCCCCCAAGTATACAAAATTCGGTATCTACAGACACTACCATTTCTCCAAATACTGCCCCTACAACAGGTCAACAAAGAGGCCAGAAAATTTACATCAACCCAGATATCAGTGCCTTTCCGTTTTTTGAGTTAGGCCCACCTGAGCTTTCTGTAGAAGCTGCAGGTGGGCGTAAAACCCCATTTGATTCCAGTTCTAACACGATCACACACCTCTCAAAGGACGAAGATATATCCGTTTCTTCCAAAAATGACATTACAACAGACGAGACGCTATTAGTCAACTCACGTCACCAAACAGAGGATTTTATATTACTCGAACCTGAACACAAAATGAAAGATTCAATGTCAGTCGAGCCGGGTCGCAAAACGGAGGATACCGAGCCACAAGACGTGGAACAGATTTATTATGATATATATGGCCTTAAGTGGCAAAAGAAAGATTCGGGTCCACCGGAGAAATTGTCGGCTCCTAAAAACCTGGAACTTCCCAAAATCTAACTTCCGTTGTGCTAGCCTTCGATGTTATCATGAACAACGGTATTCTAAGATGTACAACAGTGATCTGACATGGTCTGCCATAAACTTTGGCACGTTAATGTCCACGTTTCAAACCATCAAGCGTTTATGAGCAAACTTGGTTACTCGAAGCCACTTGGTTACTCGAAGCCACTTGGTTACTCGAAGCCACTTGGTTACTCGAAGCCACATGATGGCAACGTGTTCTGATCTACTGTCTACAATGCTTAATTTATATTTAGCCAATGCCGTCAGCATCTAGACACAAATGTTATCAAAACATATGTTGTCTTACGTGGATACGGAATCTGTGATGTAATTTAGGTCTGTAGTTTTTAATGTATTATCCCCCCCCCCCCCCCCACCTCGTTCCTCTCTCGTCACTCTTAGTTACCTAACTCTGGTGAGTACGTATCACACAATTCACTCATTTACAGTATGTATATATTATATATTATTCAAATCAATATGAGAAAAAACTAATTCGACGTACTGATACAAAATGTACCCATTTCGCCGTCACATTTCTTTGTAATTATACCTCTTCCATTTATATGTCTGTGCCAACTGGGCCACCATCTTTATCTCTTAAGTGTTCTTTGTCTCCATATTGATTTCCTGGTAAAGAAATAAATGTAAGAAATCAATGTTATGTTTCCTTATCCAATTGTGTGTAATGATCTAGGGAGCTTCACTAATGTTTTGCTTCAGGGAAACACTCAGGATAGATAGCACAAGCACTTAAATCAAGATATACCTCCCACTACACAAGGTAGCAAACCATTGGCTTCAAACCATACACACTAATATAACACACAAACATTTTTGAACGCTAGTTAGGAATCAGGTCTCTAGCTTTTTAGGGAATCCTTCACAATTCAGGTCATCGTGGATTTAGAGAGGGAGGATCCTGGCTATCAAAATGACTCAACCACTATATAGGTTATCTTGAGATGATTTCGGGGCTTTAGTGTCCCCGCGGCCCGGTCCTCGACCAGGCCTCCACCCCCAGGAAGCAGCCCGTGACAGCTGACTAACTCCCAGGTACCTATTTACTGCTAGGTAACAGGGGCATTCAGGGTGAAAGAAACTTTGCCCATTTGTTTCTGCCTCGTGCGGGAATCGAACCCGCGCCACAGAATTACGAGTCCTGCGCGCTATCCACCAGGCTACGAGGCCCCTTACAAAACATGTTTACAAATTTGATATTGTTTGGTGTTGGGCTTAAGACATATCAACCTATGTAGGGTAAAGACCAAGACAATTGCTCACTGACCAACCAGCAAATATACATTAGTCCTGGACATAGTCAAGGACTAAAGTATACGTTCAGTGCATATACACCGTGAAGCGAGTGATCTCTGTATACATAAACCCTGTCTTCATTGTTCTAATGTTGCACAGGATATACAGTAATGCTGACAAGATGCAATGATAATGCAAAACATAACAATGCCTAAACAATTATTAAACCGCGTTTTAATCCTAACCTTTCCTGGTGACTGATCGGCCCGTCCTCCCGAGCACTCAGCATCACTAAACTGGTGTACTAAACTAATCTAACAGAAGACCCACGAACAAAAAACGGGATATCATGTCAATCTCACGACCAGTTATCGTTTTTCAGCCTAACAGAACATATACGTCAAAATCCGATGTACTACGAACGGGTTGTTCCACCAGTCGTGTGTGAACCAACATGCGAAAATGTAAGTGCAATCCACAACATCCCTTGTAACCAAGATTGTCACTTATGCATATGTGAATCTCACAAACTGCAGTCACTCCAGTTACTTTTTTATAATAAATTGATTCACAAAAACACCATTTAACTATTTTGGAATCTACACAGGCTAATTCCACGTGGATCTTCGAATATATATACACAGAGTGGTAGAAATAGGTTAGGCTACTGTACCCTTGTGCAGGCGATGAGTCACAATAACGTGGCTGAAGTATGTTGACCAGACCACACACTAGAAGTTGAAGGGACGACTTGTCGTCCCTTCAACTTCTAGTGTGTGGTCTGGTCAACATACTGTACCTTTGTTGGATGTATTTTATATCGACACAGTTACTTTATACTAGGCTACAAAATTAAACCTCAAATTTAACATGAACAGTAACATGTAGGTAGTAACTGATCTAAATGGTTTCCCATCACCTTCAATGATAGATATTACCAATCATGATTGCTTATACAGCCACAAAGCCTATTCTAAATTTGAGGTTTCTGGCTGGAAAACAAATCATTATTATTTCTCACCCTTATTTTGAGGTTAATGTTTCTCAACAGGCGGGTTCAGAGGTGCACTTGTTGCACAGTTATGTTGCTCGTGAATGTTCTACAACCACATCCTCCATGCTGGTTGCACACGACGTTCTCTCAAGTCGAGACCTGTGTGTCATATTAAAGAATGAGAGGGTGAAGGCTGACATTGTTTTTATGTCATCAGTGCAACGAAAATTGAATATTTCGGGATTCATTTCAAAATGAAAATGAAATGTTGCCAGAAATGAAATTTCATTTCCAAAAATGGATTTCAGGCGCTAACTTCAGTAACCTATATAAATTGTAACGAGTATTTCGAAATGTATATATCTTGCATACTGTCTCTAGGAAGAAATTCGAAAGAAATTTTAATTAAAAATTGCATAAATATGCACTATATTGCATAAATTGTACCCTCAATGGTACATAGAAGCTAGAGAACAATTGAAGGATTGCATAAGAGATAAATCAATAAAACTGATTATATATTGGGATAATCTAATCAATAAACTACAATTAGTTACTCAAGAAAATATTGTGCTCAACAGTTAGGTAGTATTGTACTCTTTCTCCACAGATGGGGAAATACTATCCTCAGTTAAAGAGGTCGAAGATGGTCGTTCAAAACAATACTTCGCCTGTAAATTATGTACATTACTGTACTCCCCAAATTATTAAACTTGTATAGGTAACAAGTCAACATTCTGAACGTGATGTTACATTAATGCATAAGAAAAAGCTTCATGATCGGCAATCTATAAATCAAATTGTTGCTTATCGTACACTAGTGAAGCAATTAAATTTATATATCTTGCATCTGTGTTTAAATGAATTATTTATTAATAAAGTTAATATAAATGTATTCTTGAATCTAATAACGTACATACCGGAATAAGAATAAAACAAATTAAATTAAATATTTCCTATAATGTCCTTCATGTCTCATTACCCACACGAGGGCAGTGAATTATCTTCATGCCATGGGATTTTTTTTATACTTTGAATAAAAACCAGTAATTGGCGATAATATTAATTATATTGATATGCTCTAATAGCACATGGTTTATGATGATATCCATGCTGGTTAATCCAGCCACCAAACCCTGATTATGAATGGAAAAACCACTTTGCACACGACTCTAACTTGTATTTTTCCCGACCAATGCCTCTGCTCGAATCCCATCTCACTAAATCCTTCATCCACGTACTGCCAATACCAGTATTTGCCATTAGAACCTAACCACCTAAGCTACGTCTAAGTATTCAGCACATTCTAGTATGAAATAATATTGTATTTGAGAAAGTAAACATTTTGAATACGCAGTGCGTTTAAATTTATGAATGCGTCTCAGGTCGTTCGGTGCCCGGCTGACACTGCACCCCGTCCCCTCCCAACGTCACAATCTGTCCCCCAGACCAAGTCCATTGCATCCAGCAGCCCGTCCTCCCAACGTCACAATCTGTCCCCCAGACCAAGTCCAGTGCATCCAGCAGCCCGTCCTCCAAACAAAGACCCAAAAGTGATTTCATGCAGCCACCAAACCCCCTGTTTATGAGTAAACAACAGTTTACACCCGACTCAACTGATTTCGTTCGAACACTTCCGGAACAACTGCTTCACTGACGAATTTTGTTCGAACGACAATTCTATAAATGCTTCACCCACGTACTTCAAATACAAAAATATTCGGCAACATAACCTGAACACCTACGGGTAGTTAAACTATACGTAGCATTTTGATGTTTAAGAATATTAATTTATATATGAGAAGAAAGCAATTTTTAATACACAGTATGTTAATTGATGAATGCATCTGGGGAGGACAGCCGCTGCTTTAAAGAGCCTAGTGTGAGGACGAGTTGAATTTCGTACTAAAGTGCCACCTTATCCTAACCTACCAGAGAACCCAAAACAGAACACGGAACATTATTTCAATTTCGGCAGTCGCTACCATTTTCTAGTAAGGCAATGTTTGCCCTTGGATAAAGTATGGCTCAAAATGCGACGGGTAACTGAGATCAGGTCGTAAATGCAATACGAAAAAGAATTACCTGAACAAACCTATCCTAAGGCTAATTACACACAAACGTATACCACATGTTAATTTACAATCGAAAAGAGAAATTGTTTGGCTATACAATACGATAAAATAATTTATTTCGCATGGCCTAAGAATCGATTGCTCATTTCAAAGTTGAGCCTTGAGCTTTTCTTAAACTATGTTCAACAAAATAAGACAAGTCGGAAGTGGGCATCGTTTTACTCTCTAATGTTTTAAGTCATTAATAAGGCGAAGTGATACTAACAGACATCAACATTCCGAGGTCCACTGACACTAGGCAAATAAACGACCTGAAGTTCACAATCTTACCCCGTCAGCCACATCATGTAGGGAAAGTCTCGCCCAATAACCTAATTAGCATCGTATATTATGTAGCTAATGACGTTCATTTTTCATATCACAGATTATACAATTTTCCTCGATATCCAACCTATACATCACAACATGAAGACACTACCTTGTTTACGTTTATCCAAGACCATTATCAAGTCATGTAAAAATCAGCGTTTCTTCCTTTTCATATGCAGTTTGGATACCATATCTTCCAGTACGATATTATGACTCGTCTGCATAAATTGTCTTCCCAGTTTGCAACGAGTTGAGTACACTCGCGGACACTGAATGAACCATTTGTAATTCTCAGATGCAGAACAACTTTGAAAATGATATATTGGAAGCTTTATCGTCAATATATATATATATATATATATATATATATATATATATATATATGTTTCATTGAATATGACCGCATATTCTGTATTTATTATTTTCTGGTTTAGGGCTTCTATCCCTCTAACTATTTTCTTAACATCAGGGCTTAATTGAAATAGGAGTTCTCCAAAACTCATTTTCGTACTTTTAAGGCGAAGAAAAGAAGTGATTTATTATAGAGTGTATTACACTTATTTATATAATTTGCACGACGTTTCGAACCTCCATGGTTCATTCTCAAGTGAACAGATCTTACAATACTAGTTGATTTTATACCCGCACTGGGTCAGGTGATAATACAATGAAGGTGAAAACATGGGGGGATACATAAGGGATAAAATGTGAGGTGAAACATAGAGGCTGCAGAAGGCTTATTGGCCCACACGAGGCATCTCCTATCTAAACAAAGATTAATCCATTAGTTTAGATTAGTTTAGATAGGAGATGCCTCGTGTGGGCCAATAAGCCTTCTGCAGCCTCTATGTTTCACCTCACATTTTATCCCTTATGTATCCCCCCATGTTTTCACCTTCATTGTATTATCACCTGACCCAGTGCGGGTATAAAATCAACTAGTATTGTAAGATCTCTTCACTTGAGAATGAACCATGGAGGTTCGAAACGTCGTGCAAATTATATAAATAAGTGTAATACACTCTATAGTAAATCACTTCTTTTCTTCGCCTTAAAAGTACGAAAATGAGTTTTGGAGAACTCCTATTTCAATTAAGCCCTGATGCTAAGAAAATAGTTAGAGGGATAGAAGCCCTAAACCAGAAAATAATAAATACAGAATATGCGGTCATATTCAATGAAACATGTTTAAAAGAAAACCTGCTGCCAGTATACACCAATATATATATATATATATATATATATATATATATATATATATATATATATATATATATATATATATATATATATATATATATATATATATAAGCCTATACTTGCATAAACCACAAGTGAAGATAAACAATCTTTGGACAACACCCACCAGTGGGACTCGAACCCAGAAAGCACAACTACCTTCCAGTAGCTGGCATAACTAGTATGCTTTAACCCACTACGCCATCAGACCTTACAAAAGAAGTAGATAGTTCGAGATATATATATCTCAAACATCTCTACCTCCCGAAGGCACCAGATGTGCCTTCGGGAGGTAGAGATGTTTGAGATATATATATCTCGAACTATCTACTTCTTTTGTAAGGTCTGATGGCGTAGTGGGTTAAAGCATACTAGTTATGCCAGCTACTGGAAGGTAGTTGTGCTTTCTGGGTTCGAGTCCCACTGGTGGGTGTTGTCCAAAGATTGTTTATCTTCACTTGTGGTTTATGCAAGTATAGGCTTATAAGCTGGACACGAGTTCTCTCACATTGACAGTGGCTTGACGAAAATTGCAGACTGACCCCTCACTCATCTGGTGCCTTCGGGAGGTAGAGATGTTTGAGATATATATATCTCGAACTATCTACTTCTTTTGTAAGGTCTGATGGCGTAGTGGGTTAAAGCATACTAGTTATGCCAGCTACTGGAAGGTAGTTGTGCTTTCTGGGTTCGAGTCCCACTGGTGGGTGTTGTCCAAAGATTATATATATATATATATATATATACTTATTTATTTTCTAAACAATTCTCCAATAGCGATAGTACATATAGCAACTGTTCTCTCAAACGTACAAACATGGACTGATCGACACCCAAACAATTTATTATTATTGTATTAACCCAAATGTTGTTACAAAAATGGACAAGTTAAACATCTACCTTGTCAAGGAGACCCTATGCCTAATACATGCTATGTTAGGCCTATTATAATACATATTTAGGTGCGATACTTGGCCTATAAAGATTTTTGTTCGAGCCTTCTGGAAGCAACCAGGTCTGGTCGACGACCGGGCCGCGGGGACACTAAGCCCCGGAAGCACCTCAAGGTAACCTCAAGGTAGGTTCTACAAAACAAAGTACCAAACGTGAATATAGTTGAATGCGAGTTTATTTTTGTAGGTTCGACCAAACATTTGCTATAAATACTATCATTGAGGAGGCTGCTATGTTTACAAGCAAAAATTTGTCATGACTTATTTGCAGTACTTACATGCAGTACAGTATAATACGTTGTAATGGCTGACTACACCGATACAAACTGGCCAATAACGTTCCTGTCAGGGCAAACGTTCCTTGCATTTTTTTTTTTTTGCCTGCTATTGACCCTAAAGCCTCTCAACGGGAGGAAAGATTACTAATTTACCTGAGGACCAGTATATATTGCTTGTGGCGTAGATGAGGACAGGAAATTTGGACGACACGTGCCTGGCTTGCTCACGTTCCGTATCTCTTCCATAAACCTAGTAGAGGTAAAAACAACTGTATTAGTCTTTAAATATTTGCCTTCGGGTGCCTCTCAAATTCATCTATATCCGTAAAATTCGTAATTAAAACAAAGTGCTAGAGTTGATAATTTGAACAGTTAGTGTATGCAATTACAAAAGTTAAATATTGCGGCTTATTTTTTAATTCACTGGGGTTCATGGGAGTATATATTTGTAGTCTCCGTGGTGTAGTGGTAAGACACTCGCCTGGCGTTCCGCGAGCGCTATGTCATGGGTTCGTATCCTGGCCGGGGAGGATTTACTGGGCGCAATTCCTTAACTGTAGCCTCTGTTTAACGCAACAGTAAAATGTGTACTTGGATGAAAAAACGATTCTTCGCGGCAGGGGATCGTATTCCAGGGACCATAGGATTAAGGACTTGCCCGAAACGCTACGCGTACTAGTGGCTGTACAAGAATGTAACAACTCTTGTATATATCTCAAAAAAAAAAAAAAAAAAAAAAAAAAAAAAAAAAAAAAAATACGCACGGGCCAACGATGGACAATACTCCACAAATGACGTGGAGCCAGATTCATGAAAGCACTTACGCAAGCACTTACGAACGAGTACATCTTTCCTCAATCTTGGACGGCATGGTTTACATTTATTAAATAGTTTACAAGCATGAAAACTTCCCATTCAACTGTTGTTAATGTTATAAACAGCCTCCTGGTACTTCGGAGCTCATTAACTGATTAATAATTAGAAGCAAAGCCGCCAAAGATTGAGAAAAAATGTAGACGGTCCGTAAGTGCTTTCGTGAATCTGGTCCGTGGGAAAGCGACATCTGGTGGCAAATTTTGCAGTCATGATAAGTGAATAAATCTCATTACTTTAACAAAATGCTCAGAAATACTAAAGCTTTAAAATACATTTATGAATGAAAATTCTTACACAGTATTAGAAAATACGTACTAATATTAATCATTATTTATTAGGATGATGATGTTATCGCTCGTCTCTCGGTCGGTAGTACATCCCTTTCGGACAAGCCAACCAAAAACCCAGTGGTTATTTTGACCAGATCACCCTGGGTAAATTATATACATTTACTAGACAGAAAACATGTACATCACACATACAAGAATAATATGACTCCAACACACTATGCTATTATAAAAAGGTTGCAATCCGATACCATCAGTTACTTATACCAAGTGGTTATCTTCTTGAGTTATCTTGAGATGATTTCGGGGCTTTAGTGTCCCCGCGGCCGGTCCTCGACCAGGCCTCCACCCCCAGGAAGCAGCCCGTGACGGCTGGCTGACTAACTCCCAGGTACCTATTTACTGCTAGGTAACAGGAGCATCAGGGTGAAAGAAACTATGCCCATTGTTTCTCGCCGGCGCCCGGGATCGTACCCGTGACCACAGGATCACGTGTCCAGTGTTCTGTCCGCTCAGCCACCGGCTAATTAGTAGCCCAACTCCTGGCTTGTAAAACAAATATGGCATTATCAACCCTAGAACATATATATATATATATATATATATATATATATATATATATATATATATATATATATATATATATATATATATAAATATATATATATAAATATATATATATAAATATATATATAAATATATATATAAATATATATATAAATATATATATATATATATATATATATATATATATATATATATATATATATATATATATATATATATATATATATATCTGCAGGTAATCCAGCCTACAGTTGTAATTCAATAAACTTTAGTATAAATATTCCTTGGCATAGAAATGATAATCACCCACCTTACCCTGCATCTTGCACGCTAATGTCAATCAAACACTCTACCTACTCCTTACAAGTAGTCAATAAGAACTTCCCACATCTGGGAGTTCACTACCCTGACATCATCAGGTTCTTCCAGGTTCATCTACCAGGATACCATACTACTTGTGTAAAGGAGGAAATGTATATGTTTATCTCTCAGAATGTTCGGTAATACGTTTATTGTTTGTGATGTGTGTCAGTGTATGTATTAACACGATGTACTGAACGGGGGTGAGAATAGCTTGATCTACCTCATCCCTTTGTGTGTATTTTACCTCAATAAACTTATTTCAATCTACCAGGATGGTCGCTACAGGTCTTCCAGGCTGCTACACCAGACCAGGAGGCCTGGTCGACGACCGGGCCGCGGGGACGCTAAGCCCCGGAAGCACCTCAAGGTAAGGTAACCATGAAGTTTCCCGTGGACTCCAGTGATACTCCACCACTGATTCCACAGAGGCATGAGAGACTTCACTGCTCCTCTTCACACAGTTTGAGGTCCAATTCCACACTACGGAGCTTGCTCTTCCACAGAGTGCAACATCCACTCCTTGAAGATCTACTCATTAGCGTCTTCTCTGGCCTCAAGAGTACTCCCATCAACTCCTTCCTCGGGACAAATCTGCAAACCATTGATACGCCAATAAAAATGTTCCCCTGCAAACATATCATGAAAATAAACTATATAATAAATGTAAATAAATAAATAAATAATGTAAATGTAAATAAAATAAATAAAACTAATAAATTTTGTAAATAAATAAAATAATGAAATAAAATAATAAAATAAAATAATGTGAATAAAATAAATAAAACTATATAATAAATTTTGTTCTCGTATGTCTCCACTCGACATCCCCCACGCCCGGGCGGGTCCATTCCGGCGGCCAGCTGGTCAGTCACCTGCAAGCTATCGGCAGGGGAGGATGTGCTGCATCTCCCTCCAGCTGGTTCTCTCATCTTTACTCTCTTATTTAGGCTTTCTGCCTTAACACAAAATGTCTAATATCTCAATAAACACTTCCTATGGTCGCTGGGCACACGACCAACTGCAGACAATCACTGTAAACTGTTTAAAATGCTTACCACAGATTTTGGCGCCCTCGCTGGCCGGGCGGCGACACTCGGGGCGCCTCAAGATAAACCACAGAACTGCTCCATAACACCTTCTGCAGTTCATGACTTGAGCTGACACGCCTCCCAACTTATTCCTCAGTCGAGACGTCTGTCCACTTCCTTCCTCTTGAAGGTATATCAAACACAGGTTCTTCTTCACCGGGGGATCAAACGGAGCACGCCCTCCCCTCACGATCTCTTCCGCTCAAGTGAGCTCAAGCTCGTCTGAAGCGAGCCTCACACCTCCAGCGAATTCTCCACATCATCTGACCATTCATTCATTTATAATCTTATTCACTGCCCATATTCTTAAATTGTCTGTCAAATTTAACCCATTGTTTTACGTATGTATCTTCATATCTATATTTATTTGACCTCTTAGTTAGGTCAGGCCTGATAGAATAACTCTCAAGGGTGAGACTCGTTTCTCAGCTACCTGGGGATCATAACATATTGCAATGCAAATAATACTAATTCTATGCAAACAATTAAGCGTCTCTGTTTTGATATCGTTCGCCTTATGCGTTTTTGTTCCCGTATTGGCATTCTTGGTGATATTTAGCGCCCTCTGATTATTTCGCACTTTGATGGTGCTACATAGCCTTCCCGGTTTGGTGCCTTCTTTTGATAATTACCTTACCTTAAGCGACTCTGACGTAACTATCTCTCCCCCTTCCCCCCCTGATCATGGTCGTTAACGTTAATGGCCGACCGACCTTACCTTAAGCGACTCTGACGTAACTACCTCTCCCCCTCCCCCCCCCCTGATCATGGTCGTTAACGTTAATGGCCGACCGACCGAACGAGGTGGCACGCCTTTCCACTGCACGCAGAATGTGCCCAACCACCGTCACTTCCTGACATCTCAAGAGTCTAAATTGAGCTGTTGCCTTGCCCAAGTCCAGAAACTTTGACAACCGAGGTAATGGCCGTCTCCTGCTAAGTATATGTTTTGTATTACTAAGCTAGTGGTTAGATACGTCTTGTGCAGCAAAGTATTATCAAAGATTTTTTAGTATTTGGACAGTATAGTGTTAAGACAATAAATCAATGCTCAAGACAGTTCACAGAATTAGAAGTGACAGAAAATGTAAATGTTTATGTTTAAGAGGTTTGGTTTGGTTTAGTTAGCAGGTTAAGGCAATCACGATGGCTTAATAACAGTCAACTTTAAACTTAATCCAGCAGTAACGTGCGTACAATAGCACAGACGTTATTTCCAGCTTTGCATTAACACAAGTGATAATCAGCCAAGAATAACATTTTGGATGTAGAGTATTATTGGCTCTTAAGTTGATTGTGCGTAGACAGAAGCCTTGTATGTGTGTTGGCAATGTCTATGTTAATCTTTGTTCACAGGTATTGATGAAATAGTCGATAGGACTGTCAGAAGGCTGTCAAAGGTAGCTAGCAAAAGATTCGTAAACAAAAAGAGACACTCAGAGGAACAGAGGAGGTAGGCACGGTTGTTTTTGTAATTTACTTAGGTATATGAGTTAGTTTCAGTGACGAGGCTACGAGTAAACATGTGCAAACCACTTCATCTAAAAAAAAAATTGGCGGCAAACAAAGAACTTGATCTTAACCGTTATTATAATGACTAAGGCATTCCTTTATCACCATTTGAAATCGAAGATTTGAAGGGTGGTTAAACTTTGGTACAAGCTAAAAGACTAGGCTATCTTTTGAAATAGTTATGATACAGGAAGATTTTTAAGGTGAACTTGTTAAATCGATATCAATTATGGACATTAATAATTTTGACATTCACTGCATCATTACGTATTTGAGCTTTAGTTAAACCATGGCATGCCAACTCGCCAAATATTTTAACGGATAACTGAAATCTTTTCTTGGCTACATATCTTTAAAGTAATACAAAAAATGTGAATTACTTAGTTATAAAAGGATAACACATCTTCCACTTTGATAGTAAACACAGGAAGGGTTTAAATTACAGGGATTTGGATTATCACTTCATATAAAACTAAGTCATTTAGCTATATTATATTCATAAGTTTGACGCGCTATGGCTGTTTTCATTTGAAATTAGTAGGTACCAGCAAATGTTTGGAAGTGCTTGTTAGTGCCGCGTTTGATCATGTGTTGGTCAACATTATGCTAAGACAAATGTGGTAGTTTAACATTACACTTTTAAAGCGTTTAAGTTTTAACAAATGTCGTGATATTTAAAAATTGTTTTATGCAACAAAACTTCCATATTGCTTCACTAACTCTTATCTCCCACAGGTACTAACCCTGAACGGAAACCAATATGCATTACCTACATTTCAAAACCGTCAAACTGGATGACTAAGCATTGCCCAAGACTATGCATATGTTTGTTGGCAGTCTGAGTATATATAAAGTGAACAAAGCAATATACTTTTATTGAACAATATAATTTTATTTTACCTTTGCATTTTTTTTCACAACATTAAAATGAGTACGGCATGAAACTATGTACACAAAGTGATCGGTTGAGTTTATAACTGTGGTGTTCAGGTAGCAAACATTAATATTGCAAATTATTTTAAGAATACATTAATATTCACACGACTTAACGCGAAACATTAATTCCATTTGTGATTACTGTTGCCCATGTATTAATATATACATAAAGATATCATAGGCCGTGTTATGGCAATTACCGATAATGAGATTTTTCCAGCTGTTAATTACATTAAACATCGCAATCATAGTCATGAACATGAGCTGTTTAGAGAGCCATAATATCTGATGCCTATATGATCCACAGTGGTGGGGAAAAATCAACACTAAGGTGTTTACGTCCCCATACTACGGACTTTATTATTTGCACCACAGCTGACTGACAAACTTTGAAGTGTTATTTAAATAACCATGACAACGAAGAGTTCAACTTATAGCTGAAGCACGAATGTTCGTTACGATAACACCACTACGTAAGGTTTTACAATAAACTGGCTAGCTTTTGATCTTTCCCCTAGCAATTTTCTTAATAAAATTTAAAAAATGTACCTTTCGATAAACTTAACTATCATGTAATATATGCAACGGTATACCCCGATAAATCCTGATACTAAATTTAGTATTTCAAATCCTTAGTTGTCTATTCCGTGAACTTGTACGATTCGTTATTAGAACTTACAACTAAACAGATACATACGTTTTGCAAGTCTCACATATTACCAAATCAGTCTTGTGGTACCAAACTAACTCCAGCAACATGCCTGTATTTATAGTTATTCTAGTCGGATATCATCTCATGTTGCTTCTACCAAATTATCACTAGGCTACACATACTCTTGTTACTGTCAGGCCCCTTTTCTTGCCTGTCTGTCCCCCTTTTGTGCTAAGGGCTTGACTGAATCTTCATTGTCAAATCTTCGCGAAATTTGTACAATAATCTGCCATGTCTCCTCTGCACACCGTTCCCTTCAATTATACAATTATTCTCCAGATGTTAGACCATTCTCATTACTTTGCAAAGTATTTCAACCATCTATGACATTTGTGTTTCCAGGTTGTCATTTCCCTTTCTTCAGTATTTGATCTAGCAAATTACGTGCTACATTCTTCAGTATTTGATCTAGCAAATTACGTGCTACATTCTTCAGTATTTGATCTAGCAAATTACGTGCTACATTCTTCAGTATTTTACTAAGTACCAATAAACGGATCGTAGAATAATTTGCACTTTAGTCGTCCTCCCTTTGTCGCAAACCATCAAAAGTGGCTCATCTTCTACCACGTCTAAATTCTAGGGGAAAGCTGGCAGTAGCTACCTCCTTTCTCGGAGTACGTCTACTCCTCGAGCCCAGACTTGACTTGAGAGAGCTTGGTCCAACAGGTTGTTGCTTGGAGCGGCCCGCAACAGTTCCTTACGTGCCTCAATGAGCTTGCAGGACTGTTCTCTAGCTGCTTCTTCCTCGACCGTATGATCTCCAATGAGAGTTTTCCTCCCTACGAGAGAGAGTACATCAGATTTTCATGCTTCGTTGTGGCACAGCAGAAAATTGAACATTTACCGCTCGTGTGTGATAGGGGTAACAAGTCGATAATTCTAGCTACGATGTTGATATTCTGGAACATGAACGTCGCTTTTCGATCGTATGCGTTACATACGGCCAAATATTGGCGTACTACAACATGCAAGCTCCTCGTGAAAAGTGAAGCACTGTCCCGTTTTCTGTTTTGGCTCCTCTGGTAGGTTACGAAAGGACACTTTACATTCACGGTTTTCTTGACGTTGGGAAACCTTAGGAGGATGTGCTGCCGTCAGAACCACAACTTAATTTTGTTTATCATTGTACTTGTTGACTTGTACCCAGAACGAGAGCAAAGCCACAGCATTTCAGCTGGTACCCCTTCGACAGGTCGCAGTACCGATGGAAGAACTCTGTAGGGGTTGCTCCAAACTCAGTTTAATTTGGAAATATTCTTGTTTTTACATTTATTCATTTACGTGTCTTTGGTTACTTTATGACATTCAAAACGTCTTTGCTTTCATCTTACACTAACTAATGTCGTCCGTTTACCATGATTATTACACACTGCAACTTTATTATTTCTTGCCAATATATATTAATAGTGACCTCATCCATGTTTCGAAAATACTCTCGTGCTTTAGACAATATGAGGATAACTTACTTACATATACGACTCGTTTTACATGTTGGGTTCCTACTTGGCTCAACACTCTGCAATCCCGGGTTCCATTCCCGGCCGGGGCGAACATGTATTAGGTATAAGGAAACCTCTTCATCTACCAATAGTTACTTGGGTGTTAGACAACTGTTGTGGATTGCTTCTTCGACCTTGGGGGGGGGGGGGGAGAACCTCGATATAAGCCTAAAGTAAATATATACACACAAGCCTCCTGTCCCCGACATTCTCCATTATGAACGCAACTAATAAACCTTTAGACCGTTTCCACATACCAAACCGTCATTGATGGTCTTTGTGTAAAGCACGCTCATCTAGTTCGTGTTTAATGCTCTTGCATGCACCCCTAAATCAATTCGATTCCCTAACTACAGGATTCTTGTGTACATATAGGCCGCTCCCAACACTAAGCCGAGAAACAATACCAAGCCACCTATAACAACTCCACAACATTCACTTAACTTTCTCCACAACCCCTCCCCCCCCCCCTAACATGCCCCAAAGCCTCTCTCACACAAATAATGGCAAACTCTCTACTTTCAAAGCCTCATAAGACAACAGCGCTGGAAACCCCGAGAGTACCTTTCATCCTGCCACTTATCTTCTTTGAGACAACAAAAGGTCAATTCAGTCATACACACTTTTTTTCAATGTAATTTCTATCTACCTCTCTGAGTATAATTCTCTCCAAAGGCATATAACCGCCTTGGACAGGCCCGCCGCTACCCTCTTTCCAAATCCACAAACCCACCAACAGCCCTCCAACTTCATGGGAATTAAAAGCTTCCCATGACCTTGGAGCATTGGAGATGGGTTTGTGGATTACCTGCCCTAGCAGTTTATGCCTTTGGGGAGATCTCTCTCCCCTGGCATATGCATTAATGATATATAATGCATATGCCAGATTTTCCAATATCAATACATCCTAATCCTAAGTGTGATAGAGGAAGCCTCATCCTAACATTCTTTACCCATTCCTCACACCAAGCCTTCGCAACCCGTGTTTTACTTTAGTCCCTAAAAAAATATATCCCTAAGCAAATATTCCCTCCATTAATTCTAAATTCGCATTACCAATTGTAATGATAAAACAACCTCCTTTTATTTACTTCCCACCCCCATTGTCAGGGACAATGTTATCAACTACGTCTAGGCCACCTTACCTTGCTGTTACCTTGTGATGATTTCGGGGCTCAATGTCTCCACGGCCCGGTCCTTGACCAGTCTCCTGACCTGTAGGCCTCTTGGCTGACTTTTCCACAACTGTTGTCTAACTCCCGGGTACCTATTTACTGCTTGGTGAACAGAGGAACCAGGTGTGTGCAAACGTGCCCACATGTTTTATACTCTCCCCGGAAGTTTGGATCTCATGTTAACTAGAAATGATAGGAGAATTGAGGTAACTGCGGAATTTATCTATCCACTACTCATTCATATATGACTAACCCAACCTAAACGTGACTCAAAGACGACGTTAGCCTATTGTATAACAGTACCTGGTATATTTATATATCCTAACTTCTATTTACAAAATATACAGATAAAATGTATATTTATTAAATCCAATCGTACGCAAAGCGATCACTTTACCTTACATTATTCTTCACTCCCAGAGCTCCAGCAGTAGACGACAATTTCCACGCACCTGAACATAAAATATTTTCATTAACATGAATGAAGATGAGCATAAATTTATTTTAGTTACACACAATTACTCTTATTAGCATTTGCAATTCAACAAATGCACTAAATATTGAGGCCAAATTGAATTAAAATATTCCAGGTAAAACTATTTTACAGCCTAATATAACATTACACTGCTGTAGGTGTTGCCTCCCGAAAATCAGTGTATGCCATCCCCCACCCACCCGGCCCCTCCTCTGGCTTACCTGGAAGATATATGGTGAAAATAGTGAATTAAAACTATCTTTTGTCGATATTATAAAACCCCTAAGCAAAGGCACAACTTACCAGGGTACACTTCTTTATTACAAGTCAGTAATTATCAAAAGAAGACACCAAGCCGGAAAGGCTATGTAGCACCATTTCTTTAGTATATCCCCATCTTAAACCTACTACCACAACTCGCTTGAATTCGCTCAATGTTCGTTCCAGTCATTTGGTCAATACCACAGTTGCACTAATTTATCTACCTTACAACTCAGACTCTTATATTACAGCAATTTTCGAAATTATTGATATTGCTAACTAGATCTCTTGCAATGACATATCGATTATATAGACTATAGTCTACACTAAACTATATTACACACGCATCACACATTGTCTATATCTCCCATTTTAGCTACATTTAACACCCATCCATTACGGTTTAAATAATCACTTACTAATCCATCTAATTTATTCATTAATGTTAACCAAATAATTGTCATTTGTCGAGAACATGAAACCACTTATCCCTCTATCTACAGACCTTCACCAAGGTTATCTTGAGGTTATCTTGAGATGATTTCGGGGCTTTAGTGTCCCCGCGGCCCGGTCCTCGACCAGGCCTCCACCCCCAGGAAGCAGCCCGTGACAGCTGACTAACACCCAGGTACCTATTTTACTGCTAGGTAACAGGGGCATAGGGTGGAAGAAACTCTGCCCATTGTTTCGCGCCGGCGTCCGGGATCAAACCTGGGACCACAGGATCACAAATCCAGTGTGCTGTCCGCTCGGCCGACCGGCTTCCCAGGCTTCACCAAGATGCAACCCACAAGATATCTAACTCTGGGTTATACCTATTTACTGCTATACGTGAGCAGCAAGTGAAAAGGCACCGCGTCAACCGGTTCTGGCCCGACTTAGGTACCGAACCCGGGTCCCTTGGTTGTGACCGAGGAAGAAAGACCACTACAATAAGACCCATTCTTATCTACTCTCCAACTGCGCTAATTTCTCAATTCATTCGCCATCCCCACGTACCTACATGCGTCAGAATGGGTCTTAGGTTCTAATTTGGTGTCTGCCTTAAGGCCTGTTAACCCCAAAATGCCTATTAAGGTCACCAGCCGGCTCCTTGGATACAATTTTGCTATGACGTCCAGCAGACAACCACGGCTATATTACCTTCCATATTTACAATACCAATAGTGATAACCCGATAGCATACCCATACAGGAACATAATTAACTATATTTTAACCGGATAATTGCATATAGGGCTTGTAACATGGCCGTATACTCACAGCTCAACAGCGGTGACCTTATCCGCTTGCTTCCAGGGCTCCAAATGGCTCCTTTATTTACGGTTGAGTGGGGGGAGGCCGGATGACCCACTCACCCTCGGGGTCAATTATATTCAAGCTGGCAACTGGTCATTCGGTTAAGAATCTCACCAATAGAGGACGCTAAAGCTTCCTCCTACTCCTCCATATATAAATAAGCCGTTGTTATAATTATAATTATTGCAAATTATTAAGCACTTTAATGGTATATACGGATAATTTCTGAATTTATATTCAGATTATATATGTGTATTATATACAGTAGTTTTAAGGCTAGCATGTATGGTTTAAATTTCCGTATATACTTCTATTATTTTTGTAATGAAGATATTTGTTGTTCAATTAATTATTTTGTCTTATAATAAAGATCATTATTACGATCATTATCCCTATCTGCGTTGAGAACTTTGGTGATATCTTGGCTGTATTGTTAAAAAGAAAGTATGCATTAAAATATTATGGTAATCTTATTTCAGCAGTGTAATGCAATAATCAAGATTTATGATTCAACTTCACATAGAGGAAATTAGTACAAAATAGCCCTGAATCTCTCCTGACGCATATATTAATAATAATAGGCACTTTAATATCACTTAAACTGAATGTGTGAAAATAGCCTATTACATTACTTGACCGTTTTTAACTTCTTTTTAGTTCCCAAAGCTGCAAATATACGTTTTGGGGCCATAAAGGATATGATGTTACTGGTTATTAAATGTAGAACCGAGAAGAGTAGATGCCTTTTCACCCACAGGGTTATAAACCCATGGAACCGCCTACCCGTCGAAGCCGTAAAGGCATTAAACTGTATTAAAGTTATAAAATCTACCTGTGAAAGAAAGATCATCAAGGCAAATGGAGGGGGGGGAGGGACCTTCGACAAGCCACCGGCTTCATGTCCTCATCGATGCCACTAGAGTTAGTGGCCCTCAGGGAAATCAACTCTCTCTATAATATGTGATATCTTCAACTGAGTTTGATCCCATAAGCTTCCTTTTAGAGGATGACGTACTGCATCTTGTATTGTCCAGAGGGATAGAGTCCAAAGGGATAAAGGGATACGGTCCAGAGGAATACAGTCCAGAGAAATGTGTCCACAGAAATACAGTCCAGAGGGATAGAGTCCAGAGGAATACAGTCTAGGTGGATCAAGTTTAGAGGGTTACAATCCAGAGAGGTACGACTTCCTCAATCCCTTACATAACTCTCAGCAGAAACAACCAGTCTGAAGTAATATATTACCAAGATCAAAGGTATTTTTTGTAATAATTTGAGGATATGAGGTTGACTAGGCAGCCAATGTCTTGTTAGGAATACATACAGAACGAATGCCAAAAAGCATCATAGAGTATTATAAAATTAAATAAAAAAAAAGACCTTAAATATAAGGATGACTAGAGCCAGATTATTTGGCAGTTTTGTAACATTTTGTTGGGGGTTTACAACATAATATGTTGCATAAACAATTAATGTTGTTTTGCAATATATTATTCTGAGCATTTGCAAAACAATAAGATACCACCAAATGCATACCAATATCTTTCACCTTGGTGACAAAATTGAAAGCTAGAGATATGGAAGGTGGTAACTAGAAATCCTCAAAGGAATCAGATCATGGAGCTAAACACAATGCTTTTGTATTAATCACTTTGGATGGGCAGACACGAGTAAATACCCCTCAGAATAACACCCCTTGCTATTACCTGTTCATAATTTTGAGACTTCGTCTGCTTGTCGGCACAGTGAAGGTGTTGCAAACCGTAACGTGTTGAAAGACTTCTTGCAAATCGGTGTTCAATCCCAGACGGTCCAAGTGGTTAGGCACTGTACATTCCCTCCGTCCTATCCTGGCTCTTGTCCTCGTATCCCTTCCAATTGCCATGTAGTCATATTGGCTTAGTGTTTTCTCATCACCTTACCGTATCTACCTCCTCCTACCCCCAGCTTGGCCTGTGGGCCAGTCTTTGCTCATAAGTGCCTCAGCTATGAGACAGACTGGTCTGAAGGCTCATATAGCCAACGTGATAATGTTATCTATAGATTATAAAGATGGTAAAAGAAAATTAATGTTGACTGTTAGTGAAGGTTTAAGTTAACTGATGCATGCTAATTATTGCCAGCTTCATTGACTCCCTGCCTAATGCTAACTATAAATATAAATCTTCTGTGTCATTAACTTGTGACATAGTATATTATTATTATTGAGTATATTAACCATTTGTGAAAAGAAAGCAATCAAGGCAAATCGGGGACCTTCGACAAGCTGCCGGCTTCCTGTTCTCATCGAGGTCACTAGGGTTAGTGGCCCTCGGGTCAAAGGTAAATCATTTAACTCGCCATAAATATAAATATTTTGTCAAAACAAACACAGCAATTAAAAGTCATCCCAGAATGATGTCAACACTGATACCTGGAAAGTTTGCCTAACTTTGCAATTGTGTGTATGGTCAACGACAGAACTTCATTTGAATATTTTATTTTATACACTACTGGTATCATTACCCAGTTTTTTTAATTAAATTCAAAACAGGCCAATGGAGGTGGCATTGCAAAAATTAGTTTCAAAATAATTATTTTTAATAACATTACCCCATTAACTTGAACGTTACTCTCCTTAATTTTTTTATGGTATGCCTGAAACCCTATATATATATATATATATATATATTAGTGGTTTTATATATTGTACAGTACTTGTCTTCCCACTGAATCCTCCATTAATCATGCAACAAATGTATGTACCCTAGCATAAATAATTATGAATATTTTATTATTTTTATTTAAATTAGGCACCAAGCAACAAACACCGACTCCATCTAAGTGTCCATTTATATTTTGACAAATTACTAGCTGCTATTTCCTTACCCTAATCACATTAAATACAAATAACTGTCATGCAGATGCAAAATCAAATATTTATCACAAAATCTTTAAAATAAAGGACACACACACAAAAAATGAACATGTGCTTGATGAAGTATTTTATTAAGAAACTGATAGTTACAATACTCTAATGTACAATACCATGGTTATATCCTAAATACAAGCACAAAGAGTGGACACTGTGCTCAAGCCTATTGATTTTAAACATATCTGCTGAAATATACCGACTAATACATTACTTGGTCATTCTACTAACATTCACACACGTACACTCACATACAGTTACTTCACTCAGCCTTCAGAAATTCCATCAATTCAAGTGCAAGTAGAGAAATGTTATCAAAGAAAAATGTGATTCCTGACAGTGATATTCACAAATGGCGTTAAACGTACCCAATATAAAAATTACGATTTATGCCACCAAGAAAAATGCAACCCCTATGCTATTATCAGCAGGTAAATTTGAAAAAATACATTAATACAATTCATTGCATTAATTCCTTGCATTAAGAGACTTCCAGCCACTAGTAAAAACCTTGCAATTTGCAATACTGTACACAATCAATTTGGCGAGTCAAAATATTTTAACTATACAGTACTCTTAGTTTTAGTGCACAGCACAATTATAGAAACTACAGATTTTGGGCAATACTTATCGAGGGCTCGGGAAGGCCTCTGCTGAATTCCAGTATGGTACAGTATTATAAATAAATCGTTACAAAGATAAAAAAAAATAAAAAAGGAGTGGTGTTCAGAGTAGAGTACAGGACTTCAGAGCCTGCATGACGAAGGTCGCAGTAAAGACACCGCAAACTATAGAACAAAGTAACGGGGATTTTAGAAGAAAGCAAACAGAATGACATGGGGGGAGGGGGGTGAGGGAGGGGGGGGGGGAAGGGTTAGGGGAAATTTCAGCATGGATAGGAAGGAAAGGGAGGGAAGGAGGGAGGTGTTGAGAGGACCACAGGACGGATCTCTGGACTGGCTCACTAACACTTCAGATATATCTTATTTCATTGAAACCATATTCTTTATTGTAGGTCATTTGACATTTTATCTGTCTCCAGTGGTATCTATACAACACTTAGCATGCAAGCCTCATATATTATGTATAAATACAGATTTTGTGTGTATGTATAAACACATCAATTTCACATTTATTCCTTGTCTGTCTACTGTACCACCACTGCTGCTGAACTTTAGAAAGAGTTAATACATTATGTTACAATCCTTATTGAGTATTATATTTTGTTTGTGATCACAATTAAAATATAATTCAAAGTGGCACAGATGACTTCGGGAGAGTGTTGTGTCAAGGTAAATGATCAATATTTCATCTTCAATTTTTTTTCATGTGCAACATAATAACAGGTCCTGCTAATTTTTTTGTTTCCCTACCGAGTTCAACCCACCAGTGATGGCTCATTTACCTGTTAACTCCATATAAAAACATTTAATGTCAATGTAACTAGATATCCATAAATATTTGGTGGTATGCAAAATTGCAGGTTAAAAGAACAATATTTTAAAGCCAGGGCAACTGCTTTATCTGGTGTACAAAACTTTCAACTGCATTAAGCACATTTACCGCCAACTTCTAGTAATAAATGAGCAATTATGTCTTTCAACCTCCAATTCTCAAAGCCAACCACAGCCTAGCAACCTCAGACGTTAAGGCCAAGCACTTCTTACACACAATTTAAATACGCTTTCACGACACCCATGCAAAAACATTCACACATTTTTTTTATCCATACACAATCGCATTTGTTTTATGCAATATAAATTTTCCAGCGACAAATTAGACATATAAATGACAAAAAGATTTTCCGGCATTTTGCTTCCCTCGGTGATGATAAACTATGACGATACTTTCATTCAGAAAAAACAGTTTGATTTACTGTTCACATTAATAATTTAGATGCATAGTCCATTACCACCTAATAGAAACAAGGAATCATATAACTACTGTACACTGTATATCACAGTTTAAACCTAATGTCCCTATACAGAGTCAAATGACAGAATAATTAACTGCCCAAGCAAGTTAATTATCAACGTACCAAATTCAAGTATTTGCAGAACATTAATAATCACTGTAAATAAAAACATTAACCACCTACAATTTGTCAAATACACCAAAATTGGATCAACACATCCGAATACACGTTTTACCTCATTTATAAAAGTGCAACAAATAAAGCCGACAGACTTTTCATTAAACCACTTTAGATAAAAAGAAAAATAACAATTGTGGCTCGACAAGAGAAATTCCCATTGGGAATAGAATATCTTATGTAAATGGAAGAAAGATTTATTTATAGAACCATTTAAACAATACTTATATAGGTTCTAAAAAAAAAAAAAAATTGTTCACAAGATGTCAATCTTTGGTTACATGCTGATAAACAATTCACCGGATATTAAGTGTCCAAATACTCGACTATTAGAAAAATATATTAATAAATTGCGTGTATACATTTCTCGATAAATTATTTTGGAAAATGAAAGTATACCAATATTTGAATGAAAACAATGGTGAGCATCTGCCAAATTTTAATGTCGTAAAATGGACAAAAATTCTATTACAGTATAGCAAGTAACGGCTGAAGCTCACACCATACTAACGGTCACAGTAATACATGCTCCCTCTCAATACATGATGTGGCATGGTGCCCCACACCTGTGGTTTATATGTGACTGTGTCTGCAGTTGTAGTGGTAACCAACTGGGCTTAAAAACAAAACAACAATGAATACAGTCTGTATCCTTGGCATGTGTATGTGTGTGTCTAGATGTTTGTATACAGCTTATCATGACACAAACAAAACATGCCATATATGCTACGGTTTGACAGGTTGTAAACCAATGACTGCAAATGGGAATTTTAATTTATAACTCAACAAATAGCTTGTCTATACCAAACTTACAGGGGGATGTGTATGAAATCACACTGCCTTCTATCTTAGAATATTCATTCACTCTTTAATAGACATTTTTTTTCCTACACGTACACATAAAAGACGTTACTGGTAGAAAAGCACACTGACGAAATTAAATTTGCTAAGTTTCTAGACTATCTACCACCTAGCCAAATGAAGTCTTAACCATATATCAGACTAGAATGGGCAATTTAATCCACATTTTCATAACCATACCAGCTTTTTAAACCTTATTAAGTAATTCAATAAGGCTCATCTTCTTGTATATACTTCAAAGAACGTGAACCTTACCGATAAACCTATTTAAGGATCAAAGTTGCCATCATGTCGCTTATAAATTGCCACATATAAATGTAGCAATCTATAATCTTCCCCTCCCTCTCTTCCTCGTCAAATGTGCACGTAGAATAAAATGTGTATAACTTGGCACTGAGAATGATACTGCTTATGTCCTGTGTAAAATATCTGATGTAGCAGGTTGGTAGGAAATGAATGAAATTGATGTACTTTTCATTAAATGCATATCGGTTCATTGGCATTTATATACATTTGTATGGTATATTAATATACTCTTTGTTTCTGTTTAAAATGTGCATTAGTTTCATGTTGGAAGGAGGTCTATATAAATTTAAGTGTAATTTCAAAGCATTGTACTATAATTCATTGTTGTTATTTACTCACAATTTACGTAACTTGTGTTTAATTGTACAGACAATGAAACTAAATACCAAAAAGAGTATTTTCCAACCTACTTTTCACCAACCTATAAAAGGTGTGTGTGTGTGTGTGTGTTTGTGTGTTTTCTAGACAATCAAAATCTCCCTTAAGAAAACTATAATCAATGCAGCTTACCAAGAGGCATCATTATCTATGCTTAATTGAATACTGCACTAGCAGTCAACATTCCCACGGAACTATCCTGAGAACCTGGGCTGAATACTGTAGACCACTCAAGTTTCTAATTCTCTTCACCAAATTATATTCTTATATTCTGAACACAGTGGCACAATGACTGATATACAGACCAAAGATTCAAAGTCCTAACCATGATAACCCTCTACAAACATCAACATGGTAGAAATTCTATAAAGGGAAATATTCAAGATGCCTTTGTACTCGTAAGCATAGGACAATCTCCGCCCGTCAAGACTCGCCATCTCCGTTCAATGTTACCTGAACATGATTGCGAGTCTCGCTGCGATGTCCTCACACGTATATACTTGTTTTCACCTCTGTGTTCAGAGAAAAAAAAAGTGGCAAACGTTACCAAATATTTTTTTTTTTGTAGGAAGTTTCCAATGTACATTTTTAGACAGGCAAATTCCCATATTTATATAAACAAGAAAGTAATAATTATACATTTCAAAAGTTTGATTCTATAATTTAATACAAATGAGATAGTTTGTATTTAAATAATGGCAAAGGGTTAAAAATTGCTGGATGTGTCACAACTCCTTTCCTGCAGTAAAGGACATTGGAAGCTTGATATTTTTTCCTGTATATACAAAAGACTTGAGGGGTATTCATGTACAGAAGATCAAGTTGTAAAAATGGCAACCTTGGAGAAACATTTCTGCACATAAAGTGTGAGCATGGAACAAATTATATAACCACACAACGCACCACGACTGTTGCCAGTCCTTGGATCTCCGCTGTGCATCAATCATACGACCTATACACCCCAAACCTAAAGCCGTCTCTTAGCGGGACTAACACCTTTGAGCCTCTACCTCTTACCTAGGATATATCTGTAGACTAGCACCTAGTTTACAGTTTCTTCTTTGGTTACAAGTAGGGACAAGGTATAAGTGTAATAGCACAAGTCTATAATGAAGGCAAATTACTAAATCCCACCATTCTAAAACCTGGAAGTCCAATACACCCCCCATATCTGACGCTGACTGCACAGACTCCCCACCACAATATTCACCTCTGAAATTGTGAGGGGCATCCACACTCGAGGAGCAAGGTTTCATCTTGCCCTCGACTTCCTCTTGTGTCACTGCAAACTGTTTATAGTTTAATTTGGCCACGTGAAAAATTGTGAAACGATCCGCAATTTCCTTGTTTCACACTGTTCATTCAATACACTTGCCATGCTATTTCAAGACCATAAAAGGAGTCTAAAGGATGAATCTCTAGGGCAAAACATGCCAATCCCATTACAAATTGGTAAAATATATATGTGTGTATATATATATTATATATATAGTCTACATGTTGGCCTTCAGACACACATTTAGTCACTGCCCGGGCAGACAAATTCTTATTCTTCTTCTTCAAGTACATGCTTGGAAATCTTAACAAATACGCCACTGTGCCAGGGAAGAGATCCATCCATCGCCCTCATACAAAGTTGTTGCTGCCATGTGTCAAAGGCTCAAGTGACTGAAAGAGAAGAAACTATCATCATTTTCACATTCAGAGAGATTGAATATATATATATAGCCAAAAAGTCAGCCTATCACTCGACCACATGGTATAATCTATCAGATACTGTGCATTGACTATTCATTAAAAAAGCAGCAACTTTGCCATCAGAGGTTTGAACACATTTATTGCATCTTTATTTCCAAGAAGCCTATAACCATGATTTTTTTTTTTTAACAAAATAACCAAGTTACTCAAAATCTGACATGTTTATACAATAGTATACTGTAATTGAAACTTCAAAATTAAACAACAATGTTGAACATAAAATTAAATAAATAACATTATACTATACAGTATATACATAACCAATGACAATCTACACATAAATACAGCAAAAGAATGATCAAGTAAAAGAATCGCTAATGAAAAACATAATACACACCATTAACCCCTCAACCCCCAACCACACCCAATAATAGAAAGACAACACAATAATAGAAGGAAAGACAACACAATAATAGAAGGAAAGACAACACAATAATAGAAGGAAAGATGACAATAATAGAAGGAAAGACAACACAATAATAGAAGGAAAGACAGCACAATAATAGAAGGAAAGACAACACAATAATAGAAGGAAAGACAACACAATAATAGAAGGAAAGACAACACAATAATAGAAGGAAAGACAACACAATAATAGAAGGAAAGACAACACAATAATAGAAGGAAAGACAGCACAATAATAGAAGGAAAGACAGCACAATAATAGAAGGAAAGACAACACAATAATAGAAGGAAAGACAACACAATAATAGAAGGAAAGACAACACAATAATAGAAGGAAAGACAACACAATAATAGAAGGAAAGACAACACAATAATAGAAGGAAAGACAACACAATAATAGAAGGAAAGACAACACAATAATAGAAGGAAAGACAACACAATAATAGAAGGAAAGACAACACAATAATAGAAGGAAAGACAACACAATAATAGAAGGAAAGACAACACAATAATAGAAGGAAAGACAACACAATAGAAGGAAAGACAACACAATAATAGAAGGAAAGACAACACAATAGAAGGAAAGACAACACAATAATATAAGGAAACACAACACAATAATAGAAGGAAACACAACACAATAATAGAAGGAAAGACAATGGCACTGCTCTTATATACCCCCCCCCCCACCATCCAGTCAATAATGAAAGGCCCAGGAAAGAGTATGATGAAATTAATGAAAACTTCCCAATGGTTACAGAACAGGCAAGGAAACCAAGGACAAAGGCCTTCGATTCTCTGAGCCTTCAACCCACAAGTAAATAAGGTGGGCAAAAAAGGGAGCCTCGTGGCGGGCAGGAGAGTAAATGTGGTCTAGCAACGAAACTTTAAGCGTAGTACTGGAACCAGGTTATCATTCAGTGCACATTCCATAGTGTGGATGAAATATGGAGGCCTGGTCAGACATATGACTGTGAAACAATTGTCCTCAGAACAAACTCAAGGTATACAGCAGATAAACAAACTTCCTGGGACAACACATTATGCAACGTTTTACATATTTGTCAAATGCATTTAAAGGTTTCTCATTTTGATTTTGACTTTATGACAAAAGTATTTTGGATTTTTCCCCGTCTTGTATGCCTTTTTGTTCCAGATTTCTTCAGTCTGGTATAAGAGTTTCAGCTTTTGGTTATTTCTTTAGATTAATTTTTGTTTGCAAAGATATTTGTGCCTCCTTTATCATTTCAGTGACTCTTTTTCCGTCTCCTGTAGGGTTTATCTTGAGGTTATCTTGAGATGATTTCGGGGCTTTAGTGTTCCCGCGGCCTGGTCCTCGACCAGGCCTCCACCCCCAGAAAGCAGCCCGTGACAGCTGACTAACTCCCAGGTACCTATTTACTGCTAGGTAACAGGGGTATTCAGGGTGAAAGAAACTTTGCCCATTTGTTTCTGCCTCGTGCGGGAATCGAACCCGCGCCACAGAATTACGAGTCCTGCGCGCTATCCACCAGGCTACGAGGCCGGGTTGTCCGAGTTCTCTCCCAAAAACTTTTTTTTTTTATCTTTTTGATCTTTTGGAAGGGCCATATTTTAACCAAATTTTGTACGCTTCGATAGTCGGTTCTTCTATTCTATGCAAGGCACTTCTGGTACTCAAATGTGGTTTCCCCATAGATTTTTCTTCTCTACCATAATTTGAAGTACCTACACCATATTATCTGTGGATTTTTAGGGTTCTGTGTATACAAGTTCCTTTATAATAGACCAACTACTTCATTTGACCTGTTTATTCAATTACATCTACAATATATTATAATGTGGTTTCTTGAGTATGAATTTCCGTGAATGGAAAACAAATTATGCTTAACTCAATTGGGAATCCATTTATGATTGGAATTTTGTTTCCAATTAAATAAGCATTGTTGGCATATATAACAATTTACATTTTTTTTTATTTCTGGGAGGTTTTCATGGGTCTATTACATCTTTCTCTCCAGTTCCAGGGTGTGAGCTAATTTTGTAATTTATTCATCCACTAATGATAACTACTGCTGTGAAGATATGGTAGTTGCTGTGGTGATTATCTTATCTTGAGATGATTTCGGACTTAGCGTACCCACGGCCCGGTCCTTGACCAGGCCTCCTTTTTGTTCCACATCTCCAGGAAGCAGCCCATAGCAGTTGTCTAACTCCCAGGTATGTATTTACTGCTATGTGACAGGGGCATCAGGATGAAAGAAACTCTTCCCCATTTGTTTCTGCCTCCACCGGAGATCGAACCTGGAACCTCAGAACTACGAATTCGAGACGCAGTCCACTCAGCAGTCAGGCCCACTAATGTAGATGGGCCTGGTGTGTAATGTATCTGCACTTAATGAATGAATGATTGAATGAATGACCAGCAAGGAATCTAAACATGTGCATTTCTGCCTCCCCCTTCCATATGCATCAGCATTTGTGCCTGGGTGAACCCAGTGCTTGTGCCTGGGTGAACCCAGTGTTTGTGGCTGGGTGATCCCAGTGTCTGTGCCTGGGTGATCCCAGTGTCTGTGCCTGGGTGATCCCAGTGTCTGTGCCTGGGTGATCCCAGTGTCTGTGCCTGGGGGATCCCAGCGTCTGCGCCCGAGGGATCCCAGCATCTGCGCCTGGGGGATCCCAGCGTCTGCGCCTGGGCGATCCCAGCATCTGCGCCTGGGCGATCCCAGCGTCTGTGCCTGGGCGATCCCAGTGTCTGTGCCTAGGGGATCCCATAGATCCTGGGTAACCCATAGACACCTGCCTCTAGGTTAACCCACGACGCATACAGTATCATGGTCCACAGTCTAGGGTGCGCATGTCTGGGGTTACCTGGGACGCTGGTTCAATCCCCATCCTGCTTCAATGATTTCCTCATACAGTAGTTTACTCAATATCTGGATAAGCATTGCATTTAGAGATTTAAAACTTGATGTGACTTTTTAGATGTGGATTCAATTCATGCTGTAATTTCATTTCAATTCATACTGTAATATTAACAAAAAATAATTATTTTTTGGTTACCACATTTAACACAGACAGCGCAGCAACTTGCTTACAGGTGGCCAAAGACCAGTGTCCTCATTCCTATACTGCACAAAAAACATCATTTCAGTCGAGATGAAACCCAAGTTGGAGAAAAAGTCCTCTACATTACAGTTTAACAATCTGGTTTGTTCTTAAGCTTATAATTGCAGCTCTGTGTGTCATAGAACTGAATACTAAACTAAGTGTTCATACCAATCTATGGTTAAAAGAACAGGCAACAATGCAGGTTACAAGAGCAAGAGTTGACATGAACAATGCAGGTTACAAGAGCAAGAGTTGACATGAACAATACAGGTTATAAGAGCAAGAATTGACATGAACAATACAGGTTATAAAAGCAAGAGTAGATATGAACAACGCAGGTTATAAGAGCAAGAATTGACATGAACAATGCAGGTTATAAGAGCAAGAATTGACATGAACAATGCAGGTTATAAGAGCAAGAGTTGACATGAACAATGCAGGTTATAAGAGCAAGAGTTGACATGAACAATGCAGGTTATAAGAGCAAGAGTTGACATGAACAATGCAGGTTATAAGAGCAAGAGTTGACATGAACAACACAGGTTATAAAAGCAAGAATTGACATGAACAATACAGGTTACAAGGGAAAAGTTCACATTCAATACTAGTTACCTACAATCATTTGCCCTGTGAGAACACTACAGCATTCATTATACGCTACAAAATATTAGCATGAATTAATTACAATTTAATTATAAAAACAGCCAAAAACTATGGTGATACAGATTAACACAAAAACTAAGTACTTGGAAATAAATAAAAAACATAAAATAAATACTGTGTAATTAAAATAAATAATAAACATTAAATATTATGGCATTTCCATACTCCTCATTCATCAAATAAAATAACAATTTCAAAGAGCAAAGATGCCAATACTTACCCAAAAACATGCATAAAAAGCAATTTACAATTTACAAATTGTAAATTGTCTTGAATTTACAATTCAAGACAATTTACATCATCTAAGCCTACCATAATTTACCTACGGCTTCAAGAAACAAAATTACCACAATTCCTGGACATGAAAATACTGGCCAATAATAATAACCCTATTTGCATTTATATTCTAAAAACCAATCTACATTATATGCCAAGTTACTCTAATCAGATTAAAGTCTGCTTCAGCCATACCAAAACAGTTTCAAAATCAACACTTTTATCAATATATTTCCATGCTTCCTTACCAACACTTTGGTATGGTTCACCTCATGGTTTCTCGTTGATGGAGACGGGAAGCTTGCGAGGCTTACTGAGGTTTCCCGAGGCCAAGTACTGATAATCTTCCCTTGGATACAACCCACAACAGTTGCCCAATTCCTAGGGATCGATTTAATGCTAAACGAACAGAGCATTAGGTAAAAGGAAATGCATCTAACCATGCCCGTCCTGCACAGGGATCGAACCCAGAGCCTCAATTATGAGCCAAGGACATATACCATTGTGCTACAAAACTTGCCAAGTTAGCCCTCAGTTGCAACACACAGTAACTATTTGGAGCAAGCAAGCATGTTGTGGCAAGTACTTGCTTGAAAACCAGATGATCTTGTAATATACATTGTGTATGGATTAGTTATGACAGTTTCCTAACACGTTATATTTATTCATCCCCCCCCTTTTTTTTTAGCTACAAAATAATATACCCAACCCAACATCACAAAACTATGAAGTGATTTCCAGTCATGTACAGTACTTGTTTCAACCCTTCTGCAAACCCCCAATTTGATTCTGCTGCCCCAGAAAACAAGCACACACAAGACAAGAGGAAAATGAAGGCACTACAAGCATACCTCAAGAAGCAACAACCACAATGTACCTCTGCTGTGGCTTACCGTCATTAGAATTTGAGCGTGTTAACCATTGGCTCACAAAGGCCCTATATGCGGTCAAGGTGGAGGGGGGGAGGAAAAGGTGCGGTTAGTGCATTGGTGTCAAGTGCCTCAGTATTGTATGGATTTGCGAATGATTTTATAACTGTTGGCCTTTTCAATACCAAAGATTAATTAAAATATTGTCATTATATTATAATGGCCAATCTAATTGATTGGCCATTATACTTAGACTAAATATGTGAAACAATCACTATAAATACTGCATTTCTTTAATACAGTAACTACATTATTTTTGCTTATAAATTATTTGGGTATAAAAATCATCCACAATTTCCAAAAAATTTAGTACAATAAGCAATAAGCCAGTGCATAAAAACGTGTTAGTATTCCACAACTTGTAATAAAAATCTTATATTTTGTACAGTAGTGAATCTCAACCAAATTAAAGTATTCAATACAACCTATTAATAACCCTTCATGTTGCAAACAGTTCAGTAATACTGTATTACAAAAAATATACATTTCCTGGTAATAGTTCCTGTCAGCTGCATTAATTTTAATGATATAATTTACCATAAAAACACAACAATTCTATCGGCTGTCTCGGCAAAGAATTGGTGAATGGGACCACACAGTTAGTCCTGTGCAGTGTTTTCAATTTACTGTTATGAACCTCTCGGACGTTGGTTCGAACCCTCGTCACGGCCCTTGTGGATTTGTTCAATGTTATGCTCAATATTGTGATTGAGGAATGATCAGTAGTGTCCACTCATCTTCAATCTCGATAATATTCATTAATAAGGTAGTAAAACCTGCTAGCTTTGGCAGCCAAAAATGTCTTTCCATGATCCGTATTTGCATCCTTGATTTACACAGCAGTTTCCTCAGTGGTCTAAAACTTGAACAAACCTATGCAAATTTTGTTTTTTATTCCTGGTTCTTCATCAACAAGTATCCTATCATAGTGTGTACCTAGCAAAAGAATGTTCCGATTTGTATCGAGTTTTACTTTTTATACTTGTTTGCAAACCAGTAACTAGTTCATTAATACCTGCACAATGCACACTATTATCTCTGTTATTCAACTTTGGTTTGGATCTATGAAATCAACCTTGCTCAATAGACTTAACTAATGGAGCTTTTATCTCCTGCTCATTTTTTGGTTCCCCCATTCGGTGAAGCAATTGGGTGGGTAAATTCTACACCCTCCTTCGTCGTTTGGGAAATTTAATGTTTGATCACAGTGGTTAGTTGAATTGGTGGCAGCTTGTACACTGTTCCTTGCCAAGAGTAAGTAACCTGCCTGCCACCATGAAATGCCCATTATAATAATAGCAAGAAAATCCCTAGGAGATGTAATGAGGGTCTGAACTTATGTGGTGGGTGTTCCCACGCACATGCCCTAGTATACCATGTCATGGTCTAGTTGACTAGGGTGTGTGCGTTGGAACACCCACCACATACATTCGAACCCTCATCATAGCTCCTACGGATTTTCTCATTGATGTAGTCACGTTAGTATGATTACTCTTGTGTATTGAAAGAGAAGCGCCAGAGGTAGAACATTCCTAGATGACAGAGCCAGAGTGCATGTGGATATTGTGTAAAAACCCTGTTCCAGCTTCAATAGAAGAAACAAGAAATCCTTGTGTGGTCAGTAGAACGCCAGGTTGCAATCCTTTTAATTAGTCGTGATTTGATTGGACCGTGGGCGTTGGAACACCTACCACATAGGTTTGAACCCTCATCACATGCTCCTATGAATTTTCTCATTGATGCAGTCACGTTAGTGTGATTACTCTGTATAATAATTATACTGGCATGGTTCATTCCTCTTCCTGTGCATCATATGATGTGATGACCAAACCATGCAAGAAGATGAAAAAACGACGACATTTCAGTCCATCCTGGACCATTATCAAGTTGTATGTCCAGGAGAGATCAAAACATTGTCGTTTTTTCATCTTCAAATTCAAATTCTTTATTCAGGAAAAGTAAATACATACTTGATTTACAAACAAAGTTGGATTTACAGATAGAGCTAGTACATACAATACCTAAAGCCACTAATACACATAGCGTTTTGGGCAAGTGTGGGTGGTGGTGGGTGAGTATTGCCCTACTGCTTCCACCTACAGCCAATAGAATCTTCTTGTCTATGGTTTAGTCATTATATCTTCAGCCATGTTATTGTAACGAAACCATCTGCATCATATAAAGTATCCTGTAGTGGTGGTGTTGCCCCAACATCTCTAGGCCTTGCTTTCCTTCTGTTCTGTTTCTTTACCTGAGGAGATGTGCCGCTACCTGCTTTCTTTCAAGCCATATTCTTTTCAGACATTAGGGTCTGTGACTTCTGGAGACGATCATCATTTGCGGTCACTGCCATCCAAATGTGCCTTTGTCACGACTGCACTGTATTGCCCTAGGCCACCTCTCCACCTTTTAACTGTTTTGGAATCTGGATTCCTGTGTTTTCTACACTGGAGCTCTATAACAGTTCATCATGATTGATTGCCCTATTTTTATGTCATAAAGAGTTTGCCATGGGTGCACCCAAAAAGCCTTAGGTTGGAAATGATGTGTTGTACATAGTAAAATGCTTTCTCCTGAGCCAAAGCCCGAGATGTTCCAATTTCTGTCCTTGTTGCCTCATCGTCTTCAAACGAGCTTAGGAAGTTTGCATTTCAAGCTGCTACTGCTAGCTCCTCTGACCCTGCTGTGGTGACATCTGGTGGCAGTCAGTGTGGCTTTCATCTAACAGTAGATGCAGAGTATTAATTGCTAGACGATACCTGTATTTCAAACTTTTGTTTGAAGAAGGTGTACAATTTGCATTTAATTTTTTCATATTGCAGCCATGTAGCTGGCATATTCGGTGATGGGTTGAATTAAGACTTGATATTGTCTCCTTCCTCTAGATGTGTGATTGAACCACTTACAAACATTCAGGTCATGAAGGGAATAAAACTTATGAAAGCCTGGTATGTGATAAATGTCCTAGTGGGATCGTGAATGCTACTGCTTTGGAACCATTCAATAGTATGCCTTGGAACGGAGCACTTCACCACGACAATACCCTATTCGTATATTATGTGATATTGCTTCAATATTTAAGGTATAATTTTACTTCGGTATGCTCAACACATTATGGATGCCTATATCAAGAAAACGTAACTTATTCCACCAATTCATTTGAGCGTCTTTTGTAACAACAAATCCTTCATAATTTGTCATTGTACATGTTTTTATATAATCAGTGAAACAAGCAATGGCTATCCAAAACCAGGAAATGCATATTCTTAGTAAGCTTTTGTCATACAAGGGATATCATGTACAAATAATTTGTGTGGGTGCAAACACTTCAAAAAGGTCTTTTGAATTACATTATGGTATACTCACATCCTCTGGAGACATAACTCCATACTGCCGGTGTTGATACTGGGGCTCAGCTGATGCCCTTTGGCAGTTTGTCCGCTGCTGCCCTGCCAGGTAGAAGCCATCCTCAGTCGTCGTCTTTTTATAAACGGGATTGTCAAAATTCATGCTGTGCACCGAGCGTTTGCGGAAGTAGCGGTAAATCATGTACGCCATCTGCAAACAGAAGATAGATACAGTACAAGGAAACACAATACAGCATTGAAACCTGGAATAAAAGCGAAATTCAAACTGAGATTCAAAATACTGAAAAATTAATTCTACAATGTCTTACAGCTCTGAATAAATCATAGATGGAACAAATCTACTATAAATTAATTAACAATTTCAACATTAGAAACACACATCTATGAGGACTATTCAAACATTTTTAAGCCATGCACATAACAAGGAATAAATCCACAGGAGCCTTGATCAGGTTTTGAACCTATGCGCCGAGTGTTCCCAGTCGTGCTCTAGTACCACTACATGGTCAAAAGAATTGCAACCTGGAGTACTGCTGCATCCACGAGGATCCTGAAGCCTCCACTGAAGTCTAACTGGGGTTTCACACAATTCCCCCCTTGCACTCGGGCTCTGTCAACCAGTAGTCATACCTCTGACGCTCCTACTTCAACACACGGAGAAATCACATTACCGTGATATGTCAAAGAGCAAATCCACAGGAGCCTTAATGAGGGTTCGAACCTGTGGGCTCAACATGCATACGTCCGTGCATCTCTTGGTTTGAGTATGAATATGAAAGAGCTGTGGTAACAGAGGGCAGCAACTGCACAAGTAGACAGGGTCATAAACACCTTACAAGGGATGTTAAATATTATATGGTTGAGAGAGAGGTAAGTATAAGGGGTACCTGCTTGATACCTGGTTGATGGGGGTTCTGGGAGTTTTTCTACTCCCCAAGCCCAGCCCGAGGCCAGGCTTGACTGGTGAGTTTGGTCCACCAGGCTGTTGCTTGGAGCGGCCCGCAGGCCCACATACCCACCACAGCCCGGTTGGTCCAGCACTGCTTTAAGAAAACTATCTTAGTTTTCTCTTGAAGATGTCCACGGTTGTTTCTGCAATTTTTCTTATGCTCACTGGGAGGATGTTGAACAACCGTGGACCTCTGATGTTTATACAGTGTTCTCTGATTGTGCTTATGGCACCTTTGCTCTTCACTGGTTTTATTCTGCATTTTCTTCCATATCGTTCACACCAGTATGTTGATATTTTACTGTGTAGATTTGGGACCTGGACCTCCAGTATTTTCCCACGTGTATATTAATTGATCTCTCTCGTCTTCTTTCTAGCGAGTACATTAGGAGAGCTTTGAGACGATTCCAATAATTTAGGTGCTTTATCGCGTCTATGTATGCCGTATATAGAGGGAAGGAAAAAATATAGATATTGTACATAGACAAAGTGAAGAGAGACAAAGACTGTGTGTATATGTTTGTACACGCGCTTGCTTTTGAAGCAACTTACAGCTGAAGCGATGCAAAGGACACCTAATGCAGCCAGGATAGCTGCCACTGCTACATTGCCATCCTCCCCCTCACTTGGACTTTCAACCTGCGCCGGGACTTGCTTCATCTCTGGTGCCATGGTGCTGCTTACTTCGTCTGCAACAGAACAGGAACATGCCAATGACCCATTATAGCAAACTTAATAATATTTGTGATAACGACTATACAACACAATGTATACAAATTCATACTGGCTTCTTGAATCAATGTATTACGTTAAAAATTTTTGCAATCATATTTGCATTCTGCAGGAAAAATCTATACGATCCATGTATTGCAACACAATACAAGCAATACAGGAAGAAAGCATTTTCTGAAATGCATTAATTAATTTTGTCAGGGGCAGGAAGCCTGTGTGTGTATATATATATATATACTTTAGGCTTGTATCAAGGCCACCCCCTCCCCCTATCCAGGTCGACCTGTTGACCTTTCCCAGGATGGAGCCCCACCACAGTTTCCTAACTCCTAGACACCTATTTACTGCTAGGTGAATAACGGCATTAGGTCAAAGGGGAAAAGTGGCCAACTATTCCTGTCCCGCCCAAAATTCAAACTCGGGATTCTCAATTACGAGTCATACGCGAACCCAAATGTACCACCGAGACTAAGACCTACTTCAAATAACTGATAAAAAAAATCAAACACAGAATCTAAGAACATCTACTTCTGAAGCTCATCTTTTAACATAGCCTTAAAACATAATAGTACTGTACAGGTACACGTGGCCACAGTAGAATAGGTGTACAAAATACAGACTGATGCACACACAAAAAAAAATTCCGAATTTCAAACTAATGACTCGTAAAGGGGGAACAAGATATCACTGCATACAAATTCTATTTGCTCTGTCAGATCATATAAAGATTATTTTGGTTATTTGTGACAATAAGAATGGAACACAACATTGCTTCAAGCAGTATAGTGCGAGTTGAGGCTAAAGTTAAGTTGAAGTTTCACTGATGATTAAATAGCGGTTGAGATGGTTTCATCTTCAAAATAGTTGAATGGCGAGCCCCAGTGCTTCTTAATGTAATTACCTAAGTGTAGTTACATTTATCAACACTGGGACTCTCACATCAGGTAGCACTGGGACACACTCCCATTAAGAGACTTAATTCAAACCGACTTGCAAACCATTCAATGACTACAGGCCAAGCTGAGAGTAGTACAAATCTCTTCAATGAACACTTAACTGCCCTTGCAAATGTTAAGCTCACTGGACAATCTACTCGTGATTTCCTTTAATAGTTGTATAATAAGACGAGTGAAGAGTTAATGGTTCTACAAGCACCCGAAGATATAATTAATTATATCCTCGAAGCTGGCAAAACCACTAACTCTCCACTAGAGCACCACATCATCGTGCTCTGGTGCCAGCAGGGCTTAAAAGTCAACACACCATCACTCGAAGTAGCCACATTCCACACGGACATATATACATCATACATCTAGATATATATCACAATTCTCCATGGTCACACTCGAGGCTATACCACATCTATGTACAACCTGTATACACACAAAATATGTATATAGATACACCTTCTACACACATCTTGGTTATCTTGAGATGATTTCGGGGCTTTAGTGTCCCCGCGGCCCGGTCCTCGACCAGGCCTCCACCCCCAGGAAGCAGCCTGTGACAGCTGACTAACTCCCAGGTACCTATTTACTGCTAGGTAACAGGGGCATTCAGGGTGAAAGAAACTTAGCCCATTTGTTTCTGCCTCGTGCGGGAATCGAACCCGCGCCACAGAATCACGAGTCCTGCGCGCTATCCACCAGGCTACGAGGACCCCATACTGTACATGTGCTAGCTGAATAAATCCCAGGTTACCATGTCTATGAAGCTGTCAGTGCTGCTATAAATTCCCTGACTTTGGAAATGCTCTGGAATAATATTTTCTTTTTAAATCAAATGTAATAAAAACGCACCTTATTAATAAAGTATGTGGTAGGATGCAGCTCACATTAATCATAACAAAAATAACCAGCAAATCTATAAAACAACAGGGTGAATATAAAAAAAAAACAGCAAATCAATTCAGTATATATTTACTACAGGTCTTATGCAACTGAAACACGACCTTGAGGTGACCTTGAGGTGCTTCCGGGGCTTAGCGTCCCCGCGGCCCGGTCGTCGACCAGGCTTCCTGGTTGCTGGACTAATCAACCAGGCTGTTGGACGCGGCTGCTCGCAGCCTGACGTATGAGTCACAGCCTGGTTGATCAGGTATCCTTTGGAGGTGCTTATCCAGTTCTCTCTTGGATGAGAAGCGCGGGTTGGACATGTATATGAGTGGGTTTGGGTGGTTAATAAATAGGAGCTGCCTCGTATGGGGCCAATAGGCCTTCTGCAGTTACCTTTGTTCTTATGTTCTTGAACACTGTGAGGGGTCGTCCAGTTATGCCCCTTATGTGTAGTACTAATTCAAACTTTTGTTTCAACTTTTGTAAAGTACTGGTCTCGAGTTAATAACTTAACAATTTAGTAAAATGTTGAAGTATACGCAAATGTTGTGGTTACTCAACGTCAAATTGTTTATTTTGCTCAATAATAGAACAGCATCTAGATATTCTTACGTAAACAAGAAGGCAGGAAGATTCAAATCAAGAAACAAGAACGCCCCCTTCCCTCCCCCCCCACCCCCCGAAAAAAAGTTTCTTTCTCGAAGCATTTTATAAAAGTCCAAGAAACGTTTACCCCAGTAATTTATCAAGTCCATTACACGTCTTGATAATGGTCCAGGTCGGACAGAAACGTCATCAATTCTTCAATTTCAGATGTGTGGGGTTGGTGTCTAAATCTTCAACTGCGGCAACCAGGAGGCCTGGTCGACGACCGGGCCGCGGGGACGCTAAGCCCCGGAAGCACCTCAAGGTAACCTCAAGGTACGTGATAGTGACTCATCCAGAGTCACTTCAACCCGTCCTCGTAATAGACCGTCGCATTCTGACGTATACTTTAAGGTCACCAATCGTCGTACTAGGAAATGGAAGCGAAATGGCTTGCGAAATAGGACATATTGTCCTCGGTATAGGTTAGGATAAGGGCACCTTAGTACGACAGTTTCTCGACGCTGAGAAACCTTAGAAGGACGAGCTGCACAATAACGCCTCTGCATCTAGAGGCGCACACTTGGCCCAGCTTAATAAATTAGTCTTAATCCGGATTCGTCCATTAAAATGACCATCATTGTTGACCTTTTGAAGACGGAAAAACACGAGAGGAAGCGAACTTGACACACATTCCACACCCTTGTCAGTCCATCCCACATCCACAACAATGGGGAGGCCGGGGGAGAAGTGTGGGAGGACGGGGAGAAGTGTGGGAGGACGGGGAGAAGTGTGGGAGGCCGGGGGAGAAGTGTGGGAGGACGGGGGAGAAGTGTGGGAGGCCGGGGGAGAAGTGTGGGAGGACGGGGGAGAAGTGTGGGAGGCCGGGGGAGAAGTGTGGGAGGCCGGGGGAGAAGTGTGGGAGGCCGGGGGAGAAGTGTGGGAGGCCGGGGGAGAAGTGTGGGAGGCCGGGGGAGAAGTGTGGGAGGCCGGGGGAGAAGTGTGGGAGGCCGGGGAGGAAGGTAATAAGGGAGGAGAAAATCCACACTTCACCTGACATAAGAACGCAACGCCACCATTGTGACAAGACACCGGGGTTTCTACAAGAGTACACATCAGATACAAGAAAGACACTAAGCAACCCCACCAGGTCCATTCTGGTTGCTACTGCATTAAAAATGGTTTTCCAGAGGAGCCATGTGATCAATTCATTAAATTATCGAACCTAATTTACAGTTGGTAAGGTCAATTTACAATTGATAAGGTCAATTTACAATTGATAAAGATTAAGTCACCCAAAAGGTGACACGGGCATGAATAGCCCCTAGAGTAAGGTCGCAAACAATAGTACTATGGTAGCGTCTCTATCTGTAAGAGAGTGATACTTTTTTCAGCCAAACTTTCACACCCATAGTGACAGATTGCTGTTGACAGTATGTACAAAGATTATCTTTATCCCAGGTTGGAGTACCGTCGTGTCCAGTGTTCCTAGACGGGTAATCTTATTTGCAATTCAGATAAAGTATGAAGGAAGACGCACGACGTCCGTGTATGCGAAGAGAGATGACAAGAGGCTTATACCTCTCATTATACTACATGAGAGCAACGCCGCCATCTTGTTCAGCGGTCGTGGTGGTAAGCGCAGGTGAGGTCGCAGCTTGAGGTGATCAGGTCATGGTGAGGTCACCATGACCTGATCAGAGAGACCTGTGATATCAGGTCAAGGTGACTTCACTCACCCAAGCTGGGACGGGCTGCACTCCCGATGACGTCACGGGAAGCCAAGATTGAACCAATCACATGGTAAGCAAAAGGAGTCGCTACATATTGATTGGTGTGTCTATGTAGAGGTTCCGTGAAAAAAAACTAGCGAGATATGAACTAGGGGGACTACACGTCAAACTCAAATGCTGTTTATACAAATTAAGTACCGATCATTCCCTTGAGCTTCCGCGGCCATCCGTTAAAACAGCAGTGGTGCCAGGTATTCGGGAAGCTTGTCGGTTGATAAAGATTAAGCCACCCAAGAGGTGGCACGAGCATGAATAGCCCGTAAATGGAAGCTTGTCGTATATTACGGACAAATATATATCTGTCGTCACCATTGAAGGGATACTGTACCACATTATACTAAGAATACATGAAAATAACAATTTGATGGAACTGAAATTCTGATACCCTGCTTCACAGGTTGAGGTGGACGCAACCTAAAATCTGGCAGAGTTCACTTGGGTTTCTGTGCTGTTGCTCTAAGCACTTTACACTTGTTAATGGCCAGTGTGAGCAGTTGGCCATCTTGTACTGGCATTACTGCACACACACACACAGCTGGTACAAACATTTTTGGACATTCCCCCCTTTTCTCCCAGTCTATATCCTAGCGTCTCCCTTTCTCCCGGTCAATATCCTAGTGTCTCTCTCCTCCCGGTCAATATCCTAGTGTCTCTCTCCTCCCGGTCAATATCCTAGTGTCTCTCCTCCCGGTCAATATCCTAGTGTCTGTCTCCTCCCGGTCAATATCCTAGTGTCTCTCTCTCCTCTCCGTCAATATCCTAGTGTCTCTCTCTCCTCTCCGTCAATATCCTAGTGTCTCTCTCTCCTCTCCGTCAATATCCTAGTGTCTCTCTCTCCTCTCCGTCAATATCCTAGTGTCTCTCTCTCCTCTCCGTCAATATCCTAGTGTCTCTCTCTCCTCTCCGTCAATATCCTAGTGTCTCTCTCTCCTCTCCGTCAATATCCTAGTGTCTCTCTCTCCTCTCCGTCAATATCCTAGTGTCTCTCTCTCCTCTCCGTCAATATCCTAGTGTCTCTCTCTCCTCTCCGTCAATATCCTAGTGTGTCTCTCCTCTCTGTCAACATCCTAGTCTCTCCTCTCTGTCAACATCCTAGTCTCTCCTCTCTGTCAACATCCTAGTCTCTCCTCTCTGTCAACATCCTAGTCTCTCCTCTCTGTCAACATCCTAGTCTCTCCTCTCTGTCAATATCCTAGTCTCTCCTCTCTGTCAACATCCTAGTCTCTCCTCTCTGTCAATATCCTAGTGTCTCTCTCCTCCCGGTCAATATTCTAGTGTGTCTCTCCTCTCTGTCAACATCCTAGTCTCTCCTCTCTGTCAACATCCTAGTCTCTCCTCTCTGTCAATATCAATGCCTACTCTTAACACATTCCTTCTCCCAGGTATCACTTCGCACATCACAATTCTATTGTCTTTCGCTCTCGTAAATACCACCTAAACTGGACTCAAGGCGCTGTGCATTTGCATAATAGTGGTCTTGCCCAATAGTCTTTTTCAACGGCATGACAGGAATAGTGAAAAAGCATGATACTTCACCACTCTGTTAGCCAAAGGGGGAGAGTGAGTGGGGTCGTATTTTGGGCTATTCCTGTATGTAATTCTACACTTTTCGCTTTTGAAGCTGAGTTGGACGTTTCTGGCTTAGATATACTACAATTTTCGTTGGCTATAAAATATATATTTTTATATATGACATTTATATTTCTGTACTAAGTGAATTCTCCTACTGAACTGGGTATTTTAATTATTTAGAAACCATGTTATTGGGTGTCTCATATTTTTTTTAGTTGGATTAAGACTAACTTTTCTTCCTACAGATTCAAGTCTAAAACTCCTGGTTCAAAGAAATATTCAAAATTAGGTTTACTGTTTTATCCCATTTAAGGTTATCCATATATCCCAAAATTGGAGGTTATCGATATATCCCAATTAGAGTTACTTGCAGCTATCTTATTCAACAGTTGCTTCAAGATATCCTATTAAGTTTGACTTCAAAACAGTCTTTCGGTATCCTTCATGGAATCTTTGTAAAAGCCTATTCTAAAATATACTAGCCATGCTTCACGTTCCTAAATCCTAACTACATTTACTCCCCCGAAATCTTATCCAACTTGTACCTTTCGGAATCCTAGCTAAATTCACTCGTAGAAAGAGAAAACCACTAACTTCAATTCTCAGCAATATCACCCATATCAGCAATATATGATAGAGCTCAATAGGCTTTGGAACCTGTACACCTGTTGATTGACGGTTGAGAGGTGGGACCAAAGAGCCAGAGCTCAACCCCCGCAAGCACAAATAGGTGAGTACAGCGGCGAGCCACATTTTCCACCATAATTTTACAATATAAATTCAAACTGCTTCTATATTTACCTCTTCAGTCTTCACCATCCCAAGCCGGAGGGAGGGAGGGAGGGAAGAGTGTGAGTGTGAGTGTGAGTGTGAGTGTGTGTGTGTGTGTGTGTGTGTGTGTGTGTGTGTGTGTGTGTGTGTGTGTGTGTGTGTGTGTGTTTGTTTTGTGTGTTTGTTTTGTGTGTGTGTGTGTGTGTGTGTGTGTGTGTGTGTGTGTGTGTGTGTGTGTGTGTGTGTGTGTGTGTGTGTGTGTGTGTGTGTGTGTGTGTGTGTGGTGTGTGTGTTGTGGTCTTGAAGATTTCGAGGACGGAATGGTCGACTATTTTAGTCTAGCACTATCCTTTATGGAGTAGTGGAAACACTAATAGTTCTACGAAACACGCTTTTGGATGTGATTAGTATCGATAGGAAGAAGGTAAATACCTGGTTGATGGGGTTCTGGGAGTTGTTCTACTCCCCAAGCCCGGCCCGAGGCCAGGCTCGACTTGTGAGAGTTTGGTCCACCAGGCTGTTGCTTGGAGCGGCCCGCAGGCCCACATACCCACCACAGCCCGGCTGGTCCGAAACTTCTCTTAGAAAACAGTCCACTTAACAGAGAGCACAGTTGATATGGGTATAAATCCCCCCCCCCAACCCCAAAATTATGTACTAAAAAAAAAAACTGGTTCGTAAAACTGACATACTCCCGTTTTCTATACGTGGGTGCTCTGTTAGGTTTGATTCGGGCAATTAAGAACAATTCGGTTTAGTGACATTCTGCATACTACGAGAGGACGGGCTACGCAGGCCATATATAAAGAAGCCTATCGCTATACGACCTGGATACGGGCTCACCATAGCCCGTGCTACTTGGAACTTGTTCCGAGTAGCTGAATCTATAACAACAACATATACGACTTTTTACGGGCTATTCATGCCCGTGCCACCTCTTGGGTGGCCTAATCTTTATCAATCAATCTTATACGACCTTACCTTGCGTTGATTTCGGGGACCAACGTCCCCAGCGGCCCGGTCTCTGATCAGGTCTCACCCACAATAATTATAATTAGTCTAAAGCTGTAGACCGGAAGTTAAGATGTATTCTTCAGAAAAATCAAGACCAAAATATAGAAATAAAAAAAAACAGTATAGAAAACGGTTTTTTTCACGATAACCTTACACGTCCTCTTACCAAAAACGTCGCATTTCGATCGTAAGCGTTACACAAGACCAAAAAATGGCGCACTAGAAAATGGAAGCGGCTGGCCAAAAAGTGACGTACTGTCCCGTTTTCTGTTACGAGTCCTCTACTAAATTACGAGAGGACACACTAATATGTTTATTTGTGATGTGTGTCTATGTATATATTAACACGATGTACTGAATGGGGTGAGAATAGCTTGAGCTACCTCATCCCTTTGTGTGTATTTTACCTCAATAAACTTATTTCAATTTCAATTTCAATTTCACTTTACATTGACCGTTTTCTTTGGGAAACCTTAGGAGGACGGGCTGGCGTATCGGGTGGTGATAATTTGATCTTATCGCTTTGCTTGACCACACATCATGGTCTGTTGGAGGGTGGGGGTGGGGGGGGGATAGGAAGAAGGGAGTAAGTTTGCAGGAGGATGAAAAGGAGGATCGTAAGGATAACAAAAACTTAATGGGTTACAGGCCAAGACAAAGACAAACAAAAGACTTGTTGACCAGACCACACACTAGAAGTTGAAGGGGCGACGACGTTTCGGTCCGTCCTGGACCATTCTTGAATCGACTTGAGAATGGTCCAGGACGGACCGAAACGTCGTCGTCCCTTCAACTTCTAGTGTGTGGTCTGGTCAACATACTTCAGCCACGTTATTGTGACTCATCGCTTGCAAACAAAAGACTGTTTGCATCCACATTCCTTCCATCTCTGGTTAACCAAGTTTCAGCCCCGCGCCTGTGCCAGGTAAGTCCACTACGGGCTCACCATAGCCCGTGCTACTTGGAACTTCGTTCCCAGTGGCTGAATCTTAAACAACAACAACTAGCTATCCTTGTCCACCTATCTTGAGATCATCTTCTTGAGGTTATCTTGAGATGATTTCGGGGCTTTAGCGTTCCCGCGGCTCGGTCCTCGACCAGGCCTCCACCCCCAGGAAGCAGCCTGTGACAGCTGACTAACACCCAGGTACCTATTTTACTGCTAGGTAACATGAGCATAGGGTGAAAGAAACTCTGCCCATTGTTTCTCGCCGGCGCCTGGGATCGAACCCAGGACCAGAGGATCACAAGTCCAGCGTGCTGTCCGCTCGGCCGCCCGGCTCCCGTGTCTGTAAGGGGCTTCACTGGCATTCAACACACGCTGCCTCAAAGGCACGGACGCGTGTCGGGGATGAGTGGATTAAGCGCCTAAGCTGGTAAACTAATGCATCGTCAGCTTGGTCTGGTCACACTCCCGCCAAACACACACCGAAACTACGACGTTGGTACAACGTTCGGACATGTTTTAATACTTCCTAACCAGTTATAACAACCAATATAGCAAGTTGTAACAACGTTCTAATACGTCATAAACACGTTAAGCCAAGATGTAACAACTTTATTACAAGTTGTAACAAGCGGAAAATAGAGACAGTTTCGGTTTGTGTTTCCAGGGAGCTGACTCCACTCTCACTGACCCAACGACCATACTGCCTGTTCTCTGGCCTGCTAATCACCTGCGATATAAAAATACAATTCATACGTATATGTATTTGTGTATATATATGTAATATTAACAATTGTGTAACTAGCATGTGCTACTTGGAACTTGTTCCGAGTAGCTGAATCTATAACAACAACATATACGACTTTTTACGGGCTATTCATGCCCGTGCCACCTCTTGGGTGGCCTAATCTTTATCAATCAATCTTATACAACGCAAGGTAAGGTAAGGTCGATTTCGGGGACCAAGTCCAATAATCATGGAACAACCGTGGACATCTTCAAGAGAAAACTGGACTGTTTTCCAAGAGAAGTTCCGGATCAGCCGGGCTGTGGTGGGTATGTGGCCCTGCTGGCCGCTCCAAGCAACAGCCTGGTGGACCAAACTCTCACAAGTCGAGCCTGGCCTCAGGCCGGGCTTGGGGAGTAGAAGAACTCCCAGAACCCCATCAACCAGGTATCAACCGGGTAGCTTCACAAGATTGCCACTTATTTAGCTAAACGAACTATGGGGTTCAGTTCCTGAACTTCATTATATGCCTCTGAAACCCTTTCCATCCCCCGCCTACAGGATGGGTATGGGCTGCATAATAAATAAATGAAATGAATACCCACTAAACGAACATAAGAACAAAGGTAACTGCAGAAGGCCTATTGGCCCATACGAGGCAGCTCCTATCTATAACCACCCAATCCCACTCATATACATGTCCAACCCGCGCTTGAAACAATCGAGGGACCCCATCTCCACCACGTTACGCGGTAATTGGTTCCACAAATCAACAACCCTGTTACTTACATACCAACAGACATCAACTTTCTCAGTTAGGGAAGGTAAACAAGTCAAATTAGCACGCGGAACTGTTTACAAATATCAGAGTACAGAATCCCCTTACAATGGCAATAATTATTTGCTAACCACACAGCACAATGTTGTATATTTGAACTTTTACAAAAATGTTGTCACTAAGATCTAACGTTCTTGGAGTTATATGGGGATTAGGCTGTTTCTGCCGGGATTAGGCTGTTTCTGCCGGGATTAGGCTGTTCCTGCCGGGATTAGGCTGTTTCTGCCGGGATAGGCTGTTTCTGCCGGGATAGGCTGTTTCTGCCGGGATAGGCTGTTTCTGCCGGGATAGGCTGTTTCTGCCGGGATTAGGCTGTTTCTGCCGGGATAGGCTGTTTCTGCCGGGATTAGGCTGTTTCTGCCGGGATTAGGCTGTTTCTGCCGGGATTAGGCTGTTTCTGCCGGGATTAGGCTGTTTCTGTCCGGATTAGGCTGTTTCTGTCCGGATTAGGCTGTTCCTGCCGGGATTAGGCTGTTCCTGCCGGGATTAGGCTGTTCCTGCCGGGATTAGGCTGTTCCTGCCGGGATTAGGCTGTTCCTGCCCGGATTAGGCTGTTTCTGCCCGGATTAGGCTGTTCCTGCCCGGATTAGGCTGTTCCTGCCCGGATTAGGCTGTTTCTGCCGAGATAGGCTGTTCCTGCCGGGATAGGCTGCTTCTGCCGGGATAGGCTGTTTCTGCCGGGATAGGCTGTTCCTGCCGGGATAGGCTACACGTGATCCCCTAAACATTATATTGTAGAATGTCCCACATTGACTGACTTTCGCCCCAGTTGCACAATGTAATGTACAATGCACCAGTTGTATAATGTATGTGATGACAGCGTCAACCACGGAGGAAAATTGAAACAGGGATTTCCTTAAGTACTTTCGTATATTAATACATCTTCAGAAGGAGTGATGTATGTGATATAACTATAACCTGTGCTTGTGAAAGCATCTTAATCCGTCCTCCTAAGGTTTCCTCAGCGTCAAGAAAACGGTCAATGTAAAGTGTCCTCTCCTAACCTACCAGAGGACCCACAACAGAAAACGGGATTTTCGCCAGTCGCTTCCATTTTCTAGTACGACAATTTTTGGCCTTAAGTAACGCATACGATCGAAATACGACGTTCTTTATAAGGGGGACAGGTTGCTTAATGAGCTTCAGTGGGAATTTCCTTAAATTAATAGCACACTAGTTTCTATAGCAACTATCTTACCCTGTCAAAGTAGGATATATGTATGTGTGTGTATGTATGTACTCACCTAGTCACCTAGTTGTACTCACCTAGTTGTGTTCGCGGGGGTTGAGCTCTGGCTCTTTGGTCCCGCCTCTCAACCGTCAATCAACAGGTGTACAGATTCCTGAGCCTATTGGGCTCTATCATATCTACACTATGGCTCTATGTGTGTGTGTAGGCTGGTCAGAATTGCATTTCACCTTTGCAAAACAATTGCATATTTTACGGAGAGTCAAAACGAGAGAACAGCCTACATAGTGTTCACATCTACTTACCTTACAACGACAACCTCAGACCCTCACCCCTGTAGAGCGACGAATGCTGGATGGAAGCTCTTTCTGCTCTATATTGCTCTATCACGCCAGATACAGTCAGGAGGAAAGGGGCGGAACAAAGGGGGAGGGGGAATGACTAACTTGTGATAGCAGTCATACTGATATCACAATGGGGGCACACAGTCATTCGACAAGTGGTTTATATACAGCCTGTGTGTGCGAGTGGGGGGACTCAGTGGCCTCAAGGCCCACACAGCCAGTGTGGAGGAGACTGATTTGATCTCTACGCCCTCTTGCCAGCACAGTTTCTTGGCATTCCTCCACATCTCTAGCCTTGGTGTGTGTACCTACCTACCTACCTCTCTCCCTCTCTCTCTCTCTCCCTCTCTCTCTCTCTCCCTCTCTCTCCCTCTCCCTCTCTCCCTCTCTGCCTCTCCCTCTCTCCCTCTCTCTCTCCCCCCCACACACACTGTCCGCATCAATGGGCACTGACTACATAATATTTATCTCTGCACCTGGCACCATGTTCCCTAACCTTGGCACTCCCATCACTACACGGTGACTTCTCATAGGAGCTCCACAATCTGGCACTGACCACTGGTTTATACCATCGTGCCATACCTTACTGCCTGGCACTCTCCTGCTTCCTCCTCCCAACTATCACACGCCAATCAGCACCAATTCCAGCAGCGTTCTGAGCCCCATTCCGCTCAACCAATCCACTTCCCCAGGCTTCCTACGGGCTCACCATAGCCCGTGCTACTTGGAACTTTTTGTTCCAGGTAGCGAATCTTGAACAACAACCCAGCCTTCAACCGGCGGGCCTCGCCCATTAGCTATTCTCTCTTCGCCTCTGCTCGCATCCAGAGACTTGAATTGGACACAGACAGCATTTCAAATTATATTCTTCGGCCTGTATTTAGTATCTGCTACAACACCTGCTTTCATTTCAAGTTCTCCTGATAAACTATACGCCACTCGCGAAACCTGTACATCTTTAAACAACCACGGCGGCTGTGTTGACATTTATTAAACAGTTTTTACGGGCTTGTAAACGCCATAACCCGAGGTTATGGAGTTTACCTCCATAACCTCCAAAGGATACCTGATCAACCAGGCTGTGACTCATACGTCAGGCTGCGAGCAGGTGCTCTAACAGCCTGGTTGATCAGTCCAGCAACCAGGAAGCCTGGTCGACGACCGGGCCGCGGGGACGCTAAGCCCAGGAAGCACCTCAAGGTAACCCCTTTTCCTGATGTGGTACCCTTGTAGTGGTAACTCAAGAGGCCAGCTGGTACTCTGCAGCTTTGGTACCTTGGCGTTACCTTTGCTCCACCTGTGTGTGTGTGTGTGTGTGTGTGTGTGTGTGTGTGTGTGTGTGTGTGTGTGTGTGTGTGTGTGTGTGTGTGTGTGTGTGTGTGTGTGTGTGCAGGTGTAGTCACTTTGTGCATGCTGGCCGGAGCTGCTAGCTCTTGGACCCCGTCTTTCGTAGTCATATGGCCTGATCTGATTTTTCTATCATGTTTACTACATTGTTTTCTCTCTAACACGGGGGGGAGGAAGGAAGGGGGAGAGGGGGAGAGAGAGCGCGAGAGGGAGAGAGCGAGAGGGAGAGCGAGAGGGAGAGCAAGAGGGAGAGAGAGCAAGAGCGAGGGAGAGCAAGAGCGAGAGAGAGCGACCAAACACTCCATCACTGCTGGAGGTAGGCGCTAACATCCCCCCACCCCCCTCCACTACCACCTCCTTGACACTTAAGTATAAGAGCAAACACATCATGTATTGAAGATGCCGGTAGAGGCCCCCAGAGACCGGGGCGCCCCCCTAGGCGAGACCAGCTGGAGAAGGTCCTGCTCAAGACGGCCGTCCAGAACTAAGTTAAGCTAAGGACAGAGGTAGGATAAGGACAGCAGTAAATAGGTACCTGGGAGTTAGTCAGCTGCTACGGGCTGCTTCCTGGGGGTGGAGGCCTGGTCAAGAACCGGGCCGCGGGGACACTAAGCCATGAAATCACCTCAAGATAGGGGTGGGGGATGAGGGGGGGGGTTAGATTCAGGGACCAACAGGGGTGGATGCCACACTTGATCCGGGAGACATCTCCCGTCACGCAGGGTGCAGTTGCGCCTCCACAGATCTCCAGTATCATCTTTTGATACTGGTAATGGCTCGAAAAGGCCACCACTTACGGGCTATTCATGCCCGTGCCACCTCTTGGGTGGCTTAATCTTCATCAATCAATCAATCAACAGGGGTGCTCGGTTAAGGACCAGTTAAGAGATCCATGCTTCAGCACTGGACATCCTAAGGTATTACAACCTCTGTGACTAGAGAAAAAAATATAGACTTGACCATAATTCCTGGAAGTTACGCAGCTCCAAAGGGCTACGGTTTTGTGTACACGCGTGTGTGAGGGTGCGTGCGCGTGTATGAGTGTGCGAGAGAAAAAATATGTAGTAGATATGATTAGGAAACAAATAGGTCGAGAGTCGGTACATTAAGACAATCGACGGTTAGAAAGGCGGGATCCAAGAGCTAACAGCTGGATCCTGCGCGCGCGCGCGCACGCACGCGCGCGCACGCACGCGCACGCACGCACGCACACACACACACACACACACACACACACACACACACACACACACACACACAAGTTGAGAGGCGGGACCAAAGAGCCAGAGCTCAACCCCCGCAAGCACAACTAGGTGAGTACAACTAGGTGAGTGCGCGCGCGCACACACACACGCACACATACACGCGCACACACACACACACACACACACACACACACACACACAGAAACAAATGGGCAAAGTTTCTTTCACCCTAAGTGCCCCTGTTACCTAGCAGTAAATAGGTACCTGGGAGTTAGTCAGCTGTCACGGGCTGCTTCCTGGGGTGTGTGAGTGTGTGGTGTGGAAGAAAAAAAAAAAAAAAAAAAAAAAAGTAGTTAGTAAACAGTTGATTGACAGTTGAGAGGCGGGCCGAAAGAGCAAAGCTCAACCCCCGCAAAAACACACACAGTAAATACAGGTGAACCAGAGCGAGCCAAAGACACCATACAAACGAATACATCAAGAGAATTAAAAACCTTTCCCCACATATCCTCCTTCCCCATCAGCGAGCGCCATATTCTCTCTCACCACCACTGAAGGATACCAACCCAGGCCCACCTGGGAGAAGGAAGCCAACCACTGTATCGCGCGCAAAAGGGAAAGTGCTGGGTACCTTGAGGCTACCTTGAGGTGCTTCCGGGGCTTAGTGTCCCCGCGGCCCGGTCGTCGACCAGGCCTCCTGGTTGCTGGACTGATCAACCAGGCTGTTGGACGCGGCTGCTCGCAGCCTGACGTATGAGTCACAGCCTGGTTGATCAGGTATCCTAGCCTGGTTGATCAGGTATCCTAGGGTAGAGTTAACATGTCATATAGATATATAGCTAGCAGATTGGCGCCCTTTTGTGTCGTAAGGGGAACTGATAAGAACCCACTGAAGCACTGAGATAATGGGGAGATAAGGGATATACGAGAGGTAGAGCTACTATACAACTTTTTTTAACGGAGTGGTTGAATACGTACAAAATGCGACCTATCTGATCATAAGAACGGTTGGATATCAGATTGACGCTTTCCAAACGTCCATACTGCCCAGGAGGAGTCGAACCCCGGTAACTACACGTGTGTGTATACACCTGTTACATGGCAAGCCTGGCAACCTCTCACGTCTGAGCAGCAACTGTGACACACACACACACACACACACACACACACACACGGTAACCGTGACAACTGCCCCCCCACCCCCCCCCCCCCCCCATCGTCAGCGGCAACAACACCACCTTGTTAGCGAGACACTGCGAGCCGTGTTTACTATGGTCCTTCAGGGGAACCAGGCCATTAGGTATTTCGCCAGGAAATCTTTTATTGCTTGGTATAAACGTGTTTGGGACGGGAATAAGCGAACTTGACCTGGTATAAACGTGTCTGGGACAGAAATAAGCGAACTTGACCTGGTATAAACGTGTCTGGGACAGAAATAAGCGAACTTGACCTGGTATAAACGTGTCTGGGACAGAAATAAGCGAACTTGACCTGGTATAAACGTGTCTGGGACAGAAATAAGCGAACTTGACCTGGTATAAACGTGTCTGGGACAGAAATAAGCGAACTTGACCTGGTATAAACGTGTCTGGGACAGAAATTAACGAACTTTACCTGTTATAAACGTGTCTGGGACGAGAATAAACGAACTTGACCTGATATAAACGTGTCTGGAACAGAAATAAACGAACCTGACCTGGTATAAACGTGTTTGGGACAGAAATAAACGAACTTGGTCTGGTATAAACGTGTTTGGGACGGGAATAAGCGAACTTGACCTGGTATAAACGTGTCTGGGACAGAAATAAACGAACTTGGTCTGGTATAAACGTGTCTGGAACAGAAATAAACGAACTTGACCTGGTATAAACGTGTCTGGGACAGAAATTAACGAACTTTACCTGTTATAAACGTGTCTGGGACGAGAATAAACGAACTTGACCTGATATAAACGTGTCTGGAACAGAAATAAACGAACCTGACCTGGTATAAACGTGTCTGGGACAGAAATAAACGAACTTGACCTGGTATAAACGTGTCTGGGACAGAAATAAACGAACTTGACCTGGTATAAACGTGTCTGGGACAGAAATAAACGAACTTGATCTGGTATAAACGTGTCTGGGACAGAAATAAACGAACTTGACCTGATATAAACGTGTCTGGAACAGAAATAAACGAACCTGACCTGGTATAAACGTGTCTGGGACAGAAATAAACGAACTTGACCTGATATAAACGTGTCTGGGGAGCAATAGGACACCTATTAGGCCTATTGAGGCGTGTCATTAGGCCAAACCTTTCCCCACGATGCAACCTACATTAGTCAACTAGCTCCCACGGGATACCAATTTTAACGCTAGGTGAACAGATGCATCAGATGTAAAGAAACTTCTCCCTTACCCAATTTATCGCGTACTACAATTATGAATTGGATGAACTTTGTATCTACTTATCCCCTATACTGTAATGCCTTGCATTCTTTGTACGAAACCGCGCTAAAATATGCTAAAAATGCGACGTTTTAGTCAAAATTAAAGGACCTTTTTTTTTGGTGAGAGAGTGAGAGAGTAAGAGAGAGAGAGTGAGAGAGTGAGAAAGAGAGAGAGAGTGAGAGAGAGAGAGTGAGAGAGAGAGAGTGAGAGAGAGAGAGTGAGAGAGAGAGAGAGAGAGAGAGAGTGAGAGAGAGAGAGAGAGAGTGAGAGAGAGAGTGAGAGAGAGTGAGAGAGAGTGAGTGGGGGGGGGGGAGAGGAATGACACTCAAAAGTGGCCAGAGGGGGGGGGGGGGGGTGGTTAGGGGTAGTCGGGTGGGGTGGTTGGGGGGTTGGTTACACCAGGTTGGTAGGGACACCATTCGCCAATTACTGGTGGTGATGGCAACATCCTCTCCCCCTCCCTCCCTCTAGCCCTCATTGCTCCATTATGGTTCTATCAGACTATTATTGCTCTATCAGGCTCATTCATGGCTGGATCCTTCCCTATAACCCCCCCCCCCCACACACACACACACACTCCATACACAGTTTTAAATGTAGATATGACACAGCCCAGTAGGCTTAGGAACTTGTACATTAGTTGATTGACAGTTGAGAGGCGGGACCAAAGAGCCAAAGCTCAACTCCCGCAAGCACAACTAGCCGAGTACACAAACCTATAATCACACTCAAACTCTCATGGAGGGGCCTCGCGGCCGAGTGGTCACCGCTCAGAGGTCGTAGTACTAAGGGCCTGGGTTAAGCTTTATTTTAGCCTAAGAGTAGTGAGAAAATAGAATGAACTAGAAGAAGGGAGATTCTATTTTATAATATTCAAATTAGGCATAATCGAAAGGCATACAAAGGGGTGGGATGCGAACTGGGGGACATGGATGGAAACAAAGAGTACCCAAATGAGCCACAGAGACATTGACACTACACAAGTTCTTTCAAATAGTTGTAAAGAAATATAATACACTGCAATGAGGTAGAGGCAGACTCCATACACAAACGTAGATAGGATCAAGAGCCAAAACGACTCGGGAACCCGCACACCAGTTGATTGGCAGTCGAGAGCCGGGACCAAAGAGCCGAAGCTCAACCCCCGCAAGCACAATTAGGCAGGTACATATCCTCCCTCCAGCTCGTATTACTCTATAACAGAGGCGCATAGCTCTATCAAACCCCCCCTCACCCCCCCCCCAATGCCAAACCCCAAACAATAGAACAACACCCCACCCCACCCCCACAATTAGTAATTAGTACATAAGCTCTAATATAGCTGCCCCTAAACTATATGAAGCTCTAATATAGCTGCCCCTAAACTATATGAAGCTCTAATATAGCTGCCCTAAACTATATGAAGCTCTAATATAGCTGCCCTAAACTATATGAAGCTCTAATATAGCTGCCCCTAAACTATATGAAGCTCTAATATAGCTGCCCTAAACTATATGAAGCTCTAATATAGCTGCCCCTAAACTATATGAAGCTCCCATATAGCTGCCCTAAACTATATGAAGCTCTAATATAGCTGCCCTAAACTATATGAAGCTCTAATATAGCTGCCCCTAAACTATATGAAGCTCTAATATAGCTGCCCTAAACTATTTGAAGCTCTAATATAGCTGCCCCTAAACTATATGAAGCTCCCATATAGCTGCCTTAAACTATATGAAGCTCCCATATAGCTGCCCTAAACTATATGAAGCACTAATATAGCTGCCCTAAACTATATGAAGCTCTAATATAGCTGCCCCTAAACTATATGAAGCTCCCATATAGCTGCCCTAAACTATATGAAGCTCTAATATAGCTGCCCCTAAACTATATGAAGCTCTAATATAGCTGCCCCTAAACTATATGAAGCTCCCATATAGCTGCCCTAAACTATATGAAGCTCTAATATAGCTGCCCCTAAACTATATGAAGCTCTAATATAGCTGCCCCTAAACTATATGAAGCTCCCATATAGCTGCCTTAAACTATATGAAGCTCTAATATAGCTGCCCCTAAACTATATGAAGCTCTAATATAGCTGCCCTAAACTATTTGAAGCTCTAATATAGCTGCCCCTATACTATATGAAGCTCTAATATAGCTGCCCTAAACTATATGAAGCTCTCATATAGCTGCCCTAAACTATATGAAGCTCTAATATAGCTGCCCCTAAACTATATGAAGCTCTAATATAGCTGCCCCTAAACTATATGAAGCTCTAATATAGCTGCCCTAAACTATATGAAGCTCTAATATAGCTGCCCTAAACTATATGAAGCTCTAATATAGCTGCCCCTAAACTATATGAAGCTCTAATATAGCTGCTCTAAACTATATGAAGCTCTAATATAGCTGCCCCTAAACTATATGAAGCTCTAATATAGCTGCCCTGAGCTATATGAAGCTCTAATATAGCTTCCCTAAACTATATGAAGCTCTAATATAGCTGCCGTAACTATATGAAGCTCTAATATAGCTGCCCTAACTATATGAAGCTCTAATATAGCTGCCCTAACTATATGAAGTTCCCATATAGCTGCCTTAAACTATATGAAGCTCTAATATAGCTTCCCTAAACTATATGAAGCTCTAATATAGCTGCCCTAACTATATGAAGCTCTAATATAGCTGCCTTAAACTATATGAAGCTCTCATATAGCTGCCCTGAACTCTATGAAGGGTAACAGAAATTGCGTCAAAAACTAACCTGTGTAATACTACAAAAAAATAAACCTCCACAAACCCCTACCCTGCGCACGGTGTTACAGGAGCGCGAGTGTGTGCGCAGGTATGGCCGCCTGAGTCACCCAGATCTCCTGGCAGAAGAAAAACAGTGACCTTGGTGGTCTAGGCGTCCCCCCGGGCTTGGCTTGATCCCTTCCTGTTTCTCCATGTCCAGTGTAGAGCTGAATCTCCCTCCTCCACTCCTCTAGTATAGAGCTAGGGGTTCCCTCTCCCCCCCCCTCTTCCCCATCTCCTTGTATAGAGCTGGGTCTTCCCCACCAATACACAACCTCTCCATCTTCAGCAATTACGCATGTACATTCCAGTCTCTGGATTGTAGCTGGATGAGGTTCTGGGAGTTCTATTCCCGCAAGCCCGGCCCGGGGAGGCCAGGCTTGACCTGTGAGAGCTTGGTCCAACAGGCTGTTGATTGGAGAGGCCTGCAGACTCACTACTGCCCGCTTGGTCTGGCAATACTTGCAGAAAACTGACCACTTTTTTGTCTTGAAGATTTCCCCCTTTTTGTTCCGGCAATATTTCTTACGCTCGCTGGAAGGACGTTGAACAACCGCGGACCTCTGATGTTTATACAGTGTTCTCTGTGCCTATGGCACCTCTGCTTTTCACTGGTTCTGTTCTGCATTTCCTTCCATATCGTTTGATCCAGTATGTTGATAAGCATATTTTCGTTACTAGTATGAACCAATGCACACTAACGTGTGCATTACCTCACAATCGATGAATCCCGGGTTCGATTCCCGGGGCCGGGACAGAAAAGGCTAGGAACTCTTTCTTTCGCTTAATGCCTCTGCTCACCTAGCAGTAAGTATGTACCCGGGAACTGGGCAACTCTGTGTGTTGGGGGGGGGGGGGGAGCCACGTCGATACAAGCCTAAAAATTATACATATTGGAGTAGAAATAGCCTAAGCCGCTCTAATTTTTCCAGGTATATTTTATTGTCTCAATAAACGTACTTGAACTTGAGTATACATACACATACAGAGTTTGAGTATACATATACATACAGGGTTCAACACTTTCCTTTGGGAGGGGGGGGTGGATGTTATTGGGTCTACGTGTAATCTTATCTTTCCTTACACCGTACAAACTGAAATACTGTTAAGATTGTTTTAGTTCCACACTCAAGCTCTAAAGCCTACATGTAACACACAATGTTTGTTTACGTAAGACTGTGTGTGTGTGTGTGTGTTTCAAGCTAGTGTGGATCCCAGTAGGCGGCGTGCCTGTCCTACAGAGAAACGTCGCATTTTCACTTCGTTATAAACAATAGATACAATCGATCAACCATCAATCAATCATCTGCACAACAGATGCACTCATCCATAAGATACAATCATGTTTCAAAGTTGCCAGCTCACAACCTACCATAGAAATAAGAAAACTGTAAAGGCCTATTGACGCATACGAGGCTATTGTCCCATATGAGGCTTCTCCCATTGCCTCATACTCTTAAAGACTTTTGCAAAAATCTTAGGCTTTTCGAACACGTTTCCTTATGTCATTCTAGGTGATCTAGATTGAGGTACATGTCCTAACTCAACACCTTAAGTGCTCTTATGCATTCGGCTCCAAAACCTTTATCTTATCAAAACAAATATACTTAGTGGAGCGAGATAAGGTAGGAATTGTAGAACAAGTAATTAACATCACAGGCGCCATAAGCACTAAACATACCAGCTTCAATATTTGATTTTTCTACCAATAAATATTACCAGGGGGATAAATTTGTCCATTTTCTACCGGCAAATATTACCGGAAGAAAAGATCCTGAGCTACAAAGACAGGTTCCTCACCTGTCAGCTGGTTCCCAGAGGAATTGTTGTTTAAGATTCGCAACTTGGAACAAAAAGTTGCAAGTAGCACGGGCTATGGTGAGCCCGTAGTGGACTTTATATCCCAGGGGAAGCCTAACCTCAAGTCAAATTCGAATCATCGTTCTAGGTCGCCAGAGACACGGCCCTTAACCACGTTACTGAGACGAGTGGCCAGACTCTTAATTAACAAACCGGTTATAGCCAAATGCAGGCGATGAGTCACAATAACGTGGCTAAAGTAAGTTGACCACACCACACACTAGAGGGTGAAGGGACGACGACGTTTCGATCCGTCCAGGACCATTCTCAAGTCGATTGTCACATTCGACATGAGAATGGTCCAGGACGGACCGAAACGTCGTCGTGCCCTCAGCTTCCGGTTATAGCCAAGATTCATTACCAGAGGCTAAGAAGTCAGTGTTACCAGAGTACAATGAGTGGCCACAGCGTTACCAGAGCAACAGGTCAGGGGGGGGGAGGGGGTGTTTCCCAGGATGACTAACGACATCCGTCACGGGATTTAAGCTACCGGATGAAGGATGACGTCAAATCAAGAACAAAACACAAGACACTACAAAACAAAAGATGCTGCTGACGTCACCTGGAGCTGCAGGATTAAAATCCAACAAGAGGGATCACTTGCACGCGCGCACGCACACATTAACTTACAAATAAGTAGTGAACGCAACAAAAATACATCAAACTGTATATGCGTGATCAAAAGTCTTCCCATTATGCCATTTATTCTCTTCGCCGAGGCTAAGGGGACCTCACAAATCACACCAGAGCTGTTATTTTCATATTTTGATACATACATACGTATCCAATTCTAGCCCCTTCAATATTATATATATATATATATATATATATATATATATATATATATATATATATATATATATATATATATATATATTCATAACTATCCAACGACTTGTAAGGTATACCAATGATATGTCTTAACTAGCTTTTAACATACACTACAAAATCCTCCCTATAGTTTCGGGCAGCTGCGTAATTGCTGACGTACTAAGCATATTAACAAGAAAATAATACCCCTTCTCCCCCTCTAACAAGTTTTTATCTCGTAGGCTTATGCCAGAAATGACAGTGTTGATCTCCCAAACATATAATTTATCATATATAAAACGGGCCGAGACGTTTCGGCCCGTCCTGGACCGTTCATTATCAGGTCACCATCAACTTGATGATGAATGGCCCACAGGATGAACTGTAGCGTCGTCTCATCATCATATGATGAGAGTGGTTTGGTCATCATATCTTCAGCCACGTTGAGACTCATCGCCTGCATACATATACATACACAATACATCATACACACACACACATCAAACCTGTTTTTCACGTCAAAACTAAATCTAATTCTCCTTGCAAAATATCATTATTTCTGTAAAATTTAATGTACATAAGTAACGGGATGACTTTGATATTTGTAGATAATTATCAATAATACCCTTAAATGTTTCCAATGATAAAAATGGTATTTATACCTTACCAAACTTCTGAAGCGTCATAGTCGCCAGGACTGCAAAAAACACTTTGGTCACGAGTTTACAAACTCCAACAACCTGTCAGAACACACACGCACACAACTGCTACAATTTTTTTTTTAGACCATAGGCTAAAAAAAAAATTGAGAGCACGAGATGAAAGAGAAGAGCGGACGCGACCTTCCCCCGCGGAGTCTGAGACGCTACTGACTGGCTGCCAAGCTGCAGGTATATACTTGGCCGGTCACCCACCCACTCGCTCGCTAAGACTAATACCGTCAACACCTCTCGCAATCCGCATCCACACACACACACACACACACACACACACACACACACACACACACACACACACACACACACACACACACACACACACACACACAGAGCCAGAGCTCAACCCCCGCAAGCACAACTAGGTGAGTACACACACACACGCACACGAGGGGGACATAATCACCACATACAAGATTCTCAGAGGAAGTGATAGGGGTAGATACAGACTATTTAACACAAGGGGCACACGCACTAGGGGACACAGGTGGAAATTGAGTGGCCAAATGAGCCATAGAGACGTTAGAAAGAATTTGTTTAGTGTCAGAGTAGTTAACAGATGGAATGCATTAGGCAGTGATGTGGTGGAGGCTGACTCCATACACAGCTTCAAGTGTAGATATGATAGAACCCAGTAGGCTTAGGAACCTGTACACCAGCTGATTGACGGTTGAGAGGCGGAACCAAAGAGCCAGAGCCCAACCCCCGCAAGCACATATAGGTGAGTACTTGGGGGTGGACGGTAGAGCAACGGTCTCGCTTCATGCAGGTCGGCGTTCAATCCCCGACCGTCCACAAGTGGTTGGCCACCATTCCATCCCTCCCGCCGTCCCATCCCAAATCCTTATCCTGATGAAGATTAAGCCACCCAAGAGGTGACATGGGCATGAATAGCCCGTAAGTTATCCTGACCCTGTGATTGTTTTAGATATAGGTACTCTGAACTAAATGTCCATGTAGCACGGCCTATGGTGACCCCGTAATATCCTGACCCCTTCCAAGTACTATATATAGTCATAATGGCTTGGCGCTTTCCCCTGATAATTGCCTCCCCTCCTTGCCAACCATGGTGTTCCTAACAACGGTGTTAAGGGATCTTTAATTATTATTTATCACTCTGTAAATTTCTTATCTCAGTTCTACAAACTTTACAATATGAACAAATCTACAAGGGCCGTGATGAGGGTTCGAACCTTCGTCCGAGAGGATCCCAGACGCTGCCTTAATCGACTGCTCTGACACTGTAAAACATTTTTATTTTATGCTTTACAATATGTCTTATTTCCATCTTCCTTCCAGGGAGCCGGTCGGCCGAGCGGACAGCACGCTAGTCTTGTGATCCTGTGGTCCTGGGTTCGATCCCAGGCCCCGGCGAGAAACAATGGCCAGAGTTTTTTTCACCCTATGCCCCTGTTACCTAGCAGTAAAAGAGGTACCTGGGTGTTAGTCAGCTGTCACGGGCTGCTTCCTGGGGGTGGAGGCCTGGTCGAGGACCGGGCCGCGGGGACACTAAAAGCCCCGAAATCATCTCAAGATAACCTCAAGATAACCTCCTTCACTTCAGTCATCCACTTGGGCTGAACGGTAGAGCGACGGTCTCGCTTCATGCAGGTCGGCGTTCAATCCCCGACCGTCCAAGTGGTTGGGCACCATTCTATCCCCCCGTACCTTCCCAAATCCTTATCCTGACCCCTTCCAAGAGTAATATAGGCGTAATGGCTTGGCGCTTTTCCTTGATAATTCCTTCCTTCCTTCACTTCAGTCAACCACTTTCCAAACACGGGATCCTTTAGCGGGCCAGATTCACGAAGCAGTTACGCATGAACTTACGAACCAGTACATCTTTCCTCAATCTTTGGCGGCTTTGTTTACAATTATTAAACAGTTAATGAGCTCCGAAGCACCAGGAGGCTGTTTATAACAATAACAACAGCTGATTGGCAAGTTTTCACGCTTGTAAACTGTTTAATAAATATAACCAAAGCCGTCAAAGACTGAGGAAAGATGTACACGTTCGTCAGTACCGTGCGTAACTGCTTCGTGAATCCGGCCCCTGAAAAGTTTTGCCAAGTTCATTGTATGCTAATCCGGTCTAACGTCACTTGATTACTGGAAAAACCCTTAAGAGAAACTTAATATTTACAGCAGGCAACAGTGAGCAGTTACTTAATTGAAATTGAAATTGAAATAAGTTTATTGAGGTAAAATACACACAAAGGGATGAATAAGAAATATTGCCGGAACAACCGTGGACATTTTCAAGAGGAAACTAGATTTATTCCTCCAAGGAGTGCCGGACCAACCGGGCTGTGGTGGGTATGTGGGCCTGCGGGCCGCTCCAAGCAACAGCCTGGTGGACCAAACTCTCACAAGTCGAGCCTGGCCTCGGGCCGGGCTTGGGGAGTAGAACAACTCCCAGAACCCCATCAACCAGGTATCAACCAGGTATCAGGTAGCTCAAGCTATTCTCACCCCATTCAGTACAACGTGTTAATATATACATAGACACACATCACAAATAAACACATTAGCAAACATTCTGAGAGATAAACATATACATTTCCTCCTTCACAAGTAGTATGGTATCAGACGTACCAGTTACTTAAGGTTGGCAAATGTATGGCCCTTTGAGACGGGGTTACTTTGCCTTGCGGTTAGTGTGTGTTTCTAGGATCAACGTCCCCAGGGGGGCCGGTTTCTGACCTTCTTGAGGTTATCTTGAGATGATTTCGGGGTTTTAGTGTCCCCTCGGCCCGGTCCTCGACCAGGCCTCCACCCCCAGGAAGCAGCCCGTGACAGCTGACTAACACCCAGGTACCTATTTTACTGCTAGGTAACAGGGGCATAGGGTGAAAGAAACTCTGCCCATTGTTTCTCGCCGGCGCCTGGGATCGAACACAGGATCACAAGTCCAGCGTGCTGTCCGCTCGGCCGACCGGCTCCCTTTGACCTGGGGCTTCCTGCGGTGTGTGGTCTAGTCAATCAGGCTGTTGGACGCGGCTGTGATTTGTACACATTATATTATAAAATGTATAAATAATCATCATTGAGTTTCTTAGCATTAATAGCCCAAATTAGCCCAAATTAGCCCAAATTTGGGCGCACTCGAAAGTAGCCCAATTCGCTACTTATAGCCCAATCTGGCACCACTGCTTCCAAGTGCTATATAGTAGTAAGGGCTTGGCGCTCCCCCCCCCCCCTGATAGTTCCCTTCCCTAATCAGTTGCTTCACTTGCTGCTGGAGTTTTGAAAGGTGTTCGCTAGTGAGAGGTGCCACAAGTGTTAGTTTGCCGTGCAGGGTGCCACGGGAAGTGCCATGGCAGCCCGTCCTCTCCAGCGTTTCCCCAACGTCACTAAAAATGATGTACTAACCTCTAACTAACGGAAACTAACTTCTAACTGACCGAAACTAACCTCTAACTAACCGAAACTAACCTAACTAACCGAAACTAACCTCTAACTGACCGAAACTAACCTTTAACTGACCGAAACTAACCTCTAACTGACCGAAATTAACCTTTAACTGACCGAAATTAACCTTTAACTGACCGAAATTAACCTTTAACTGACCGAAACTAACCTTTAACTGACCGAAACTAACCTTTAACTGACCGAAATTAACCTTTAACTGACCGAAATTAACCTTTAACTGACCGAAATTAACCTTTAACTGACCGAAACTAACCTTTAACTGACCGAAACTAACCTTTAACTGACCGAAACTAACCTCTAACTGACCGAAATTAACCTTTAACTGACCGAAACTAACCTCTAACTGACCGAAATTAACCTTTAACTGACCGAAATTAACCTTTAACTGACCGAAACTAACCTTTAACTGACCGAAACTAACCTCTAACTGACCGAAATTAACCTTTAACTGACCGAAACTAACCTTTAACTGACCGAAACTAACCTCTAACTGACCGAAACTAACCTCTAACTACCCGAAACTAATCTATAACTAACCGAAACTAACCTATAACTACCCGAAACTAACCTCTAACTACCCGAAACTAATCTATAACTACCCGAAACTAACCTATAACTAACCGAAACTAATCTATAACTAACCGAAACTAACCTAACTGACCGAAACTAACTGATCGCACCCAGGCACAGGAAACCGGACATCGCGCCAAATTTTTGCCACCCGCTGTGATTTGCAATACACGTCATGCTTTGACGGTCTGGGGTCTTGTACGTCATAATACGGTGTGCTATGCGCGAGACACTGTGTCCAATCACAGGACGGGAGATAACTAGGCGGTGAGTCACAATAACGGGGCTGACGACATGAAGACCAAACCACATGTCAGAAGATGAGGAGACGGCGACGTTTCGGTCCGTCCTGGACCACAATCGACTTGTTAATGGTCCTGAACGGACCGAAACGTCGTCGTGTTCTCATCTAGTCCTCTAAACTACCATACCATCGCCCTCCAGCTTCTTGTTCCATCCCTAACCCATTCAAGGTTACACTACAGGAGAAAAGAGCAGAGGGGCAATGACAGCGACATTAAAAATTCTTAGAGGCATCTAAGACATAGCCTCACGGCACAAGATCTTCCTTACCTGGAACATACCTGGAGAGGATTTCGGGAGTTGTTCTACTCCCCGTTCTTCAGACCTTAAATCTGAATACATTTAAATCCACTACACGTGTCTTAAGGTATTCCATATCACCCTTAAAGGCACTTGACTCTTCACGAGACGATTGGAACAAGCAATTGAGTCCGGAGCTCAACAAAGGAAACCACATTTAAGATGGTATCAGAGTCCATATATCTCATTGATTCCATCTATCTCACGCTGGCTCGTCGCCAGCACAGGGTTCTTGGTCTCCTTGACCATCCACGTGGAGTTGGAACCTATCCAACGTGATCCACGTGGAGTTGGAACCAATCCAACGTGATCCACGTGATCCAACCCTACGTGAGTGTTGCAACAAAGTTTCAAAAATACATTGGAGCGTCAAGAAATGTAGATGTTTATCTCTCAGAATGTTTGGTAATATGTTTATTGTTTGTGATGTGTGTCTATGTATGTATTAACACGATGTACTGAACGGGGTGAGAATAGCTTGAGCTACCTCATCCCTTTGTGTGTATTTTACCTCAATAAACTTATTTCAATTGGAGCGTCTACTTCCTCTTCACAATCGACTTGAGAATGGTCCAGGACGGACCGAAACGTCGTCGTCCCTTCACCTTCTAGTGTGTGTGGTCTGGTCAACATACATTGGAGCCTAAAAGTAATATAGACACATTGCCATTCGCAATTAATACCCCCCCCCCCCCTCTCCCTCCTTCTCTAACAAGAGCGCTGATATTTCTGCCCGTTCAGCGTTAGGATTTAAAACAAATCCCTAGCACAACGGTTAACGGCAATCCTGAATCTGATGTACTGGGCCTTTACTTTTAACGAAGAAGTTGGCATTTCTAGCATTTGAGCAACGGGATTAACAGATTTACAGAGGAAATCCCTGTCTTTACCGGTAATCTTGAAGCAGCCCAGTCAGACACCTTCCGCCCTCTCTCTCTCTCTCCACCTACGAACTAGCCGGCCTCGATAACGATGGGATTGTCACAGATCGATCGAACTTTACTCGAAGTGGAAGCCTGAGGACCTCAAATGGGGTGGAAGCCTGAGCTGCCCCTCCCCTTCCGTCACCGATGGGTGGGTTTGAGTTCGCATTGAATCCAGTAGCCACAGACGGGAGACATCTCCCGTCACGAAGGGTGCAGTCGCACCTCCACAGATCTCCAGTATCTATTGATACTGGTAATGGCTCAAAAGGGCCACCACCACTTACGGGCTATTCATGCCCGTGCCACCTTTTGGGTGGCTTAATCTTCATCAATCAGTAGCCACAACCCCATGAAAACAAGCCAATGAGTACCTACCCACACTCATCCAGGTTTCAATAACACGTAAGAAGTGACAAGCGAACGACCACTCTACTGTGCGGCACTCGAACGACCCCTCTACAGTGCGGCACTATACCGCCGGGGTCACGTGCCAGTGTGGGGCAAGCACAGTGCCAATTTGCAATGCATTAGTGCCCAGACCAATGCCACTCACGCGCGTGCGCGCTCGCACACAGCACCGTGCGGATTACCAACAATATATGACTCACAGGATGTGTGTAGATAAGGAGGGAAGGTGGAGGAGGAGGGGAGAGGGGGGGGGTGAAAGGAGAGGGTGATGAAGCATGTAAGAGGGGAGGAGGGGGGGGGGGAGATAAGCCCCAGAGTTGGGGGGGGGGGGGGGGGAAGAGAGGTAAGGAGATAAGACATAAGATGAACGACTTTGTGTGACGACGCGAGGTGGTACCTGTTGCCTTATTACTAAATAATCTTATTGATTATTATTAGCTCTATACATCTATACATCTCATTATACATCTATACATCTCATTATACATCTATACATCTCATTATACTGACGTTCAAGTGCTTTGTCGAATCTGGCCTTAAGGGTGTGGATGGAGGTGGCTTCCACAACTACTTCTTTCAGCGTATTCCACTTGTATAGGGTGGTTATCTTGAGGTTATCTTGAGATGATTTCGGGGCTTTAGTGTCCCCGCGGCCCGGTCCTCGACCAGGCCTCCACCCCCAGGAAGCAGCCCGTGACAGCTGACTAACACCCAGGTACCTATTTTACTGCTAGGTAACAGGGGCATAGGGTGAAAAACTCTGCCCATTGTTTCTCGCCGGCGCCTGGGATCGACCCCGGGACCACAGGATCACAAGTCCAGCATGCTGTCCGCTCGGCCGATCGGATCCTTCATCATCTATAGTATAGATGCCATCTGGTCTCTTCTCACTCCCTTTCCCATCGTCATTTCCTTACACAAGGGGAATTTAATTGCAGGAGCGATTTGTTTGACTGTTATTGACACGGGCTAAGTCTTCCCTGTGTGACTCCTGATGGTGGTGGTTGGTGGTGGGTGATGGTGGTGGGTCGTGGTGGGTGGGTGGTGGTGGGTCGTGGTGGGTGATGGTGGTGGTGGTGGTGGTGGGTGATGGTGGGTGATGGTGGTGGTGGGTGATGGTGGTGGTGGTGGGTGATGGTGGTGGTGGTGGTGGTGGGTGATGGTGGTGGTGGTGGTGGGTGGTGGGTGGTGGTGGTGGTGGTGGGTGGTGGGTGGTGGTGGTGGTGGTGGGTGGTGGTGGTGGGTGGTGGTGGTGGTGGGTGGTGGTGGTGGTGGGTGGTGGTGGTGGTGGTGGGTGGTGGTGGGTGGTGGTGGGTGGTGGTGGTGGTGGTGGTGGGTGATGGTGGTGGTGGTGGTGGTGGGTGGTGAGTGGTGGTGGTGGGTGGTGAGTGGTGGTGGTGCAGATAGTAATGACCCAGTTATCCCGCTGTGCATCAAATGTTCCTTCGCCAACCTTTATCCCAATACCCCCCACCCCCCCCCCACCCCCACACACAGTCAATACCTCTAGACTGAAAAAAGCACCTATTCATTTACCATTGTTTTGCTCCAATATCCTCCCTCCCTCCCTCTCACGCCTAACCTAACCTATCCACAGCAGTAAACATCCCCAGGTTGAACTTCCATCACCTGTGACCTATGACCTCAATGTTCACTCGACCATTAAAAACTTGCCTTTCTCCGTCAACAACACCCAGCCAATCACAGAGGCCAGATTGATAAAAGATTAAGCCAGCCAAGAGGTGGCACGGGCATGAATAACCCGTAAAACAAACAACAGGTAGATCAAGGCTATTATAGGCGGGACAGAAGGGGCTAGCCAACTCACGGGCTATTCATGCCCGTGCCACCTCTTGGGTGGCTTAATCTCTATCAATCGGCTAGCCAAATATTGACAAAGTCTGTTGTCTTTGACTTCCTGATGTCTTCCTGTCTTTGACAACAGAACAGTTACAGCCCCGCTCCTGTGCCAGGTAAGTCCACTACGGGCTCGCCATAGCCCGTGCTACTTGGAAACTCCAGTAAGCTGAATCTTAAACAACAACAACAACAGGGCTAACCCTCACTGATTGCAGGGAAGTGTGTCATTGTATGCAGGCAGGGCTTTCTTGCTCAGAACAGAGAGGGGGGGGAGGTGGGATGGGGAGAGGGGGGGGGGGAAGGGTTGGGGAGAGGGGGGGGGGGAAGGGTTGGGGAGAGGGGGGGGGTGGGATGGGGAGAGGGGGGGGGGGTGGGATGGGGAGAGGGGGGGGAAGGGTTGGGGAGAGGGGGGGGGGAGGTGGGATGGGGAGAGGGGGGGGGAAGGGTTGGGCAACTTGTGCAATGGAACGGGGCCAGGAAAAGTTGCAACAGAACCAGGGATAGACGGAACAGGAGGGTTGGGGATACAGAAGGAAGAGAGGGCGATAGAAATAAAGGTCAGGGGAAGGAGGAGGAAGGGGGAGAGAGAGATGAAGGAGCAGGGGAGAGAGAGAGATGAAGGAGGAAGGGGGAGAGAGGTGGAATAGGAAAGGAAGATGGAAGGTAATGGAAAGGTGTCAGACAACAGAGTAATATACACCTAGAAGAGCGTCATCACAGTCTTTTTTCCTCGCTCCTGTGCCAGGTAAGTCCACTACGGGCTCACCATAGCCCGTGCTACTTGCCCCGCTCCTGTGCCAGGTAAGTCCACTACGGGCTCACCATAGCCCGTGCTACTTGCCCCGCTCCTGTGCCAGGTAAGTCCACTACGGGCTCACCATAGCCCGTGCTACTTGCCCCGCTCCTGTGCCAGGTAAGTCCACTACGGGCTCACCATAGCCCGTGCTACTTGCCCCGCTCCTGTGCCAGGTAAGTCCACTACGGGCTCACCATAGCCCGTGCTACTTGCCCCGCTCCTGTGCCAGGTAAGTCCACTACGGACTCACCATAGCCCGTGCTACTTGCCCCGCTCCTGTGCCAGGTAAGTCCACTACGGGCTCACCATAGCCCGTGCTACTTGTCCCGCTCCTGTGCCAGGTAAGTCCACTACGGGCTCACCATAGCCCGTGCTACTTGGAACTTGTTCCGAGTAGCTGAATCTATAACAACAACACAGGGGTCCCATATAGTAACTGTGTACCGGAGTGGTCCTATAAATCACCTGAATATCACCATTTGGTCACCACTTGGTCCGGGAGACATCTCCCGTCACGCAGGGTGCAGTCGCACCTCCACAGATCTCCAGTATCATCTATTGATACTGGTGATGGCTCAAAAGGGCCACCACTTACGGGCTATTCATGCCCGTGCCACCTTTTGGATGGCTTAATCGTCATCTCTTGACCTGAATATATCACATTTAAATTGCTAACTGGAGGTGGGCACAATTTCAAACCTAAATAGGTAAACAAAGGAGAAAAAAAATATACGCAAATCAATATATTGGTTTTCCGTTCATAGCCATAATACGTTAAGTGGTATTTCAGGTAAGTATGACCGAGCTGCTTCGTATCTCCCCCCCCCCACCCCATACACCTCCCCCTCTCCCCCCCAACCCCAATCGCCTCTCCCCCCAACCAGGCTTCCTGATCAGGTCAACCAGGCTGTTGGAGGCGGCCGCTCGCAGTCTCGGAGGCCATATTTGACACACACATTTCGCTAGATATCTAGACCACTATATATTTGAGATATCTTTTGCAGTTATCTTGAGGTTATCTTGAGATGATTTCGGGGCTTTAGTGTCCCCGCGGCCCGGTCCTCGACCAGGCCTCCACCCCCAGGAAGCAGCCCGTGACAGCTGACTAACTCCCAGGTACCTATTTACTGCTAGGTAACAGGGGCATCAGGGTGAAAGAAACTGTCCATTGTTTCTCGCCGGCGCCCGGGATCGAACCCGGGACCACAGGATCACGTGTCCAGTGTTCTGTCCGCTCAGTCACCGGCCCCTTAAATTATCCTAATTAACCAATCACCAATCTAACGACAATGTTATTTGTGCATTTAAAATATATATTTTGTTTACAATCTTTATAGTCACAATGGTCGAGCGCTTTCTACTGATAATATGACCTTAACTTGCGCATTATACGGCCCCAGGTGTGTGTGTGACGTCACATACTGCGCTTCAGGTGTGTGTGACGTCACATACTGCGCGTCAGGTGTGTGTGACGTCACATACTGCGCGTCAGGTGTGTGTGACGTCACATACTGCGCGTCAGGTGTGTGTGACGTCACATACTGCGCGTCAGGTGTGTGTGACGTCACATACTGCGCGTCAGGTGTGTGTGACGTCACATACTGCGCGTCAGGTGTGTGTGACGTCACATACTGCGCGTCAGGTGTGTGTGACGTCACATACTGCGCGTCAGGTGTGTAACGTCACTATGACGTCCTAAAGCACGCACGCGCGCCCACACAGCCCAATAGGCTCAGGAATCTGTACACCTGTTGATTGGCGGTTGAGAGGCGGGACCAAAGAGCCAGAGCTCAACCCCCACAAACACAACTAGGTGAGTACACACACACACCTGTGCTACACGTCATAACACCTGCTCGCCTGCACACACCTGTGAGAAGCTCTCAAGAAACACCGAAATCTTATGTTTCTGCCGAGGACTGCCGGATCCACCAGGCTGTGATGGCTGTGAGCCTCACAGACCTAACAATCACCAGGGAAGAGACAGCTGGCTGTCGGCAGAACCTCTCGAAATCGCCAACAGGTAATCCACACACAACTCGCCCGTGATTAAGCAAAGATGTACAGGTTTCGTTAATGGGCGTAAAAATGCTTAATCAATCCTAGCCATGACCGAGGGCTCCTGCCCACGCGCGCCATGTTGAATGAACTCGACCAATCCGTTACAAATGCGACGTATTGGCGGCAATGACGACGTTTTCTATACAGCGACCTCTATATATAGGTTAGGTGGGTGGCTTGGGTTTGGCCAGGAGGTTGGATTTTTGACGGAGTGGATTATTTCATAATATTATCCACCTGGATTAGTGAGTAATGTCACAAGTCGACTCCGCGCCGTCAGGCAAGACCAGCTTCCCGCCCAGACACCGGGGAGACTAAGCTATTTCTGGCAGGAACTTGCCACTAAATGTGCCTTCAGGAACTCGCTTTTGGACGAGTTTTGTTGTAAGTTCCAGGGCTCTGTGCCAGAAGAGAGGGAAGGGAGAGGGTGGGAGAGGAGGGGAAGGGAGAGGAGGGGAAGGGAGAGGAGGGGAAGGGAGAGGAGGGGAAGGGAGAGGAGGGGAAGGGAGAGGAGGGGAAGAAGGGAGAGGGTTGGAGGGTGTGGAGAGAGAGAGAGAAACGAGTGAGGTAGACTAAATCAGTCCCAGCCACAAGCCACAACCTTGCAGCCGCAGCGCCTGCCTTCGCCGCAGTCATTTAAGCCTGTCTGCTTCCCATGAGGCAGCAGAGACAAATGCAGAGAATAATAAAGATGGAGTGATGAAAGGAGGCAGATAAGGTATGGAGGAAGAGGGAGAAGAACGTTGAAGACTCGGAATAAGGAAAAGAGGAACGAAGATGGAGAGGAAGTGCCCTAAATCTTGCCCACAAGATCCATATATATATTTCCCTATAGGTGTCAGACGCTGGGAAAAGGTTCTTGCATTAATGCTTAGCACTTCATATTTTTTCCAATTTAGAGTCAGTACGCACACAGCTTCAAGTTCTCATCCAAAGATTCGAAACCCATTCATCCTCTCCCCGCTCTGGAGCGCGAGGGAGGCGATATCAACCCTGAGAACTGTGTATTTAGTCATCAGTAACTCATGACGAGGTTGTGTGATGAATGTAACTAGTGTATAGAAGGTCCTGTGGGTGTGGCTTGGCAAACTATCCAACCTTTAACCACCTGCCTGCCTGCGTGTCTGCCTGTCTGCCTGTCTGCCTGCCTGCCTGCCAGCCTGCCTGCCTGCCTGCCTGCCTGCCTGCCTGCCTGCCTGCCTGCCAGCCTGCCAGCCTGCCTGCCTGCATGTCTGCCTGCCAGCCTGCCTACCTGCCTGTCTGCCTGCCTGCCAGCCAGCCTGCCTGCCAGCCTGCCTGCCAGCCTGCCTGCCTGCCTGCCTGCCTGCCTGCCTGCCTGCCTGCCTGCCTGCCTGCCTGCCTGCCAGCCAGCCTGCCTGGGCACAGTATCCACCTAGCTGCTGTGTAAGTTCGCACGCTTCCGGTAAAGTAAAACCAATTTGGGTTTACATTTCAAAATACAAAACAATCCGTGAACGAAGATAAACCATTACACGTCCAGTTAAAAATGATTAATTATCCCCTTCCCCAAATCCCACTGGTTAAGTCATTAAACAGGAGCTACTATCACTAACCAGGAGCAGCCGTGTGGAACCGCGAGGCAGGCAGGCAGGGGAAGCGACTGATCTCTGCCTATATATACACTCACACACATGATCGGGTAGCATAGCCTTGAGGGTCAAGAGTCAGGGAGCGAATTTTGATGCCTCTCTTGTGATGCTGGGGCATGTCTGTGGTAGGTGGTGGAGGCACCACTGGTGGGTAGGGGTGTGTGGAGGCACCACTGGTGGGGAGGGGAGGTGGAGACACCACTGGTTGGCAAAGGTTCCCTCTCCTTTCCTCTCTGGAAAGGAGAGGGAAAATACCCTATCAAACCGAAGGCAAGTTCCCCATTACACACAAAAGGGAAAAACAGTCCCTACCCCACAGCAAGGGGGAAAAAAGACCCCCCCATTCCACACCAAAGGGTGGAATCTTCCCACTCAATGAGTCTGGAGTGATGAACACATCATCACCCCAAACAACTTGACCAAACCAATTTTAACGAATGCAAATAACGTCATTAGACCCATCAGTCTCCAAAAATCTCAGCTAACAAAATTGCATTCGCCTACTGCTGTCGGAAAGGCAGTTTACAGAGGTTCGTGGGCTGGGGTATGGAGGGTGAGGGAGGGAGGGAGAGATGAGGGAGAAGGAGGGAGGGAGGAAGGAGGGAGAGGAAGAGGGAGACATCTGAAGGGCACAAGAGACAAAACAGCATCGCGCCACCACCGTGAAGTAAGAATTTTCCCACCTAAAAAAATTATTTGCAATTTGTAAGTGTTTCACAATGCAACATTCCTTGGCATTGGCAAGAATGACATTACAATGATGGTGTCGTATGATGATGATAATGATGATGGTGTTTTAGACATTGATTTTGTCCATTGTCATCTATTGTGTTGACTAAAAATGTTGAAATTAGGTAAAAACTACGTTGGTGATGAACCACATATGCCCAGGTAACATTGTCTACCTGGAAGCTACCTGCATATGGTTGTGCAGGGATCAGTGTCCCCCCTGCGGCCCGGTCTCTGATCAGACCTTCCTGGTGGATGGTCCGGTCGACCACACAGTTGCACACACACTTAAGTCTGACGTACGACTCACAGCCTGGTTGATCAGACATCGGGCTTAGAAACAGGGTTGCCCTTCGTAATGGAGAGGTGTGAGATGCATGAGAAGTAGAACGACTCCAGCTACTGACACACACACACACACACACACACACACACACACACACACACACACACACACACACACACACACACACACACACACACACACACACCAGTACCATACCCCTAGGCTACTCTCTTTCCACGCCTTTGCTGTCTTCCAAAAGAGCTATATAAGCCTTGTTCTGTGAGCCCAATACCCAAGCTGCCCAAATCCTGACAAGTCCATGCCCCATACAATGCCCCATACAATGCCCAAGAAAAAACAAAACAAAAAAGGTGCTATGCCATTCAAGGAATGGTGGAGGGATAGCAAGTGAATTAAAGAAAATCACGTTCTGGGTATAATCACAATCACAGAAACCAAACTAACAGGAATTATATGCAATTTTCTTTTTGGGGGAGGGGAGAACCACCTCCAAGTGTAGGTTCAGAGAAAACACATTTTGAATTGCATCATTAACTGCAGAACATTACATTGCCAGGACAGTGTTATACAATCCTGCACCTTGCAAAATAAAGGTGACATGATAACGACATACAAGATACTCAGTGATATCGACGAGGTTGACCAGTAAAAAGAGACTTGTAGACATGAGAAAGACGGAGACGAAGAGTCCCAAGAGTGCTCCTAAACGTCCAGAAAAGCCCAATGAACAGAAATGACGTATAACAGAACTAACAGCCAACAGGTTCACTACCTCATTATAGCTAGGTTACAAGGCGTCACCCAGGAGCTGAATCCCAACCCCGGCTACCACAATAAGGGGGAATATATTTAATGTTTCTTGACTGCTCTGCACGCTTCGGGTGATAATGGAATTTGTCCATTGGTTTCTGCCTTGGATACAGCGAGATTTTATTGGCAACAGACTAATCAGCTGACAGATCAGCTGAAAGATCAGCTGACAGATCAGCTGACAGATCAGCTGACAGATCAGCTGGACAGATCAGCTGAAAGATCAGCTGACATGATGGCCCCTGAAGCATCAGGTTTGTGACATACTATCCCGTGGCTACGTACATTAATACCTTCTTATCCATTATCCATTTTCCTATTTACTTATTTCCCCTTTATTAAGCAAATATTTTCCCGATTATCCACCATACCCAACATCACACCTGACTTGGACTCCTCACGAAAACGGTAAACGCAGCGATCACTTAACAGAGAAACAGAACGCCATTTTGCAACGCCCCGAACAACAGTTGTTCCCCTATTTGCCTCTCTACAACGGTACAGGGGCTGTACCTGCCTCTCTACAACGGTACAGAGGCTGTACCTGCCTCTCTACAACGGTACAGGGGCTGTACCTGCCTCTCTACAACGGTACAGAGGCTGTACCTGCCTCTCTACAACGGTACAGCGGCTGTACCTGCCTCTCTACAACGGTACAGAGGCTATACCTGCCTCTCTACAACGGTACAGCGGCTGTACCTGCCTTTCTACAACGGTACAGCGGCTGTACCTGCCTCTCTACAACGGTACAGCGGCTGTACCTGCCTCTCTACAACGGTACAGGGGCTGTACCCGCCTCTCTACAACGGTACAGGGGCTGTACCCGCCTCTCTACAACGGTACAGGGGCTGTACCCGCCTCTCTACAACGGTACAGGGGCTGTACCTGCCTCTCTACAACGGTACAGAGGCTGTACCTGCCTCACGTCTCTTGGCCAATCTCATAAAGGCTATATATTGCCACTACAGATCCCCCAAAACAATAAGGCAATTGAATACAATTTGAAAACAAAGTGTGATCGCCCTGACAAAGAGCGTGAATGGAGAGGATTGTAACTTTGGACAAATTGGAACTGTGGCTGGTTGGATAGTGGTGTTTTGTGGTGTATGATGGCTGGATAGTGGTGTTTTGTGGTGTATGATGGCTGGATAGTGGTGTTTTGTGGTGTATGATGGCTGGATAGTGGTGTTTTGTGGTGTGTGATGGTTGGATAGTGGTGTTTTGTGGTGTGTGATGGCTGGATAGTGGTGTTTTGTGGTGTGTGACGGCTGGATAGTGGCGTTTTGTGGTGTGTGACGGCTGGATAGTGGTGTTTTGTGGTGTGTGATGGCTGGATAGTGGTGTTTTGTGGTGTGTGACGGCTGGATAGTGGCGTTTTGTGGTGTGTGACTGCTGGATAAAGGTGTTTTGTTGCATGTTGGATAATTCCGTGTGCGTGCCAATTGGATTACAGGACTAAACCCACGTAACTAACGACCCGGGCGCTGCCCATACCAATTAGTATTCAGATCCGCCAAGTCTTACCCAAGTCGCCAATCAGAGCAGCGCACCGGAATGTAAGCGACCTGATTCACATACCCGCCGTCCCTCTTGAACGCTCACACCGTCGCTGAACTCATGTACTGAAGTATCCCCTCCACCTTAACCTAATAGAGGGCCCACAGATAGAAAACGGGGGAATGGCGTCAATTTGGCCAGCCGATTGACGCTTCAGTACGTCAGTTTTTGACCGTATGGGGTTTAAACGTCAAAATGTGATGGGTTATTCCGAGAGAACGGGTTGAGGGTTAATATAACGGGGGACAGACAGACAGACAAGTAAGTAAGTAATTATCAAAAGAAGGCACCAAACCGGGAAGGCTATGTAGCACCATCAAATACGCAAAATAATCAGAGGGCGCTAAATATCACCAAGGATGCCAATACGAGAACAAAAACGCATAAGGCGAACGATATCAAAAGTATCCGAGTCACCAAGAATTCTATCGAGGGACAGGTGACCGCGAGGGGCGGTCGGAAAGCAAGACACACGCTCGTCCTGGAAGTCAGGACATTCAAGAAGGACATGCACGACCGTAAGAGGGACAATGCAACTAGGACAATAAGGAGCAGGGCGGCGCTCCATCAAGTGACCATGGGTTAAGCGAGTATGGCCAATACGCAACCTCGCTAGAGCTGTTTCCCACCGCCGGTTACGGTGGAAGGAGGACGGCCACGAGGAAACACAACATTTAAGAGTACGTAGCTTGTTACCAGTAACAGACAACCAAGAAGCCTGCCAACGGGTAAGGACTGAGGAATGGATAACCGGGTAAAAGTCGGAATACGGAATGCCTTTACGAGAGATGGGACAAGAGCGGACAGCTTCCTTAGCGGCAGCATCCGCACGCTCATTTAAAGACACGCCAATATGGCTGGGAACCCAACAAAACTCAACCGACTTAAATTTACTGTGAACGAGAAACAGCCAATGCTGGATCTCGACAACTACCGGATGAACTGGATTAAAGCACCCGAGAGCCATGAGGGCACTACGAGAGTCAACAACAACCACAAAGGAAGACTGACAACGAGAAAGCAGGAGACGAAGAGCATAGAGAATAGCATAAAGTTCCGCTGTAAAGATGCTAGTCTCCGGAGGCAAGCGACACATATAAGTGCGATCAGGAAAAACAACAGAGTAGCCAACACCGTCCGCTGACTTAGACCCATCGGTGAAGACAGAAACGGAGCGGGAGTGAGAAGAAAAGTGCTCGAGGAAAAGGCGTTTTAGAACTGTAGGAGGGGTAAAAGCTTTAGTGATACGAGTCAAGGATGTACAAAACCGCGGAAGAGGGACCCTCCACGGGGGCAAAGAAGGAACAACACGAGGAGAAACATCAGAAATACGAACGGAAAGAGAATCCTGCAGGCGAGATAACCGGACAGAAAGAGGGAGGTGGTGAAGAGGAACAGGAACCGCAGGAGGGGTAAAAGTTAAAGCACGACAGAGACGAGAGGAAGGATGTTGCAAGGACCGCGCAAGATAGCGAAGACAGTAGCGATCACGGCGGTCCTGGAGAGACAGGAAGCCAGTGTCAACATACAAGCTAAGGACGGGAGTCGAACGAAAGGCACCAGAACTGAGGCGCAACCCAGTATGGTGCAAAGCATCAAGACGGCGAAGAGTAGAAGGAGAAGCAGACGAGTAAGCAGGGCAACCATAATCGAGCTTAGACAGGACGAGAAAGGAATGTAAAGCAAGGAGAGTGCGCCTATCTGCCCCCCAAGAAGTATGGGACAAGACCCGAAGGAGGGTAAGGGACTTAGAGCACTCAACACGGAGGTAAGAGATATGGGGAGACCAAGACAAACGAGTGTCAAGGAATAACCCCAAAAGCTTCGCGGAATCTTTGTATTCAAGGGGATGACCATAAAGTGACAAAGAGGGACGAAGAACAACCCGTTTCCGCGTAAAAGTCATGGCACAAGTCTTAGAAGTAGAGAACTTGAAGCCATGACCTGTGGCCCAAGACGACACGGCATCAATCGCAAGTTGAAGCCGGCGTTGAAGGAGAGGCGAATCATCACCCTGACAACAAAGGGTAAGATCATCGACATAGAGAGCGGAGAAGACACCAGAAGGAAGAGAGGAAAGAAGACCATTGAGGGCAACCAGAAAAAGAGTAGTGCTCAGAACACTACCCTGGGGCACACCTTCGTATTGCTGAAAAGGGGGAGAGAGAGCGGTACCAAGGCGCACCCGAAAGGAACGACGAGAGAGGAAGCTGCGGAGAAAGAGAGGGAGATGACCACGAAGGCCAAAAGAATGAAGTTGAGATAGGATATGATAACGCCAAGTGGTGTCGTAAGCCTTTTCTAGGTCAAAAAGGACGGCAACAACGGAGGTCTTCGCAGCAAAAGCAGTACGTATATAGACCTCCAAGTTCACCAGGACATCTGTCGTGCTGCGGCACTTGCGGAAACCAAATTGAGAAGGGGAGAGGAGGTGATGGTGTTCCAGGAACCACATCAGACGAACGTTAACCATACGTTCAAAGAGTTTGCAGACACAACTTGTGAGAGCAATAGGGCGAAAGTCCTTAGGGGAAGTACCCAGAGACCCTGGTTTGCGAACAGGGAGGACAACGGCATCGAGCCAGTCCTCAGGGACTGACGACGACTCCCAGATCCGATTATACAGACTCAGTAAATACTGAGACGTGCTCGGAGGGAGATGGCGAAGCATCTCATAATGAATACCATCGGAGCCCGCCGCCGTAGAACCGCAGAGGGCCAGGGCAGAACGAAGTTCAGAGAGAGAGAAGGGATCATTATAGGGAAGCTGAAGATGAGTGCAGAAATCTAAAGGACGAGACTCAAGGACAGGTTTACGAAGAAGGAAAGATTGGGGAAGATGAAGACCAGAGCTAACAGAAGAAAAGTGGGAACCCAGTTCGGAAGCGACCTGCAACGGGTCCGCCACAAGAGTATCATGGAGGTGAAGGACCGGTGAAACATCGGGAACGAACTTACCCGCTATCTTGCGGATACGCTTCCAGATCTGGGCCAGAGGGGTTTCGGACGTAATTGTCGAGACATAAGATGCCCAACATTCACGTTTAGCCGTACGGATGGCCCTACGGGCCACCGCACTCGCTTTCCGAAAGAAAAGAAAAGAATCGGTCGTCTGCCTACGGCGGTGCTTCTTCCAGGCTGCACGCTTACAGCGGACAGCCCGAGCACAGTCCGCATTCCACCAGGGAACGCACTTCCGTGGACCCCGAGAGGAAGAGCGAGGAATAGAGCGGAGGGCAGCGTCGAAGACAGTGTCATGAAAAAGGAGGAGAGCGCGAGAGAGGGGCAGAAGGGAGAGGTCAGAGAGAGTAGCACTGAGGGAAAACAGGGTCCAGTCCGCCTTAGCAAACTGCCACCTAGGGAAAGAGAGGGAAGGGCGAAAAGAGAAAAAGGAAACAAGGATGGGGAAATGATCACTTCCATGGAGGTCATCAAGAACCTGCCATGTGAAATCTAAGTAAAGAGAAGAAGAGCAGAGAGAAAGATCAAGACAAGAAAGGGTGCGAGTTCGAGAGTCCAAATGAGTGGGCTCACCAGAATTCAGAAGAGACAGGGAAGAAGAGAGGAGAAACGGCTCAAGGAGGCGACCCCGGGTATTCGTCAGAACGTCACCCCAAAGAGAATGACGACAATTGAAGTCACCCAGCAGGAGCACAGGCTCCGGCAAGGAGTCTAGGAGGTGTTTCAAATCAGGAAGAGAGAGCGGGACACTCGGGGGGAGATAAATGGAACAAACTGTGTACCATTTCCCCACAAAGATACGAGCAGCAGAACAATGGAGAGGCGAAGGAAAAAGTAAAGGAACAAAGGGAACATCAGCCCGAATCAAGAGAGCAGAAGAATTAGAAGCCCCAGCAATGGCAGGGGGGGGGGAGAGAAAGGAATAGCCACGAAAACGACCAGGACGAGCACCAAGCATCGGCTCCTGGAGACAGACACAAAGGGGCGAAAACCGCGAAACCAGAAGTTGGAGTTCGAGGAAATTGGCGTAATAACCTCGAACGTTCCATTGAAGAATGGACAACGACGAGAAGAGAAAGGACAAAAACAGAGAACAAGGAAGAAACAAAGGCGAAAGACCAACAGAGCACGTTAAAGAATATCAGGGTCGGGATCAGGGTCAGCAAAGTCAGGGTTAGGGGGCATGGGTAAACTGAGCAAAGACGGAGGGAAGGAAACGGGAGAACAGATCAGAGGTGGGCGGGCAGGGTCCGGAGGAGGAGGAGGAGGAGGAGGAGGAGGAGACAACGGAGAGGAGCAGTCAAGGACAGCAGCAGGAAGAGGGGGAGTAGAAAGAGAGGAGCGCACCCCAGCAAGAGCAGCAACCGAAAGGGAAGCAGGGGCCAAAGAAACCTCCATAGCAGGAACAGGGGGCGCAAGCACTGAAACGGGAGTGGAAGGAGCAACAGAGCCAGAAGGAGGAGCTGAGGAAGAAAGCGAAGCCTTCTTACCCGCCGGGGAAGAGGAAGGAGAGGAGCCAGGCTTACGCTTCTGACTTAAAGAGACCGGTGTCCCAGCAACTACGTACCGGGCAACGGATTCCAGTGTCTCAACAGGAGAAGCCGAACGAGAGCACACACGACGGCCGTTAGGAGAGCGATGGACATCCGCCCGCACCGACAGGCGGCGGGGAGAGCCAATAGATGGAGGAAGAGGATGGGAAGGAGGATCGGAGGGGGACGAGGAAGGAGACACAGAAGACACGACAGACCGGGTAGAAGGAAGGGGAACCCCAGACAGAGGACCAGGAGGAGGATCCTTCGGGAGAGAACCCAAAGGGACAGAGGAGGGGGCAGTGGGCGCATCAGGGTCCAAGGCCTGGAAACGGTTGTGAGTCTGAGGAAGGCGGGAAGGACGAGGAGAGGAAGAGCGCAACACGCGAGCATAAGAGATATTAGCATAAGGCGGGAGCCGGCGAACCTGGCGCCTCGCCCCAGGAAAAGATAAACGCTCCCGGTGCTTCAAGTTGAGGACGGCTGCCTCAAGCTTGTAATGGACACACGCACGGGAGAAGGTAGGATGGGCCTCACCGCAGTTGAGGCAACGAGCCTGGGGAGAAGCGCACTCCGACTTAGAGTGACCTTCGCCACCACACAAAGGACAGAGAGAGACAGTCCCGGAGCAGCGGAGGGCACCATGCCCAAACCTCCAGCACTTGTTGCAGAGCCGAGGAGAAGGAATGTACTCCTGGACAGAGCACCTGGCACCAGCAAGAATGACAGAGGGTGGAAGGGTCCTACCATCAAAGGTAATCTTCACAACCCGGAGGGGTTGACGGCGACTACCACGAGGGGGACGAGTAAACGTGTCCACCTGGAGAATAGAATGGCCCTGGGCAGCGAGGATATGTCGAATATCGTCGTGGCAGTCGCGTAGGTCCCGAACACCGGTCGCAACATGGGGCGGGAGCAAAATAGTGCCAACACTGGCATTCAACTGGACGTTCTTCGAGACCCGAACGGGGGTCTCGCCAAGGCAGGATAAGGCAGCCAAGCGGGAAGCAGCATCCTGAGAAGGAGCAGCAACGACACGCGTACCGAGACGAGTGGGGTTAAAAGTAATGGAGGCATCCACGGAATCAATGAGATGTCGATGAAGGGAGAAATCGTCAGGAGGCGCAGAATCAAGAGGGAGGAGATCAAAATATTTGGCCCACGAAGCGGGACCAAACAAGGCTTGATAGGTAGCAGAACTGGAAGGAATCGAGCGAGGGCGGCCGTGACGAGAACGGCGGTGAGAACCCCCAGAGAGAGAGGGGTTAAAAGGCGCAGTAGTAACAACTAGAGAAGGAGCCGCGCCAGGGGACGAGGTAGTCACCACTGGGGGCTTGGGGCTCGACCCAACCACAGAGGAGGGAGGGGAGCCAGGGGAAGGAGTCAGAGAGGCCAAAGGAGGAGCAAGGTCGGGGCCCAATGCAGCGGAGGCTACAGAGCCCGGCCTTCCAATACGGACCGACTCGGGGGCTTGGTCGCCCACCCCACGAGCCTGAAAAGGTAAGCCAGAAGCAGCCGAAACAGGGGTTATCATCTTGACGAAATTACGAATTCACTCACGAATGTGCCCCCACACCCACCATGGAGCCACAATTAGAGGCAGGACACCCAACAAGAAGCTATCGCCGATCTTGTCGGGGCCTCCTAGGGGTGCGTCGTGAGTATACGCCCCACAAACGCCACCTTAAGAAACCGACAGTCCGTCGAGATCGGGTTCAGTGACGAAGTGGGGATTGACAATAAAAGGTTCCCCTCGCTCTCGACGTCGGGTACTGCAGTTCTACGGGTGCAAGAGTATGCCTCCTCAAGCACCCGGGCGTCAAAGTAGAAGAAGTCCAAGGGAAGAACCAGAACGAGCAAAAGGTCGGCAGGAAACGGCAAGCAGATAGGAGAAGAGGGGGGAGAAAAACGAAACAGAAGGAAAAGGAAAAGATGCCCAGCAGAATTGGAGAGGACGGCAGCAGGAGCACAAGGCTAGAAAAGGACAGAGGACTGTCCCAAGGAGCATCACACTCCGGCAGCCGCCCACTAAGCCCCCAGACGGCGACAACGAGCTGAGCGGGGAGGGGGACAGACAGACAAGGGCGTGTTGCCTCTGGATATCTGCTGTCTGTCTGCGTCTGTCTGGGTCTGTCTGCCTTTTTGGTTCAGTTCGAGGGTCCTCGACCAGGCCTCCTTTTTGTTACACATCCCTAGGAAGCAACCCGTAGCAGCTGTCTAACTCCCAGATACCTATTTACTACTAGGTGAACAGGGGCATTAGGGTGGAAGAAACTCTGCCCATTTTATTTCCGCCTCCAACCCGGAACCTCATGACTACGAACCCTGAGCGCTGTCCACTCAACCGTCAGGCCCCCCCTCATGGTCTGGTCTGGTCAATTCGTCCACAAAAACGATTCGACAAAGACTTTTCGGTTCGTTCAAATCTTATAGTTTTTTGTTAGGATGTATTAGCTTAATTTAGGCTTTGTTAGGCTCGGTTTGATGGTATGATTTGGTTTGAACCGTCGTTAGCGAACCGTCTTATATAGGATACGTCTTGCATCATCCTTGTTAAGACCTTGCAACATCTTAGATGATGATTACGATAACAAGCTTGAAATATCTAAATAACGATGTTGCAATCCTCAACACCGAGGTTACAATAATAATGACCGTGTCTCGTACGATATACAGTGGTCAAAACAGACTTTAAGACTTATTAACAATGGCGAGTGAAGCACGTTTCTTTAGCCTTCAAGACTCTTGAGAAACTGTGCACTCTTAGTGACGTCATACTCACGGCCTTAACAGTTCAGAGTCAACTGTGCACTCTTAGTGACGTCATACTCACGGCCTTAACAGCTCAGAGTCATTCTGATTGATCTTGATGATTATACAATGTCAAAATCTATCTTTAAGATTGATTTTGAACTGATAAATGTCCTCCCCCCCCCCCTTTCCCCTGTATGAGAGTAAGAACAAGAAAGAACATTTAAGTCCCTCTTGTATAACATTATTTTGTATTTTATATATACAAGTGTACTTACATTCTTGTACAGCCACTAGCATGCGTAGCGTTTCCGGCAAGTCTTTAAAATCCTAATATTCAAGTCTTTAAAATCCTAATATTCAAGTCTTTAAAATCCTAATATTCAAGTCTTTAAAATCCTAATATTCAAGTCTTTAAAATCCTAATATTCAAGTCTTTAAAATCCTAATATTCAAGTCTTTAAAATCCTAATATTCAAGTCTTTAAAATCCTAATATTCCCCGGAATACGACCCGCCAAATCGTTTAACAACCAGGTATCCACATTTTACTGTTGGGTAAGCAGAGGCTATAGTTATGAATTGACGCTTAATAAAACTCAAGTAAATCCTAGTGGCCCTCGGGTAAATTCAGGTAAATTTTCTATACTATGGAGGCGTAAGCAATCAGCAAATAACCCTCACTAACCTGGAACTATGTTACAAGCAAGTAACATCTTTGGTAACTTTGACATTCTCTTAATCAGAAGCTGGATGTGGAGACCTGTAGACTTGCAAAAGGTTTTTGGCATCAAATTGACGTCAGTAACGTCTAAAAACTGTACGGAGTACATATTGTGACGTCAGAGTGAGTACATCACACTTCGTGCATACTATATAAAATAAATAGCGGATTGAACATGTTGAAATTTTCAACATTTGAAATTTTAAATTTTGAATTTTTCCGTTGAAAATGTGATCGTTCTAGTACAAATTCAAGCACCGCAATACTCACGTTTTCCATGTATTGGCCTCGATAGGTTAGGTAGGTTGCTGGGGTTCGCATGTTTGTGGTTAGACAAAACAGTTGTATTTGTAACGGAGTGGCAAAGCCTCCGAACGGGCAGCGGTTACAGGGGGGGGGGGGGGGGGGGGGAGAGGGTTAAAGGCAACACAGGCTAAGATATCCTTGATTGGCCACGATCCATCAACAATTTAACCCAATCACTTACGAAACCCGTACATCTTTCCTGACGACGTTTACATAGAGTTTACAGCTTGTAAACTCTACAACCCACAGTTATTATTATAAACAATCTCCAGGTGCTTCGGAGCTTATATATATAAGCTGCTCAATGTAAACAAAGCCGCCATGATGTAAATGAATTCTTCCCCCTCTAAACCCTGGAAACACAAACCGAAACTGTCTCTATTTTCCGCTTGTTACAACTTGTAATAAAGTTGTTACATCTTGGCTTAACGTGTTTATGACGTATTAGAACGTTGTTACAACTTGCTATATTGGTTGTTATAACTGGTTAGGAGGTGTTAAAACTTGTTCGAACGTTGTACCAACGTCGTAGTTTCGGTGTGTGTTTGGCGGGAATCCACTTCTCCATCGTTCTAGGCTTATCTCTAGCCGTTTCGAGTGCGGCTAGAGTGCGAGTATGACCGTTCTCAAGTATTACCTAACCAACGACCCACGAGATAGTTGCATTTGCAATTCTGCAAGATACCCCGCTTAATTGCAGCCTGGGGGTTACGCAAGCTTCTGCTCCGAGATGCCGTGCTGCGTCTCAGGACAATTTGACTACCAGAATTTCAAGCGGGTAATGAAATCCATTTCTACACTCTGGCTCCCTCATCCGGGTCCAATTTATTTCGTTCATTTCTCGATGTACTAAGCGGTTGGGCACCGTTTTATGCCCTACCTTGAGTTTACCTTGAGGTGCTTCCAGGGCTTAGCGTCCCCGCGGCCCGGTCGTCGACCAGGCCTCCTGGTTGCTGGACTGATCAACCAGGCTGTTGGACGCGGCTGCTCGCAGCCTGACGTATGAGTCACAGCCTGGTTGATCAGGTATCCTTTGGAGGTGCTTATCCAGTTCTCTCTTGAACACTGTGAGGGGATTGCCAGTTATGCCCCTTATGTGTAGCGGAAGCGTGATGCCCTCAGTCCTATCCTAACTCATTGTCCTCATATCCCCTTTCAAATGATGTATGATCATATCGGCTGCTTGCAGGGTCTGAGTTCGATCCCCCAATGGTCCAAATAGTACACACAGAAATCACAATAGCGTGATGCATCAAATTAACAAATCCACAAGGGGTTTCAATTCTTTTACCATGTCGTAGCTCAGTCGATAAAGGCAGCGTCTGGGATGCTCTCGGACGGAGGTTCGAATCCTCGTCACGGCCCTTGTGGATTTGTCCAAGTAGTGATTGGGCACTAGTCCTTTCCTCTGTCCTGTCCCATCACATTATCCACATAAGTGCTAGTCATAAATCAGAGGGAATAATGTAAGGCAAATATACCCATTGTTTTCATAACTACGGGATCACCATAGCCCGTGCTGCCTGGAAATTTTTGTTCTGGGTAGCGAATCTTAAACAACAACCACCATTGTCTTAACGGGTCAATATCAAGTGAAGGAAGTGTTGACCAGCTGGACACAGTCTGTGAGTAATGACCCACAGCATAGACTGGATACTGTCAGTTTGGTCGTGGTTTACAGGATACTTTTAGGTTAATCAACATGTAAACCATTGTTATGTTATCCCATGAGGCCAACCATCTGAGGTGTTCATTTTGGTCCTTAAATCAAGGACCTTGACGAATGTCACCTGGTAACCCAACCATGAGTGAACGCCCTGTGGTAACCCAACCACGAGTGAACGCCCTGTGGTAACCCAACCCTGAGTGAACGATCTGTGGTAACCCAACCACGAGTGAACGCCCTGTGGTAACCCAACCCTGAGTGAACGATCTGTGGTAACCCAACCACGAGTGAACGCCCTGTGGTAACCCAACCCTGAGTGAACGATCTGTGGTAACCCAACCACGAGTGAACGCCCTGTGGTAACCCAACCACGAGTGAACGCCCTGTGGTAACCCAACCCTGAGTGAACGATCTGTGGTAACCCAACCACGAGTGAACGCCCTGTGGTAACCCAACCACGAGTGAACGCCCTGTGGTAACCCAACCACGAATGAACGCCACCTGGCGACCAACCACTCCCCTGGACCAACCAGGCCCACAATGGACTCGAGAATGGTCCAGGACGGACCGAAACGTCATCGTCCTTTCACCTTCTATTGTGTGGTCAGGTCAACGTACTTCAGCCACGTTGACTCATCGCCTGCATGCGGATCTAGCTATATTTCTAATAACCGCATCTCGCGAGATATTCACGCGTGGGATCAAGAGAAAACGTGATAGGTCCACACTCCAGCCAAGTCAAGCCTGGCCTCGGGCCGGGCTTGGGGAGTAGAACAACTCCGAGAACCCCATCAACCAGTATCAACCATCAACCAGGTGATTCTAGTCTACGGGCTTGTGTATCCTTGCACCTTACAGCGTTGCCATATGCAACACGGAGTCCTTATGGCTCGCCACCAGCAGCTTCTGAGGACAAAATTAGTTTAAGACGTCTATTATGCACCCAATACCGGTATCCCAAGGTGTCTGTGGTATTTGGTTTAGCTCGTAATATTCTTCTAGCTTGGTATCTGTCAAGAATATGGCAAGGATACTGATGTGTGTTTCCGGACACATATCAGTATCTTTATTCGTGTGTTTTATTTAATGCACGTGAGATACTTGGCATGTCTAAGATAAGAGAAGGCTAATATTTCATTCTCTGCTTCTTTCCTCCCTCCCTCTCCATCTCCATCTCCCTCCCTCTCTCACCATCACCCCACCTTTCCCATTAACCTTCATCTCCACACCCTCTCCTCCCCCCCCCCCCCACATCCCCACCCTCTCCTACCCCGTCAACCCTCTCCACCCTAACCCCGCGGGACCCCAAGAACCTGCTTTGTGAGCAAGGCATAACGTCATCACGGCAGCCAAGGTCACCTACACTACACCAGGAGCCGGGCGCCAACATTCTAGACTACAACAACAACAACTCCATCATTAAATCCACACACACACACTCGACCCTCATTTGCGCGCGAGAGGCGCGGATTAGCAATATTATGTTCTAATCTACCTTTATTTCGCTGCCCGAAACGCTTTGCGTAATAGTGGGCTTTAGGCATTGTATGTACTAGCTCTATCTATAAATCCATCAATGTTTGTATCACACCTTGTATGTATGTACTTT